>NC_090928.1:856846794-857154327 GCF_040938575.1 Ambystoma mexicanum
ACAAACTTGGTTCAGCCAAGTAACTCAGTACGTTTGACTCAGGCTATTGGCAAATAGCTCCAACATACCATGCCAAGGAAAAAGCTGCATTTTCGACCCCAGCAGGCCTCCACCAATTTAATGTTATGCCTTTTGGATTACAATATGGACCTGCTACATTCCAAAGGATGGTGAATCATGTTCTGAATGGGATGCAGGACTTCTGCACGACATACTTAGACATGGCAGTGTTCAACCCTCCTTGGGAAGAGCAGATTGACCACTTAGGATATGTATTGCAGGCTTTTCAGCAGGCCAATCTGACCATAAAGGCAAATAAATGTCAATTTGGTCAGAGTAAAGTGGTCTACCTTGGACATAAGGGAGGAAGTGAAATAAGGCCATTGCCTAGCAAGGTACAATCTGTACAAGACTGGGCCACCCCTACTACTCAAACCCAAGTGAGCCTCCCTAGGTCTCACAGGGTACTATAGTAACTAAATAGAGAACTATGGGACCATAGCTTCTCCCTTAAATGTGATCTCCTCACCCAAATTCCACAAGGTCATGTGGAATGAGGAGTGCACTAAGAAAGCCCTTTGTCAAGCTCCAGTCTTAAGAGCTCCTGACTACAGCCAATCCTTTATTGTACAGGCATTCTTCCAATACAGGTATAGGTGCAGTTCTGGGTCAGCTGATGAGAAGGGCAGGGAACACGCAATCTGCTTCATCAGCAGGAAGCGGAAGAAACCTGAAACAAGGTGGGCAACCATAGCACGTGAATGTTTTGCCATTGTGGTGTTTGAAAAGGGTTTAGACCACACTTGTATGGATCTACTTGTGATTCAAACAGACCACCAACCCTTGAGATGGTTAATACAGATGAAGGGGGAGAACCCTTAATTGTTAAAATGGTCAATCAGCCTACAGAGGGTTGATTTTACCATTGAATAGAGGTCAGGGTGTAATCACCAAAATGCTGATGTCTCTCCAGGAAGTATGACCGACTGGAGTAAGGATATTCATCCAAGGGTGGATCCTGTCCCTTAGTCCGGGAGTGGGGGGGGGGAGGTTTGCAGCAGGGGGGGGGCGGGGGGGGGGGGGAAGCGAGTCTTACGGAGAATTCTCAAAAATGTGCCAATTCCCTACAATTTCATTTTGGTTATGGAGTCTAACCAACTCCAAAGGCATCATCTTTTACAAGTGTGTCACAGCACCTCCAGTGCAGTGCCACAGGGAACTCAGATTTTCCAAGGTTTAGCTACCTTCTCTGGGTTCAACTACTGTTTCCCAGAGCAGGTGTGTGAAATCACTTAGTCCTATAAAATGCTAGACGCAGCACACCCAATCATCTAACAGTCAAATGTTACCCTTTCCTCTCAGAATGGCTGGTGGCAGTGGTTTTACAATGAACTACCATGATTTACCCTGACTGCGAACTGTTTCGCAGCTTCTGTAACGTTAAATCGCGCAAGCCATGTTTTTCAAGATGCTGCCTGAACCTCCTTTGTTAAAACGGGTCCCATTTTTTCAACCATTTCTTTGGGGAAAGGTCCTTATGAGTTTCTCTGCGCGTCAAACCAGGCCTCGTCTTTGTTCATTTGCCTTTGGCGGACTTCAGGAGTGAAACCCGTGTCTGGGGTAAGCAGGTGCCCGAAACTCCCTTTGCTTAGTCTCCTACGAGAGCCAAATGCACTCTGGTGATTGGCTGGATCTACAGGAAGGACAGCCACCCTGCTGGGTGAGTGGCATCTAGGCTGGAATGAAGGGAGAGAACTGAATAAAGGAGAGTCTTGGCGTGGAAAGCAGAGTCGACAAAGGAACCAAGAAGAGCTTGAAGAGGACAGCTGCTGCAACTCTTGCACTGTCGGTTTGCCCAGTGAAGCCATGCTGCAGGTCCGAATTGCCAAGTTTGCATCGACAATCCCTGCAAGGATGACTTCTCCCTTTGAGTTGGTGGGACCAATCAACTCCCAAGCCAGCCACCTAGACACCCATCTCAGAGCTGGTTTCATTTCCTCAGAGTGCTGCAGGAAACCGTCGAGCCAGGAGAGGGACACCAGATGTGTGCGTTGCTTGCAAGCTGGCCTAAAGCTTTTGAAGATCCTCTGGACTCCCACGAAGCAGGACTGACCAAGCCCGACTCTACTTGCCCTTTGATAAATATTTTTTCGGCTTCCCTCCATACTCAAGAGCTAAATGCAGTCTGGAGTTCAACATATTCAAGCATTGATAACAAAACTTACTTCAATGTTCAAAAGAGTACACATTTTCCAATATTTTTTATATGACCAATACTCATCTGCGGGCATCGAGTACAGGTCTCGACATTTCCAGCTCAGTACAGTTCACAGATCCTACATCATTTTTTTGCTTTGGTCACCATATGCACCAGTTCAATGTAGGTAAATTATTAATGCGCATCAGCGGCACAAAGCACCTAAGAGCAGGGCATGGGCAGAGATCCAGGTACATTTGAGCCTTTTTATAAGTATAAAGTACAAATGTTACAAACTTATAGGTTTTAAAGTTGCTAAATGTACATGGTTGTTTGCCAATCCCATATGAACAAAGCGTTATGTAGAAAACAAATTAATTATCTTGTCCCCACACAGGAGACCAACAAATCTGTTTAAACAGTGCTTTCATGTCCATCTTGAGCTTGGACGGGCTATTTTTCCCCATATCTTCCCTTGGGGTCATCAAAAGGGGATTAGTGGGATTATTTTGGATTTTAATGTACAATTCCGCTCGCTCCTGGAGCACCATAGCCTTCAGAGAAGAAATACCCAGTTCTAATCTTAAAATGGACATAGGAATACACTGAGCAAGGCCCAAAAGGTGCCTCCAATACCTGTAGCCAGTCAAGATTCATATTCACCAAGGATTCTAATCCATAAATTACCATGGGGCAAAGCATTGTACATAAAGTTGTCGTGCTCCCCAAATGGAGATCCCACTTTGATCCTGTTACAAAAAATAAATAGCACTTACCGAGATTCAGCTGCAGCTTTCCTGCTCTGGTCTCCGGTCCGCGTCCTCCGAGTCCCGGCACTAATGAAGGGAAAGCCACCCAGCGGTAGACTTGGTTTACTACAGCTGGCTGGCTTTTCCTTCACTAGTGCCGCAAAAGCCAGCACAGGAGTGCTTGCTTTTTCGAATTTTGAGCTTGAATAGCTCAAAATTTTACATAGGAAGTTTTAAAACGGAGGATGCTAGTATTTTTTTTTATGTGGCCCATCTATTTTTTAAATAAAAATTTTTACTAGATCATCCCTTTAAGTTTTTGCCATAATTTCTCCATTAACGGAATCAAAAGTAGCCCTAAAATAAATGTACAGGGTTTATAGAGGAGGGCATTCAAACTTTGCCTAACAGGCATCACAGTGACGTGACTGGCAGATGGACTGATTGGGTACAGCAAAGTAAAATAGCCCAAGTAGAGACTGTGCAAATATGGTCCCAATAATAAATCACACGGCTGACATGGATTGCAACAATGGAGAAGCCATTGAGAATACATAGAGACATGGACTATAACTTTGTTTTAGCAATGAAGGAACAGTTTCTGTTGGCACAAACAGTGCAACCACACGTGTTGCCGGATATGACGAAGAGGTACAGCAGCAACGATGGATTACTACTGGGTTTGTGGCTGACAAGCCTACCTGCACCTCCCATCATCCTGGATGGGCAAGTGTTAACAGGCCACCCTGCACCCAGTACAACTAGTAATCCCGGAACACCAGAAGGGAAAAATTGCCCGTCAAGGTGCCCAACAGCCCCAAGAAACAGACTTGCAGATTACACAAGAATTTCGTATGCTGCCAGATAAATGGACAGCTGAGCAGAAAGAAGAGATCCAAGTACATATCAAGACTCTGCCGCACTGCTCCGAGGAATACCAGAGTATCGACTTTTTAGCTCTGCAGAGATCTTTTTTGTCCCCTGGGGTACAAGCAGCTGCTAATGCCAAGTAGGTAAAATATTCAGATGGCAGCTAGTCCAGCTTGCCAAATGATAGATAATGGGTTCACCGCCGCCATCAAAGTAGAGATCTGTGCGGAGACTCATGATGCAGAACCGCTACATGCTGGATCTGTTGCCAAAGGAGTACGTAATAAAGTTAGGAAGCAGCGGCTCCCCCCCCCCCCCCAAGCACTGAGTTAGGCAAGACCTCTTGAAGGTGCTATAATGACATGGGGAGGAGGGGCACTGGGAAGGCTCTAATGCAAATATAATCAGACATGGGCAGGCACTGAAGAAGGCAGTCATTGTTAAAATATAAGGGGCAGTAACTATTAGCTGGACAGATTTGTAATGTCAGATCCTAGGCATTGTGAAATCTTAGTATGTGGCCTGTGGGAATTCTGAAAACTGAACACAGGCGCTTACACGGGGTTCGTTACTATGGCTAGCACTGGCAGCACACAAACTGACTCACCAGCTGTCTGTCAAGGATCCATGCAGGCTAAATATAGTAATTACATGTTCTGTGCAACAAAATGCAGAATGGGACGATTAAAAATAAAGTGTGATGGAGATTACAGGGCCCAGGTAACGTTAGCAATGAAAATGTTTTTTCCCTTGGGTTAGGCCTCAAGGTTTATAGAAGTCTGCAGAGCTGCAGTGTGTTTTTGCATAGGAGGAAAGCATAAGCTACAGTGTGTTCGTGCAGAATGTAGAACAGCATGCACTGACCAAAACTGCTGACAACGAATGAAGGCGGCTTTGGAGCATCCCCATTATGGAAAAAGGGACCGATGGGGATGAAGCCATGATCCAAATCCAGTGACTCAACAGCAAGCCACAACTATATAAAAATCCCTGCTTCAAACTACTTGGTAGGAAGGGAAGAGGGACAGGAGAAGACTGTTCAGGCAGCAGCGTCCTCCGAGCATACAAGGCAGATGACACATGCAAAAATCAATGCCTAGGAGCTATAGTGCTGTGATTGGTTCACAAGCCAATACAACCCAAGCCTCATTACATGGCATATATTTAGGAACAATATTGTGTGCTCAACAGACTACAACTGTTCTTCATGCAATATATGGGGCAGTTCAATATGGGTGAAGATCAATTGAAACTACGGTATAGCTGTCTTTCGAATAGCATGTATGTATACCATCAAATGTATGTGCTTCACATTCCAGCTCACCCAAGCAATGGTTAGCACAGAAGAGATCACCCCTGATTCCTAATTATTAATATGGTTATTTAATCAATGGTGCAGAAGTGTCCCAGTTACCAAGCATGAGTGAACAAGCCATGTCAAGGTCTTGGCATTAGCAAAGAAATTACCAAAAGCATACAGTATGGGGACAAAGGGATGCAATGCAAGGGTTAAGTGTTCAAGGTAACCAATATTTACTACCAAAGCGCCATTTCAGCTGCTTGCATTTGTTGTATAGGAAAAGGAAAAAGAAAAATCAAAAAACAAGTTTATTGAATAGTTCACATACAAAAGTTCAACTGTAAAATATGTACAAACATCTTAAAACAGAAACAATCACTTGTGCAAATTATCTAATGTGTATCATTTAAGACCAAATATAGCTTACACATGTTTACATGCGAATGTGTTTAATGGAAGTACCCTGGTAAAAAAATGGTGGCGGTAAAAACAAACTTCACAAAAGTCATGACCAACTACTGTGAATGGTGAAGCAAGTTTGTCACGTGTGGTCAAAACCCTAGTCTGAATTTTGCTACGCAGTCCCAATAAAGCATGACATGCAGGTTACGAAGTCAGCTGCATTTCGCCCATCTCCTTCACCTACAAAAGCAAGCAGATAAGCAAGGTTATAAAAAGGTAGTTCAGAATCAAGTGTGCTGTAGAATATGAAATGTACAATTAAGGAGCAGGTTAAGGTCCCGCATTTGCTCATACCTCAGCTTTCTGATACTGTCCCCGCTTTCTTCTAGTAAGAACCTGCAGTAAAGTGCACACAAGTACATAGTTAAAATCGTAATTTAAGGCAAATTACGAACATAAAACATTACAATTAATTTGTTTGCAGCCACAAAGCATACCAAGGACTGACCAGTCCTTTAAGTTCTAGCATTTATTTACAAGGTGCAAAATCTACTAAGGAAGGCAGCTTGCTGCCAATTTAAAATATTCATGGCACATGAGGTTTGAGGGGGGGTTGGGGAATTTTAAAAGTTCAGTATTCCAATGTTAAAAGTAAACTCTTAAACCGCATCTTATCATTGTATGTTATGGGATGCCCTGTCATCTAGCACCATCAAGGACCACATCAACACCCTTGCTCCAGCCTTGGCTGATTTCTGCAAACTCTTGCCATCGGAACCCCCCAGCACTTCCTCCTAAAGATGCCCTCTCACAATCCTTCCTCTCCGGCCAACTATCACACGATCTCCATCATTCCTTTCCTGGGCAAACTCTTGGAAAATCTGGCCATCTTCGGGCTTAATCTGAACACTGAATCTGTTGGTTGTCTGCATGACCACCAGTCAGGCTTCAGAGCAGACAGAAGCACTACTCTTCTGAACATCTGTGAAGACCTGCTCTAACCTTGACTAACCTTCCTGCTGTCCTCCATCTTCTGCTTTTGATAAAGTCAACCAAGCCATCCTGCTCAATTGCCCCCGATAACCTTCTGATCAGGCCATGGCCTGGCTGACCTTTCTCACTGATCAACCCTTTGGGTCCAATGGGGGTCTCTGCTCTCTACCTGTGGTGTTCCCCAGGGGTCCAACCTTTCCCTCTGGCTGTTAATACCTGGCACCCATTGCCCACCGCATCAGTGCTCTCTGCTCCAACTTGGTGTTATGCAGATGACTCCCAGCTCTCCAGGCTCCCCTCTACCCCTTCTGCTTTCATTCCAGACTATCAGGCCACAATTCAGGATTGGTGTGCCGCCAATGATCTCTGCCTTAATGCCAGTACAAGATCCTCCATGAAACAAGCTCCTGCCTTTCCTCTGCCCACTGGGGGCCCTGCTCCTACCTGTGAGGCCAAGAACCTAGAGGTCATCTTCGACTCCACCCATTCCTTCTCTCCTCACATCTTTAAGTCAAGACTATCAGCTGCACTGCTTCAGAGGTATTCTTCCTTTCCTCAATTTACCCCAGAACCTCATTGTTTCCAGGGCTCTGGTCCTCTCTAGGCTGGACTACAGCAACAGTTTCTTTAAATATTCCTGCCTATTCTCTTCTACAACTGATCCAGAACAGAACTGCAACTTCGCCTCAAGCCCAGGGATCGCATCTCCAGCACCAAAATCTCTTCATTGGCTACCAGTGGCAGCAAGGATCACATTTAAGACCCTCTGCATTGCCTCCCACAAGGCTTTCTATGGCCTGTGCTTGCACTACCTCCAACTCTCTTCCTAACCCATCTCCCTTCTCAATCTCTCCACTCATTCATCTACAACTGAGGGTCAGCCACTTTTCCAAGCAGAGAGCTGGGGCAGACCCCCGATCTTCGGCTGGTGCCTCACTGAACAGCCTCACTAAACTTCAGAACTGCCTCCAGTTCCGGAAGCAACTTCTTCGCTTCTGCTTTTTTTTTTACTTTCCCATGCGGATGTCCTGAATGCTCCATGCACTGTCACCCTCTGAACTTGGGCCCAGGTCCCTGCATGTCCAGTTGCACCCTTCACGGCCCCTTTACTCCCCAGTACGTGGTCTGTATCTGCAACCCTACAGTCCCCTTCGCTCTGTACTATGAGCCACCCATTGGCTGCACTTCAAATTACCTGCACTTCTCTCGCCCACACCCCTCTCGGCACTTCCCCTCCCTCTTCCCTGCACTTCCATGATCTGAATGACAAAGATTGTGGTTTTGTCCTCCCTCTGCGCCCCCAGACCCCTTTGTCACACCTTGAAACACCTGGCATGACCAAGGTGTAAAATGGGATTCAGAGGAACACCTAGTTTTAAAACTAGTAATTCAAACTGGGTGCCAACCCAGCTTCTGCATGAATGTGCTAGGTAACTCATCTAAGGTTTACACAAGACAAGGTGACAAATTGCATGTTAAAACCATCCCTCCAGACAAGTAGCAAAACAGACCCAGCAGGCAATCACTCCAACTAAAGCCCTACTAGATCGATCAGTGTCCTTTTACTGCAGTGTTCAAACCACAAACTAAGCCCTAAGCAAAATTGCATGCAATATCCAATACATTTTGTAGACTGGTCAAAAGAATGGTAGACCATGTGTGCACAAAAAAAGGACAGCTTGCAACAAGCAATATAGCCATGGTTTGAAACTAAATAAAATGTGTGGTAGACCATAAAGTGAACATAAATTATTAAGCAAGGTCTTTCGAGTTGCACAAAAAGGGTCATTGCATATTAAAAATCAGGGTGAAAGCTGTGGATTATATACAAGACAGAAAGCTAGAAGTGAATCTGAACACTTGTGCATAGAACAATGCTTTAATAAAATTAAATGTGTCGGCCTGAGAACTAGGGTTTCAGCCAAAGACTTTCTAAAGCAGCCCACCATTTATCAGGAGTGAAAGGATAAACAAACAGGTCTTCATGTTAGTTAATTTTACAGCAAAATGAAAGGCAGAAAGAACTTCTTCAGTGGTTATACTGCAGGACTTAATTACCAAAAGCCTGTGGGGGGCTTTAACCAAAACGGAAGCAAAAGTACCGTAGTCTCCTGGCAATGGGTGTTCAATATGAAGCACCATACAAGCAGAACAGTGTAGTTACACAGGTGTAGCTAGGAGGGTTCAGACACCCAGAGCAGTGCATGCAATATCCTGCAAATGTTATCTTCATAGGGCCTTTGATAACCCCTTTAATAAGTGATGTTTGTGTTGGGGTGCAGGGGGGGGGGGGGGAGAAACATACAAAGTTGAGCACGGAAATGACCACCCAGTACAGCTCACCAAGGATAGCAATTCCTTAAGCACCCTGGATTTTTAGGTCTTCATATTGCTCGCATTAGTACTCTAAAATCCTACCACAAATTCAGTCACTGTAAAAACCTTAGTACGGTAAGGACATTTAAAATTAAGAAATTGTTAAACACAAGATTACATGAGGGATTGTACAAGATCCCAAGTGTACCAAGAGCAAGTTTACATTACTAACATTAAGAGGCTAACTTACCAATACCACAATGCCAGCCACAATGGCCAACAGAACGACCACAACGACAGCAATGACACCACCACTCAGATGCTTCATGGACAATTGTGGGCGCTCTGAATCAATGTAAGAAATCAATGGCTCTTTTACTCCGACTGATTTTCCGTTGACAACTATGTCGAATTGGCTTTCAGGTGGTAGCAGAGAAATACCTTTGATCTATAGGAGAGAAAGAAAGGCATCAAGCGTCTCAAGTTTGCCCAAAGAAACATTATGTAATCAGGTGGTATACAAGGGGTGAGAAGCTACAGCTTTCCTCTAGGTTACCCCACTGGCCAACACTCGCGTACTCATCTCCACTTCTGATGCAGGTAATGTCCTAGATTAAAATGGATCCTCGGTTTTCTTCTTAGGAGTTACATGGTACACCACTACATTCCAAAACCAAAAGAATCAGTCCCCACACAGACTAGGCTAGATCTTGTATTTCAAACAACGAGCTATACTCGACACCTTGGCTCCTCCTGGTCTGTATCCACCTACATTTGTACTGCTTTAAGTTTGCATTGAAGCCCCACTATGGAAAGTTGGTGGGTAAACCCTAAAGGTAACACTAAGCCAACAAGATTCGAAGTTTTCATTTTAGGCTAATTACAGCACACCCTATGGCACACTTACATCTTTTTCAATGTAATAGGCTACATCAGCAATGTCTGGATCAGTTGGTGCCATCTCAGATTTATTTTGCTTCAGATCAACATAGACGTAAGTTCCTTCCAACTGCAAAGGAAGACACATTATGGCTTGGTTGGTGCAAGGTACATAAACTACAATCTGAAATTAGTCAGCCATGTCAAAGTAATATGGCTTGTTATTGCGCTTATATCATTCTTATAGCATTTGATATGAAGTTAGTTATGATAACTTGTAAATGCTTCAGGTTCTCAGCCATCACTGATCCGTGGTTTGGTGTTGCATAGGTAACCCTGCTGCTGCTTCATTTAAGTGCATACCATGACCTATAGAATTCTAAATTGGGTCATTAATCAAATGTTCGCACAGGTTCAGTAGGTTTAACAAACTAAAATGAGACCACATTAGAAGCATGACAATATCAAGTGACAGCCACCAATATTTTGGTTAGTTGAAACCAAGTGTTATATTTGCAAACATGGAGGAATAAGTCGTCCCATTTACTGCTTTGGTGTAAGCCTACTTTGTCTAAAAGTTGCAGGAGTGAAACAGTAAAGCAGTTCTGCAACTGGCCCAAGCTTTAGCAATTAAGCATTTTAAAAAAAGGTAATCCTCTTGTCAGCTAGCTTCGACAAGAGAATCTCACATTCAACCAATGCATCAGTGTTCAGGGGGCCGACATCAAACATGCAGGCCACCTTATAAGGCCAGGTTCCCATGTAGCACACAAACGTTATACAAATACAGGTTCTATTGGTCCAGCCAAGTAGTCCTACAGGGAAGGGTTGTTGGTTTGTATGCTGTCTGGAGGTAATGTCATCACCGTTTGTGATCAGACCTGGAATTGTGTGGTTAGTTTTCTCCAATAATGTGGGAGAAGAGATTTGATGCAGAGCTTTAAACTGACAATACAGGGAAATTGTATGGCCTTACCTCAAGTGAAATGTGCTTTGCAGGCAATTTGTAACGGTCCACGATAGTCTTTGCAAGGGCACTGGCAAAAGCAAAAAAGCAGATTCAGTATAAAGAAACCAGCTGGTTAAAATGTCAGACAAAAACTAGTTCGGTGTAAATATAAATTGTTGCAAAAGAGCAGTGTTTAGGGATTGGTTTCCACTCATTCCAAAGATCTGCGTCGGGCTGTGTAAAAGGTAGGTGTGAGAAAAGTAGAAACCTACTGGATTTAGATTCAATGCCACAATTGAGATAAAGAGTATACTTAAAAGTAACTTGGCCTATATACTTAATAAAATGGAAGGCAGTCGGACTCTGCACCCAGCCAGGTGCCCTCCTATTAGGGGGCTGGATATGTGCTCAATTTAAGCATACAGGCCCCCACACCTGTTCAGTTTGGCAGGCAAATCCAACTTTGGGAGTTTGAAAAGTGATCTATGCTGCTGTGGGAACCTTCCTTTTAGCACACTAAAGCAAACTTCCCCATAGCAAGTGATGAAATAACTATACACTGTCATGTATCGGGCAATAATATTCCCATATTTATAATATCGCTGGGAAGAGATATTACTACATGGAACAAATGTAAAGTACTACGTCCAGGTGGCAGTGTCCTTTTTCCACCAACTAAACAGATACACACAAGGGGCAATGGCTTGGGATGGAGAAAATGCAGACTGCTGGAGCATAGGACCATCATGGCATCAATCCGGTAGTTTGGGGAGGGCAAATTAAAACCATTGGATGTAAAACCCGGCACTGATCTGGAGCTGAAGATTTCATTGGACAGATTGACTAAAATATGCACCTAAAACAGTGCAGTAAAGATCGACGAGGAAGCTTCCTGTTGCAAAACAGCCACAATATAAGTGCAGGCAAAGCTTGGCCAACTATCTATCAAGTTACTTACTCCTTAAAAGCAGCTTCTGCAACGTCATTCTCAGGTGCAGATCCATTTAATTTCATTTGTACAACGACCCAGCTGCGAGGGGCAGAAAAAAAGAAAGTAAACCACCAGTAATGGGCCTGGACAATAAGGCCTCAGATCAAACATTCATACTACAAGTCTCAGTATAATTTTTCCCACAACATACAAGACACCACCCAGTTTTAAAATCAATCTAGGTACTGGGTTAAGTAACCTGTTCAGCAATCCATTGTATGCTCTAATATATCAGTGTATATGCCCCAAATAGAGCGAACAAATGGAGGCAAGCACAGAAAGCAAATCCTAGCATCAACAAATATGCAAAAGAAGTAAACTTACAAGGTCCTGACAAGTCGGTCACACTTAAGATTTTTGTCAGATTTGTCCATTTTATCAGTTCTTCTCACTCCAGCACTGTTTACACACCAGCAGGTGTCTGTGCCATTACACTGTCTTGCTTTAAAGATACCATCAGCTTCACAATCGGGATTGTAGAGGCCATCGTTGTCCACTACAAGGAAGTCGTGTTTTGGTCTTCGACCAGCCTTTTTTCCAATGGATTCTTTTTTCATCAGCAGACATTTGGGTAGTACTAAAAAAATAAAACAGAATCTCAACTATGGATAAGGTGTTATAGCCAACATACTGCACTCAATGGGAGGCACTTGCATATCCAATCTGCCCAAGAATACCAAAATCAGGACAGCCAGGGTTTAATATGGTTTTGAGCCAATGTCACCATAGCTGGGGATGTGGCACAAGTACCCAGGTGTGTAATTCGAGCTCACTTAATGGGAAGCTTGTCAATTCACAAAGTGACTATTCTTGCAATGCAGATATTCTTTTGGGCTTTTCCACAAAAAAAAAGTCTTGAGAAAGGGTCAAACGCATTAGCCACGTACATTGCTGTATTGGGAGCATTGGTCAAATTTTAATAAGCCAAACCGGTATAAACAGCGTTTACCTGGAGTGCCCATGGACAGCAGTTAACTACTACAACAAGCAAGTTAAGATTGTGTTAAGCGTTCTCTGGCTTTGTGGCCAGCTGTTAATCCTATTAAGGTGAACACATTCTGGCAGGGAACTGCAACCTGTGGCTCCCCAGATGTTTTGGCATACAAATACCATCAGCCCATAGCCAGCATAAAGATGGGTGAAGGATCATGGGAGCAACAGTTCAAAACATCTGGAGCCGCATGTTTTAACCCCTGTATTAGAGTGAATGTGCTAGCTCAAAGATCTGCCCAGCCAGTGACAATGCAGTTTGTAGGCCCAGATAATCGAATCAGACAAACCTGTACCAAGTTTGTCTAAAAAGAACCCACAACCCCAAACACCGTTAAACTGCATTTGTACGAATTATACTCTAGACAGACCATATAGCTGGGAAGGTGGGTTGGTGGGTTAAGAATAGGACTAGACGCATTGCTGCTAGAATGGTGAGGAAAATGATGCCTGCGTCAGTGCCGTTTGTATTAAACCCAGCAGCATGAGCAAATTAAGGAAGGCAGTCTCGTAAACTGACACAACCAACTGCCTTTTCAATAAACAGTGGTTAATAGACTTACTATACCAAATTAACACGCTGCCCATAGTCTAGAAATTCTGCCTAAAAACAAGAAACCTTAGTAGAAAATCCACTAATCTAATGAGGAAACATGCAGTATTGTGGACTTTATCTTCTACTAAATTAAGTTCACAGGATCCATTAGGTGTCCAGCTTGACACTGGAGTGCACGGCTTGCGGGTGAAGTCTACTTTAAAGGATTAAAAGCTATATCAAGCATCTCTGAAAACAAGTGGCAATTCCTGCATACAGATTCCACAGCTTTTTAAAAAGGAAAGCAGTATTGCATCTAGGTGGTTAGACAAAACTTGTCTCTGAACACTTGCACTGCTTGCCCCCAACTGGCACTTGGCAGTTGGCCATCGACTGCACCTGGTACAGCCAGTGCTTCTGTTACACTTGGCAAGCTCCAATAGGCTTGTACATTTTGGTGCAGTACTGGTCAATCTTACTGCACTGTAAATACAGAAATCAATGTAGCCATAAAGTATGTTTAGACTGGGTACCCAAATTATTGCTAAGGGATATTCAACTAACAATGCCCTGCATGACAGCTTTAGCTTGGGGCAGGTTTGCTGGCAACAATCTGGAAGTGATTAACTGAAATTCAGTAAAGCAGCAAACCAAGGAGAAAGAATGCTGCCCATAGACTAGTCGATGGTCAACAGCACCCCTTCCACCGATTCCTTTGAAACAGGAGCCAAAGGTTACAAACCTCAATTTGTTATCCATCAGAGTACAGTTAGCTTCACATAACAGCCTTTTACTCCCCAGGCAAACGGATGGCATAGAAACCCACCCACTCGTTTACGATGGTGCAGTGATTTAGAACATAGAAGTTTTACTGTACACAAAGGTGTGCACCATCTCCGACGCAAATTGCTCCCGTGTGCACAATACCCAGTGTCCAGACACCAGATTAAGCATGCTTACCAATGTTTGCAACGTAAAGCTCATTTAGCTCTGAAATTTTGAACTTTCACAGTAAGATCCATTCCCGCCTAGTCTTGGCAGCACCATACAACAAAAACGTTCGTTAAATGGTTTCAATTATCCAAACAGCAGTTGGAAGCTAGGAGTCTACTTACATTTCTTACAGTTTACCACAGGGGTATCTGGTCCCAGTTGAAAGTGACAAGTGCAGTTTGGTGGTGTACCAGTACATGATACAAGGCCATCATAGCCATATGAATCACAGGTGCATTCTGGGGAGAATGAAAAAATTATCCGTTTAATCACCCAGTAACAAAAAAACACAAGTAGCAAACATTTTTCGAAAATAAGACTGCTCACGAATGCAAATGTGCATTGCATTGGACAGGGTTGGCTTAATACAGCACATTGTAGCAAAAAACTCTGGATGTAATGAGGAACACAACTAAACTAGTATCAGCCAAACATCTTTTACAGTTAAACCATGTTTACTATTGGACACATTTGGATTGGTCGTCATATTGACCCGATTCAAGCCCATGCATGTGGTAAAAGCAAAAACGTAATAAAAATGTGTGACTCCTGGTGGGGTGACCAAGCCATGCCATGAAAGGTTGATGCATGCATTATTTAATTGGCCAACATCTGTTGGCCTCCAGCATAATACCAAATCAGTCACTCAACGTTTCACCCCCAACAGTGATCAATGCAAATTGTTTGCAAAACAAAAAGCAATTAAAGAAAACTGAAAAAAATAGTCGCACCTAATACAAATCAGGGTGACTGATATCAATGCGGACTGATGTGAATGCAAAGGAAATATTACAGAGATGAAAGTGTAAAAACTGACGTCTTTAGAGTGGTGCGAAGGCAGGACCATACACAGCTTGACATGTGAATGTATGTGCATAAGTGGGAAGCAGTGTTAGTACTTTATGCAATAGTGTGGGGCTGTTGAAACTACTTGAAATCGTATGGATGTGGCGAGGAAAATTGTTGGATCAATGAAAAGGTATTTAAATCCGCAAAACAATGCGACAGTACTGCAATCTTTGAAGGCTGTCCATCACTGGTTAAATCAGTATAATAGAAAACAATGACTCGACCCTGCTATCAAGCAATCAGTTACAGATTGTGTAGTACATTACAAATTTCATGGTTGCCCAAAAAAAAAAAAAAAAACTACCCAAGCATAATTGATTTCACTGCCATTGCACAACCATATATTTTACTTTGTATTTAAATGAAGCCACGGACTTTAAGGATGGGAAAATGTAAAATGCAGTTCAATACAATTTGGAATGCTTATAGCGCAGAACTGTTCTATTTAAGCAATATATCCCAAGATGGTGGGATTACTGGTGAGGTAATGCTCTAGGGCGGCAGTTAGAAGCCCATGTTGTACCAGGGTACTATCTCAAGTTAAGAAACACCAGTACGCCGTTTCCCAGCTCGAGATAAAAACCACAAAGATGGTTGCCATGACCAGGATGTAGTCCATTCTCCCTTTCCATGGTGGCTATTGATGGATCCGGGATGTTACTGGTGCCTACGAGGGTAATGCAGCACAAGAGATAAGTGGGAGGGCGAAGGGGGGTGGTTTTGGTGAACCTAAATGTGGAAAGTGGGTACGCTTACACAAATCTCAGTGCGGAAAGATGGCTGCCTCACCAGTCCAGGAGGAGGCTTGGAGCCAAGTCTTTACTGTGTGTTAAAGAGCCCATTTTCGGCTGGCCATGCCTACCTGGCCAGGTACCATGTGAGTTAACATTTCAAACTAGTTACGGAAGGCATGGGGATTTTGATAGCGGATAGGATGCACACTTTGTGGTTGACCTTTTTGGGATTCCAGCACACCACAAAAGTACAGCAGAGCTTAGTATGCATGTTCGAGACTAGTATGGGCTGGCATTTCTTGCATCAATTGCACATGAACATGTAGGCAAAGGGTAAAATTGTTCAGGAATTATATACGGTTCTGCTAAATATTTGGGCTACACCAACTGTCTACCTGGACTCTAGAATATTAAAGGACTGACTAGTCTAAAATCAGACAGCCAGGTTTGTGCTGGGACTGAAAAGAAACAAACTTCACCCCACAGCTCATCACGTTTTGCTGGCTCTCAGAACTTCACAACCAGGCCTTGTGCCGTTCTACAGCAGGTGCCCTGAATCCATCACAAGGGCAAACACCCAATGGGCAACCATTCATTATTAACTAGGCCAATCATGCATCTGAAACTGCTATTAGGCCACTCCTTCCCATCATAGCATGGTAGGAACTTTGCTCAAACAGTTCAAAGATCATTCAGTTGACAGCAGCATGACGAATTACATATCCACCCAACGCCTTTGAATCGTGCCCTCCCCAAAAACAGATCCCAGGAACCCACAAGAAACTACGAACAATGACGTTTGGAAAACCCCACACCACCCCCAGCTATAAAGCGTTTTACTAATCCAACAATCTTACTTTACACAAAATAACCTGACAATATTAAAATGGCTGGCCACACTGACGAGGAAGCGCAGGACTAGTCGTAATTAATATTTCTGGTACGTAAATCAGAGCATTATCTCCACGTCCTCTCTTCTAGTACTTTATGAAGCATTCCACATGTAAAGGATTATACCAGCACCAATTGAACTGAAAAGGACGAGTCATCCACAAGCCCTTTTAAGAATAAAACGAAGCATGTAAAGTACACCCATCACTGATCAACATGGGGGGTGTAAAAAAGCAAGGTGCTAAATAAAGACCGACCAGGCTGGTCAATCGGCTGACCTCAGGAAGGCGCAGGGTCAGCCATCCAAACCCAGACTGCCGGAAAGAACGGAAGAGCCAGCCAGGCAGCGGCCGGGAAAAAAATCCCATCATGAGGATCCGTAGCGAGACTGGGAAGAGGGTTAACGGGACACCAGCATATTCCTATGGAGCTAGGCCTACAAAGTAAATTAGAATGTCCACTGAGCGTGTTAGCACGACCCCCCCCCCCACTAATATGCACACTTCACGGCGAGATGTGCCCAAGGGCACCACACAAATCTCTTTCCCCCTCCCCAGCCCCCCCTGAAATGCTTTGGCACTTAGAAGGGAAATACGTCCTGTATTCTGCTTACTGCTTATGAAGCAGTACAAGAAAATTATGGAATGGAACTTCAATCCTCACGACTAAAAGGCAGGCCACCAGCCGTGCAACCACACCCTTTAGACCACTGCGAAAAAAAAGGTTCAAGTATCAACAGCGGCATACTTTCTCAATATAAGACAACGGCCATGAAACAAGTTCTATGGGATCGACCGTTCAAGATCTTCGCCATTTCTGAAATGTAATTAGACATTTTAACCTTCGCTTACTGATCCCAGGTGGCATAACCTTGCGACGCTGAACATCAGTTTTCGATTGCCAAGTCATCATCGTGCAGACCAAAGTGAAGCATTTGGTTTATCTGACCCAAACAATCTAACCTCGAACAAGATCACACAGTGCGACCGTGCAGCTAGTCTAAACCAGACTGCTGGTTTACGACTTCCCGGGTGTGATCTATCGCTCAGCTATATTGGGCAGTTTGTTCGCACCATCGGCCCAATTACATAGGAAGAGCACAACCGCCTTCAAAACATAGGAGCAACTAAACAATATAAACCAGACGTCAGCGAGATATCTGCCCACCTCCACGGGTTGTGCCCTGCGTGTTCACTAGGATAGTGCAGCAGTTCCGCAGCGGTTGAGCCACACCCAGTCACAAGTCCTACCACACACCTTTTCAAGGAAGAGGGCATTAGGGGCGACTGAAGAAACCCGACAGCTAAATGAAACCAGGCAAAAGCGCAACCTTTGCGTTTCCTAAACTACCGCTTTCGTATCGCTACAAAAAAAACACCGTACAAGGTGGGCGAATAGTTGCGTCAACTGTGACTCCACAGGGTGGCATAGGACGCCGACACATTTAATTGCTCGGGCGCTTTCTTCAACCCCACTCGCAAACTCAATGGGTCTCAGTGAGCCCAGAACCCTTTCACATCGACGACAAACTCAAAAGTACTCCAATTGTGGGCCAGAGGGCGGCGAAATGTTACCGACAACAGGGGCAGCCAGCGTAGGATTAAAGCGGTGAAACTATTGTTCTTGACCCCTCATCTTCAGACAAGTGGCGGCGGTGTCGCCCTTCAGGGCTCGGGCGCCATCTTGCAGACGGGACACGGGAGGGCCGGGCGTCCGTCGCCTCATGCTGCCCACAGGTTAGTCATTCCAGGATAGGGGCGGGCGCGACCACGGTGATCGGGAGCGCCACAGGAGCCGGGGAAAACTCCACAAAGGAAGCGTCGTTAAAATGAGCAACTTAGGCAGTTTTAGCTCCCACAGCGTCACACGCCATGCGAAGTACTTACCCTGTTGCGCGGAGACTGCAGCAACCAGTAACAAAACCAACAAGACACCGGCCTGCATCATCGTGAATCTGGAGGGCGCGGGAACGACCGGGCCTGTGTTGAGGCAGCTGCGGCACTGCGGCGCGGACGAAGCTTCTGCCCTTCCTAGCTCCCAAGCGAAACTGGCCCAGCAGGTTCCTGCTTTCAAGGTGGGGGGAGGTGAAAGCACAGGCCGCGCCCTGGTACCACCTGCCGTAACTTCCAACCACTGCAGAGAAGACAAAGACCGCTCAGCCCAGGGGGTTATATATCGGCTTCGGGAGATGACGTTCGCAGTTACCTGAACGAAACTCGGGTCTGAGTCACGGGGAGGAGCCGGGTTGTTGGTTTTTTCGGCCGTGTCCCAAACAAGGAGTGCATCCGTTTATGCTGTTCATAGAACGTCTTACCTGAGTCCTCAGTCTGCTGCGGCACCCATTCCCGGAAGAAACTATTGGTCACCAGCCACCTCGCTATAAAATGTCTCCGTTTTGGGCAGGGATTTCCCAAAAGAACAATGACGTGTGGTGTTCCCACGGTTTTGGCCACTTAAGCGTACAGGGAATTATTAGTGAATTAGAAATAGTCTGTGATGTCATTCACGAGGCCCTGGTTTTTCGGCAAGCAAAGCACTTATTACTAGGGCTGAGCGAAATTTTTGCCGGCAAAGCGAATAGTGCGGAATCTGCATTGGCAGTGCTGGTCTCAGGTATGCCAGTGCCCTGCGTGAAATTTTTCGGGGTGCGACCCCTTGCCCCAGCCTCACCCTCGGCAACCATACCTGTGCCACCATGCTTTCATCTTGCCCCCCCCCACTTCCCTTGTTGACTTTTGTTTGGAGTTGGAATTGGCTTCCAAGCCCCCTAGAACTCTCCCCTTTTTTCCCCAGGGCCTCCCCTGAGTCTGTTACTCTTGGGCGTGTAGGATCTAAGCTGTTGGCTGAGCATTCCCATATGGGCCTGCCAGTGCTTTGCTAAAGGGATCGACCTGTGACTCCTCCAAGACTCTCTGCTGGCTGCCAGCGGCAGAGAGTTCCCCCAGCCTGAGCGGGTCGCTCCCTTTCTGACACTTCTGCTTGCTGCTCATCCTCGCTCAATCGCACACCTTGGTGGGGGGGTGTTCAAACCCCCTGTCCCCCAGGCCATTGCCTGCAAGCCACCTTAGGTGCAACCTGCATTTGTGAAGGCGTCCCTCCATTCCATGGTCATGAGTGCGGTAAATACATCAGACAGGTGTGTCCTGCCCCCCCCCCCCGAAATAACCAGGTACTTTTAAGGTGATGAGTGGATGGCAGACACATCCCATTCCTCTGCTTTTCAAGAAACCCCCCTCTAGAGTTTGCCTTTCTCCTTGCCGCCTCTATTGCCCCGTGGCGCAATGCGCCCCTCCATTCTTGCCTGGGGATCATTTCGGACCACATGATTTCGGTGCCCCGGAAGGCCTCCCCCAATCCACTTGAGGAGCGATCTCAAAAGTTCTGTCAGATCCCTTCTTCCTTTTGCCACAAAGTCGTTACCCCCAATGTGGAAGAACAAAATATTGGGTGAAGGGTGCTGTTGAGCCGCTTGTTCCAATGTGCCCCATAGCTGGTTGCTCTGTAGGTCCGCCTTTGCAATCCAACTAATCTGGGTGTTTTGGAGGGTTGCCATCCCTAAAAGCAGTCCTCGCTCTGTCTGCCGCTCTGGACACAAAAGAATGTCCCACGACCCATAGCCGGGTGGCTTCTGTGAAGACAGAAGAGGTTGTTTTGAATCATACAAGGTAGGTTCCAAGGTGCCCCTGACCCTTTGTCCTGCATCCCCCCCGAGCCTCTAGCTTTGAGCTATCTGACGTAAAGTTTGAATTTATCCGAGTCCCATCTCCCAATCTTTTTGACCATGTCGTCCCCTAGTCCCTCCCTGCTTGCTGTTGTCGCTGCACCTATGCGGAATGAATGTGTGGAGAATTTGGCCGGGTCGGCGCCGGCTTTTGCCAGGGTTGCGGCTAACACCCTTCTGAATTGAAACTGCGTGAGGGGCGGCGCTCCATCCTTGTGTGTTAACAAGCAGCCAGACCCTCCACCCCTGGCCGCTAGTTATGCTGCCATGGTCGCCACAGGGCAGAAGGCCTCCTGGCCTAGTTTGGCCAACGCCAGCACGCAACCTTTAGCACCTTGGTCTGTCTTGGATACCCTTACAGTAACATGCAATGTCTCATCCCTGATCGACACATCTCCCACCAGAAGGGCCCTGTGGTTGTGGTCTCCCTTTGCTCTGGCCACCAGTTCGCTGACCCGTAGTGCCCCGAAGAAGGCTAACGCAAAGCATGCCTTGAACATGATGTTTTCGTGCCATAAATAGCAGACCACTGCTGTAGCTGACATGACTTTCTTTAGTAGGTCGAAATCGATGGGTCTTGTTAGGGAGACTTCTCTCTTTAGGCTAACGCAAAGCATGCCTTGAACATGATGTTTTCGTGCCATAAATAGCAGACCACTGCTGTAGCTGACATGACTTTCTTTAGTAGGTCGAAATCGATGGGTCTTGTTAGGGAGAATTCTCTCTTTAGGCTAAATTTCCTAACCTAGTGAGTCCCCCAGCAGCTTTGCTGGATTTCTGGAGTTTGTTTTTTCCTCCTGTCAAGAGTGAGTCTCTTTTTCTCCCACTCTTGGATATGATTTATGGTATTCCTTTGACTGGTAATGTGTTTTATGGGCTATGGGGTCCTTTACTCCATAGGGTCTCATGTGTTTTTACTATGTGTGTTACACAGCACCCTCCGTGCAGTAACACAGGGGTGTCATAGTGACACCCCACCATAGACTCCATACCCTGGGACTGACTACTGTCTCCCAGGGCATGTAAAGTCACCATTGGCTTTACTAGTCCCAAATTATTGAACAGAAACCAGTACAAACCATCATATTGTGGACGTACTGGTCGGGGCAATTCGATTGCCCCGGGGTCTGTTAGTCGAGGGGGCACGTCTCCGTCCCCCCTGATCGAGTTTTGGCTGGTGGCAGTGGAAACTACTTTTTATATTCGACCGCAAATATTTCCCTATGGGATTTTCCCATTGTTCGAGGCTACCAACTTTAATTATTTAATTCTCATAGCCTCACATACCGCCAGTTTATTTAATTAATATTAATTCTCCGGTTGGTATTTTTGCCAAGACTCGATTCTAAAATGGCGTTTCTGTTCTCTTCTGGGACTCCAACCCAAGTCGAGCCCTTTGTTCCACTTTTTGGCGGGCTTCTCCACAGAAGCCTCCAAAAGTGGTGCCACTCTGTCTGGGTACCACAGGGGGTGTGGGAGTGGGTTTAGGCACCCTGGACTGAGTTACCTTGGTAACTCAAGTCGCACTCTTGTGTGATTGGGCCAACGACTTAGCATGTTTGATTGACAGCTAGGCTGAGTGAATGGGAGTATGCTGCATAAAAGCAGGGCTTTGGGGACTGGAACTTCAGAAGTCGCGACAGGACCTGAGAATCCGACGAGGGAGAAGCTGAGCAGACCTACCACGACCACACCACCGGTGGAGCCCTGCAGAACCGACTCACCACTTCCCGACGACAGAGAAGATCTCCCGGCTGGAGAGGCTTCTTCCCCTGACTGGTGGGCACAACCAGTTTACCTTTCTTTCTGCGCACCCCAGCCCGGTTTGTGGTCGAACTGCCCGTGCCAAGCACCCCGGCGGCCGGATAGCCACTCACCACTGAACCGCGAATCAACGAACCGCTCCTTGTACCTGAGAAACTCTGCGGCTGGTTTCTTCCCTGGCAGAGCAACTGACTCCTGTCTTCCTCCACGACGAGATCCTCTCTTCCCCCGGACGAAGCACCGACTTGCATCCGCTGCCAGGAACAACTGCCCCCGCTGGAGTGTTCTCACCACTTTTAGGTACTGTGTCCGCCAGGCCTCCCTTTCTAAAGATTGCTACAAGGTAATAATAACTCCTTAACCTTCTGGACTGGGCTGGCCGCCATGACCCTCTAACTAGTCCCTTTCTTTGATCCATCTCCTTTTTGAACCCTTACAAGACTTTTGTGCACTGCAACCGTGTGACCTTGGCCACATTTCGTTTCGATCCTCTTAAAGCGGATCCGGCCTACTGACTCTGAATTCACGGTTTTACTTTGCCTTACTCTCTTGTTATGTTCTTGTAAAAGTGTTGGGATCTGTTTCAATTTGTTCTCTGCTTTTCTCTCCCTTTTTAAAACGAACTATTAGAGTGCCATCTACGTTAAGCGCTCACCGCTGTCTGAAAATAAGTGGGGCTTTACTTAAGACTTGTCTAATATTCTTTTAAGGGAGTGTATATCTTTTAGTGACCGTGTTTCGGAATTGCTTACTATTAGTGCCTGTGTGTTTTCCTAGATGTGGTTTTAAATAAATAATTATATCTCTTTTACACCAAGCCCTGGTCAGTGTTTACTTGTTCTATTGTGTGCTCTTGACCTATTGTGAATACTCTGTATACTGCCTAACTCTTCTTGAGGGAAGTCTGACTGCTCAGCCACAGCTACCAAGTGAATCTGTGTGCTACAGACTGCTACCAAGTGGGTTTACTGCCAAACACCTGTAGTCTTAAATCCTTTGCAGTGGTCCCAGAGGGAACTGCACAGGTTCCTGCCTAACAGGTCTCCTCTCTGTCCTTGGTTGAGGTAATCCCTAGTCTCTGTCCCAACCTTTTAGTGCCGTCCTCACTAGAAAGCCCTTGGTTGGATCGTGGTACCCTGATAGCTGGCTGTGAAATGCCACCGCGCTGAGGTGCGCCGTGAGCCAAGACCTTGATTTACCCACCCCCCTTGCCCATAGCACGAAACAGTCCACCTTCTCTTCCTCGCTAGCCTCCCCAAGGTTTTTTGTGTTCTCTAGGAATGTGTTAAAGTTGGCGCTGTATCTGGCTCTTGTGCTTCCCGCCAGTGACCTTGCAGCTAGCTGTCGCATTCCTTCACCCAACTCACTAGCTGCCACAGTTGGTCGTTGAACGGAGTCATGGTGGGTAGGGCTGCGGATGTGCTTTCTGGAATCGTGCCATCTGCGAACGAGAAAGAGTGTCGGCCGCTGTGTTATAAACCCCGGGGATGTGGCGCGATTTCACTGCTGCGTTCATGGTTAAACATTTGCGCACCAAATGGCGCAACAAGGACAATGTGGCGGGGCATCGTGCTGAATGGGGTTGACCGCCTGGACTATTGCCATGTTGTCCGACCAAACCACTAAGCGTTTATTTGCCAGTTCGCGCGAGCAGATATTCAATGCAAAGACCACAAGGAATAATTCCAAGACATTTATGTTCTTGCTCAGGCCGTTCCTGTTCCATGCATTCGGCCAGTCACCCCTGCACCATTCTCTACCCAAGATGGCCCCAAACCCCACCCGGCCTGCAGCGTCGGTAAACAGCTGCAGTTATGTGCACGCCATCCATGGTGACTGCCATAAGCATACCCTGTTGAAGTCCCTCAAAAATGTGCGCCAAACCTTCAGGTCCTTCTTCAAACCTGTGCTCATGCATACTTTGTGCCAGCCCTTCGCTGCCCCCCCCCCAGTTGCTGCAGCTAGTGACCTTGCAAAAACTCTCCCTGCCGGGATAACCCTTACTGCAAAGTTAAATTTGCCTACTAGAGATTGGATGCTTTTTCCGGTGGTCCTGTCGCTAGATTATGCCGCGTTGATGGCGGCAATGCATTCATCTATTTTCTCAGTGTGCAGGCGGGATGTCCCTGATTCCGTGTCTATTTCAATCCCCAGGTAAGTTAATCTTGTGCATGGCCCTTGTGTCTTTTCCCCTGCTAGTGGTACCCCAAGTTCTTCGGCTAGTGTGATGAATTTGTGCAATAGGGCGGAGCATACATCTGAGTCTCGGCTACCCACGAACAAGAAATCATCTAGATTATGAGTTTTGCCTCCCCTGTTCTCCAGCTTCTCCAGTGCCCATTCCAGGAAAGAGCAGAAAGCCTCGAAGTACGCGCATGAAATACTATACCCCATCGGCATGCACTTGTCCATGTACACTTGTACCTGAAATTGAAACCCCAATAGGAAAAAACTGTCCGGATGCACAGGGAGTAACCTGAAAGCTGCCTCGATGTCCACTTTTACCAGTAATGCCCCCTTTCCCGCTATTCGAGCGAGGCAGACCCGCTGGTCAAAAGACGCGTAAGACACCGAGCAATCTGCCTCATCCAACCTGTCGTTGACTGAGTCCACTTTTGGATGAGATAAGTTGTGTATGAGGCGGAATTTACCCTTTTCTTTTTTAGGTACTATCCCTAATGGTGAAATGATCAGATCCTTCAGCAGTGCCCTCTGATACGGGCCCGCTACCCTGCCCAACGATAGTTCTTTTATAATTTTTTCCCGAACCACTTCCGGCCATTCATTGGTTGATTTCAAGTTATTTGCTCTTCTGGCTCCTCTGGGGCCTTTGCAGGGGATCTGAAACCCCATTGTGAAACCCCCGGCCAAACGGTCTCTTTCCTGGGACAAAGGATCCCGTGATAGCCAAGGGAGCAGTTTGTCCACCCTGATCGGTGAAAGACCTTTGCTGCCCAGATCGTTCCCCCCACCCCATGTCTGCCCATCCCTTGCGATCCTGTATTACCATTGCGACTTTGCTCGTTTCTTCCAACCGGGATGTGTGCCCCTGGCCAGTCTCTTCTTGAAGCACCAGATAAGTAGCCACTTTGAAGAAAATAATGTTTATTTTAGTTTACAGCATGTTTACTCTGACATTTGCATTGTATAAATGATAAGGACACAAGAGGCCATGGTGCCTGATACCCCCTGCTGGGAAGGTCTTATGGCGCCGGCTTCCTTTGTTCGTTTGCCGTGGCCACCCCCCTGCAACTCCTTGCCGAGTGACCGTATGTCCCGCACATGGAGCATGCATGCCTGAACCGCAGTTTTGGCCCCAATTGCATTGCCCTTCATTGTAGAATCTGCAATTGGGCTGACCCCTTCCGTTGGGGTGGTTCCCCAACACCCCACCCCCAGTCCTTGGAACCCCTTGAGATTGCCTGGCCCCAGGTGCCGCCATCATAGATCCCATGTCTGACCGCCCCATTTGTGGCATGGAGTTCCCGTTGCTGTTATGATGCCTACCCCCAGTCATCCGGACCAAGCCCATCAGCCCCGGGAGCAGGCATCTAGACATTTAGTAAAACCTCAGCAGCCCCGGCTAGGGGCTATCTGGGTTCAGTCCTGGCACCTTAGGCGCCAGGCTCATAGTAGGAATCGGTCCTGGCGCCTAAGGCGCCAGGCTCATAGTCATTACTTACCTCAGGCAGACCATGCTGCAAATGACTCCAATCCAACATGAAGCCTGAAAGGGGCTATTTTTCTACAGGGACTATTTTTTACTTGGTGTGGTTCTAGGGATTTCTTACCTGGGACTACTTTTGAGGCTATTTAAACCACGCCCGACCAGCAACACATGCTTCGCGTTATTCTGTATCCAGCAGCGTAACACTCACCGTGCCTGCAGCCTGTATCCAGTCTTCTGCCACGCCCGCCACGAATCCGGAGCTCCTAAAACAAAGAGGAAAGAAAGGGACAAGGTTAGAAAACAAACTTATTTCTATTCCACACCTGATTCTGGATCCATCGTGTCTCCGGACCGGTAAAGAACATCATTTCTGCAGGCGCCGCACCTCCAGCTGCAGCGCCGCGCCATACTCGTCAGTCTTCACAGCATCCTTCGGGTCGGCGCTGCCTCCATCATTTCTTCGCCGAACTTCGGCACCTAGGAGACAAAAGAAAACCACAAGGTGAGCCGAGGGAACCAACAAATATAATTCTTACCACCATAGACTTACCTGATTTACTACCGGAGGCATCCTTGTGTGACTCTCCATATTTTCACGTGCCGCATCTGTAAAGAGAGACAAAACAACACGTTTTCCTCGTGCAACATTTACCGGACAGCGCCGGGTAATACAGACTCTTACTGAGCGCCACCAGCTGCCACAAGAGCATCTTTTCACGAGCCAGCTGCAAGACAAGAAAGGAAGGGGGGAACAAGAGTGAACATCGGACATATTGAACTCTATGTACTTAATACTTACTGGTCCTCACCAGGAACCTCTGAGTCAATACTCTCCGGAACTCTCCCGAGCCTTCAAACCAGTGAAGTAACTGGAATCGACGCGCCCCTGCAAATCCACGCAGGATGGAGAGCTCATCTTTCAACAATATAAGGTGAGATTGCTGTGAGGGCTTTTCGGAGGTGATTAGTTGGGGAGGACTGTGGGGGTGCCATCACATGAATCCACAAGTGGCTAAATCCATCTCTCCACTTGCAGGAGAATATATCTACTGGTTAAGCAGACAAGATTAGGAGGGCAGATCCAGTCAGTCATTGCGGCAGTACGCATCACGTGGGTGGAGACCGCAGCTGTCAGGGTCCGACCGACGCTCCTGTGGGAGCCAGTTGAGCGTAACAGAACGCGAAGCCTATCTACAAATCCCCATCCGAGTGTTATGGAAACCTCAGAAACCGACCAACTAGCCCTATTGTTAGGGGAATTTAGGGCAGAAGTGCACTCCGCGCGCCAAGAAACTAATGCCCTCAGGAGAGAACGGATTGTGTCAAAGGAGCGCACTGATGATCTTGCTAGACAATTACTGCAAAACCAAGCTGGACAAACACCATTACCTGGACTCGGGGGAATCCAACTCCTGTTTCATCGAGCAATCCTGTGCAAGTGGTTCTACCAGGGAGGATGCCTTTAGCTCCACCCGAACGTTTTGCTGGGGACCCAAAAAAGTTTGCTGTGTTTATGAACCAATGCCGCTTGCACTTTTTATGCAGACCTGGAGCTTTTCCGAACGACCAAACCAAAGTAGCCTTTGTACTATCATATCTTAGTGGCAGTGCAGCGGATTGGTCAATTCCATTAGTTAACCAGGATGACCCTCTTCTTCAGGATTTTCAAGGTTTTCAATTGAGCATGGAAAGACTATTTGCCAGACATTGTCAGGATCCATCCCTGGAAGCTATGGCAGAAGTGGAAGTTTTCGCCGCAGAGAACCTTCACTTAGCAGTCCAGTCCTCATCCAACATAGCTGCCTTTGTTATTTAAGCAAGCCCCGCCCACCTCCCGGCACGTTGTATCTATGTTGTTACTCCTTGTGATACCAGCGCTCAGCTAAAGACTCCGTTTAGCTCCTTCAGTGCCCCCCTTAGTGTTTACTCCTACCCGCTTGCCTTACCTCCGTTTTACTCTACCTTTCCCTACTCCCTTTGTCCTTTCACGGCACTTGTCCGTTACGCCTTTTCAGTCTTTCCCTTTGCTTTCGGCATCTTGCCACTCGTACTAGTGGTCTGCCGCCATCCTCGCGTATCTACGTGTTCCTCCCTGTGCCTTTCGTGGATCCAATCCGTTTCTGGTAAGTAGGGACTTTAACTGCTTCTCCCTCTTTTCCTACCTTTCGCTCTCTGCTCGGTCCGTGTCCCCGTTCCGGGCTCTTTCCCTCTTCTCTTTCCTCCCGCATCGCTTCTCGTTGCTGCTACCTTGTATCCGGCCAAGTCTCCACGGATCGGATCCTGCCTTCTTTTCCTCAAGCCATCTTCATTTTGGTGGATAGAACAAACTTACTTGATCCACTTGTTTCTTGGGTTCACTCCGGATCACTAACTACCACATCCGCTGAGAGTCTCATATTCAATACCATCTCAGGAAGACTACACAGGGTTTTTTACCGTCCATCGGTCTTTTCCCTGTCGCGGGGATTTGGCTCCTCGGGCCCCCCGAAGACAGGTCCCACTTCCTGTCGGGGTGGCCTCCGAGGGAGCCAGACCCTACTTGCATGACAGGAGGTGCAGAGACAAGTCTACAAAGGAAGATACCAGAACTCCCCGAAGATCCTCCAAACACTCCAAGGACAAGCAAGAGGAAGCCACAGGTGAGGAGAAGGGTGGTGAGGGTGAACAGCCTGACAGACATTCACAGGGACAGGCCCTGGATAATGAACTTTTATCATTACGACAAGGTAACCAGGATCTACTAACCTATATCGCCACTTTCAATAGGTTAGTGGTGGAAACTGGATGGCCAGAGGTAAAACGAATTACATTATTTCATCGTGGACTTCGGGGTGAACTCAAAGACGTTTTGGCCCAAGTTGTGAAGCCACCTCAGGATTGTGCAGAATATATATACTTAGTGGTCCAGTTAGACCACCGACTTCAGAATAGAAAGGCTGATCGAGCTAAGTTCGAGAATCGGGTATTGGTCAAACCCAATGTTACCCTCAAAGGAACAGATGTATCAGAACCGATGCAGATCGGGGGGGGGGTCAAGGGACCCTTAACTCAAAAGGAAAGAGAAAGAAGATGGCAGACATTTTCTACGGGATTGCCCTATAAAAACATCTAAAAAAGTAGTCGGAGTTGCTGATAAAAATCAGAGCCTGATTCGGGAAACGACCACGCCCGACAAGCGTATAGGTCTGCTTGCCGAGCTTGAAGAAGGATACTCAGACCTCGCACTTCATCATACCAATGTTCCTTATAGATCCAAGGCAGCCATCACGTATGAACGCAGTGAGGGCATACATTAATAGCGGGGCCATAGGAAACTATGTGGACCACGAGTTGGCTTCTAGGATGAATCTATCTCTCTGCAAAAAGACCACTTCGGATGTCATCACCACAGTCGATGGAACTGAAATTGCCTCTGGGCCTGTAACTCATTCCACCGCAGAGATGACACTATTGGGTCAGGATGGGCATCGAGAGGTTATTGTGTTTGATTTAATCAAAGCCCCACAGTTCCAAATAATACTGGGCATACCTTGGTTGGAAAGACATAATCCTTGTATTGATTGGTGAGAGAAGAGAATAACCTTCCCGGATTGTGCACATACTTGTTACCCAGAAAAAACCTTGAACCAAGGCCTGGCCACAGTCGCTACTCCAGTTGTGCAGTTACCTCAGGAATATCAAGAATTCCAGGATGTTTTCCAAAAGGAACAGGCAAACACCCTACCACCTCACAGATCATACGATTGTCAAATCGATCTCATACCGGTGCACAACCTCCATGTAGTAGGATCTACGCCCTTAAGGAACCCGAAAACCTTCACCTACGACAATACTTAGACCAATACCTTGCTAATGGCTTCATCCGTCCATCCAAGTCCTCTGCATCTTCAGCTTTGTTCTTCGTGCCTAAAAAGGAAGGTAACCTCAGAACGTGCATAGTCTACGAGTTGGCTTCTAGGATGAATCTATCATTGCCTCTGATCCCCGAATTACTAGATCAAGTACAGGACGCTTGCATCTACACTAAATTCGATCTCTGAGGGGCATATCATCTGGTATATGTAAAGAAAGGCGACGAATGGAAGACTGCTTTTCACACTAAGTACAGGTTTTTCGAATACCAGGTGATGCCCTTCGGGTTGTGCAATGCACCAGCAGCCTTCCAGTATTTTATGAACGATGTCCTTCGTGAACTCATTGACGTCTCTGTTGTATACATAGACGATATTCTAGTGTACTCCTCTTCAGAATCAGACCATGTGAAGCACGTTCGTCCAGTCCTTGAGAAACTACACCAGCACAAGTTATATGCAAAATTGGAAAAATGCATTTTTCATGCTACGGAAGTTGAATTCCTTGGATTTTTCCTGACTCCTAAAGGAGTCCGAATGGACTCTCAAAAGGTGGACGCAATCCGCAAGTGGCCATCACCCAGTTCAGTTAAAGGGGTACAAAGCATGCTCGGGTTTGCTAATTTCTACCGCAGATTCATTCCGGATTTCTCACATGCTGTACACCCTATCACAGCACTTTTGCGAAAAAACAAACGCTTCTTGTGGACCGAAGAAGCTGAAAAGGCCTTCCGAGAGCTGAAAGCGAAAATAACGTCTGCACCTGTCTTAAAGCATCCACGCCCCGAACTTCCATACATAGTTGAAACTGATGCATTCAGTTTAGCCATGGGAGCTGTCCTGTCCCAGAAGGATCTTGAAACCGGTCAACTTCACCCAGTAGCTTTTTGGCCAGAAAGTTCTCGGCACCCGAGTTAAACTATGCGGTTACCAATAAAGAATTATTAGCCATCAAATCCGCCTTCAAGGCTTGGCGGCATTATCTTCTCAGTGCCAAGTATACCATTACGGTAATCACCGATCACCGGAACTTGCAGTATTTAAAAACAGCCAAGGCCCAATCGTCGCGTCAACTTCGATGGGCATTGTTCTTTGCCGAGTTCGATTTCGTGATCACTTATCGACCAGGTTGTAAAAATGGCAAGGCAGATGCCTTATCCCAAATAGGGATGGGAGAAGCATATGCAAACCCGGAACCGGTGCCTATAATTTCAGAACAAAGAATTCTTGGCATAACCACTCTACAGACACTAGAGGATATTCAAGTAAAGATCCAACAACTCTTCGATCCAACAGCCCTGCAGGACTGGGTGAAGAAAGGCTCAGACTACTCAGTCATCAATGACCTACCTTATTATCAAGGGCGACTATTTCTACCACACAAGGAACTACAAGAACTAGTTCTCTCCAATTATCATGACACCCTGATGGAAGGACACCTAGGTATCGCAAAAACTGAAGGTAAAATTAAGAGACAATTCTGGTGGCCCACCTGGCGAAAAGACGTAAAGTAATTTGTAATGTCTTGTGGCATTTGCGCCCAAAACAAAAGTCAGAAGAAAAAAACAGCTGGCCCCTTACAACCTTTGGATATTCCACCTACACCATGGCACACCTTATCGTTAGACTTTATTACAGATCTACCTCCATGTAATGGATTTAACACCATTCTAGTTATTGTGTATCTTTTTTCCAAGATGGCCCACTTTATTCCTCTAAAGGGATTATCTTCTGCTTCAATTCTGGCCAAGGAGTTCCTCAAAAACATTGTTCGAATACACGGATCTCCTTCCGTATTGGTCTCCGACCGAGGTAGTCAATTCATTTCACATTTTTGGAAGAAATGTTGTCATCTGGCGCAAATCGACGTGAGGTTATCAACCAGTCACCATCCCCAGACCGATGGTCAGACAGAGAGGACCAACCAGACACTTGAACAGTACCTACGTTGCATGCTACACCAGACCGAAAGTAATTGGAAAAATATTTTATGGATTTCCGAGTATGCATACAATAACTCTGTACATTCAGGAACCGGACAAAGCCCCTTTTTCTACCATATATGGACATCACCCTCGAACCTCAGAACTAGATTCGCCTCAGCATTTAGAAATGCCTGCAGTTAGTCATTTGCATTCTACTATTACACAAGCCTTTAAAGAGGAAACAAAACATTTGAAACAAGCAAAAGAGAAATATAAGAAAGATGCTAATCAACATAGAAGTGAAACTCCACAATACTAGATTGGGGATCAAGTTTGGCTGGCTACAAAACACATACCTCTGAAGGGAACTCAACTTTTAACCCTAGATATTTGGGACCTTACACTCTTAAGGCCATTATCAACCCGGTAGCCGTCAAATTGGAATTACCCTCTACTATGCGCATTCATCCTGTCTTTCATGTTTCACTTTTAAAACAAGTTCAACCAGGAACAAGATTAACCAAACCACCCAACCCCATCTTGATAGATGGAGAACCTGAATTTGAGGTAAAACATATCCTGGACTCCAAGATGGTTACATCAAAACTTTTTTATTTAATCGATTGGAAGCGCTACGGACCACAAGAAAGGTCATGGGAACCTAGTGACCACGTCCATGCACCTCAGTTGGTGAAAAGATTCCATTGGGACTTCCCAGACAAACCAGGTCCCAGGGGAAGAACAACTTTAGGAGGGGCCTTGGGGGGGGAGTGCTGTCATGATGCCTACCCCCAGGCATCCGGACCAAGCCCATCAGCCCCGGGAGCAGGCATCTAGACATTTGGTAAAACCTCAGCAGCCCCGGCTGGGGGCTATCTGGGTTCAGTCCTGGCGCCTTAGGCGCCAGGCCCATAGTAGAAATCAGTCCTGGCGCCGAGCATGCATGCCTGAACCGCAGTTTTGGCCCCAATTGCATTGCCCTTCATTGTAGAATCTGCAATTGGGCTGACCCCTTCCGTTGGGGTGGTTCCCCAACACCCCACCCCCAGTCCTTGGAACCCCTTGAGATTGCCTGGCCCCAGGTGCCGCCATCATAGATCCCATGTCTGACCGCCCCATTTGTGGCATGGAGTTCCCGTTGCTGTCATGATGCCTACCCCCAGGCATCCGGACCAAGCCCATCAGCCCCGGGAGCAGGCATCTAGACATTTAGTAAAACCTCAGCAGCCCCGGCTAGGGGCTATCTGGGTTCAGTCCTGGCACCTTAGGCGCCAGGCTCATAGTAGAAATCAGTCCTGGCGCCTAAGGCGGCAGGCTCATAGTCATTACTTACCTCAGGCAGACCATGCTGCAAACGACTCCAATCCAACATGAAGCCTGAAAGGGACTATTTTTCTACAGGGACTATTTTTTACTCGGGTGTGGTTCTAGGGACTTCTTACCAGGGACTACTTTTGTGGCTATTTAAACCACGCCCGACCAGCAACACGCTTCGCGTTATTCTGCATCCAGCAGCGTAACACTCACCGTGCCTGCAGCCTGCATCCAGTCTTCTGCCACGCCCGCCTCGATACCGGAGCTCCTAAAACAAAGAGGAAAGAAAGGAACAAGGTTAGAAAACGAACTCATTTCTATTCCACACGTGATTCTGGATCCATCTTGTCTCCGGGCTGGTAAAGAAAATCATTTCTGCATGCGCCGCACCTCCAGCTGCAGCGCCGCGCCATACTCACCAGTCTTCACAGCATCCTTCGGGTCGTCGCTGCCTCCATCATTTCTTCGCCGAACTTCGGCACCTAGGAGACAAAAGAAAACCACAAGGTGAGCCGAGAAAACCAACAAATATAATTCTTACCACCATAGACTTAACTGATTTACCACCGGAGGCATCCTTTTGTGACTCTCCATATTTTCACGTGCCGCATCTGTAAAGAGAGACAAAACAACACGTTTTCCTCGTGCAACATTTACCGGACAGCGCCGGGTAATACAGACTCGAGCGCCACCAGCTGCCACAAGAGCATCTTTTCACGAGCCAGCTGCAAGACAAGAAAAGAAGGGGGGAACAAGAGTGAACATCGGACATATTGAACTCTATGAACTTAATACTTACTGGTCCTAACCAGGAACCTCAGAGTCAATACTCTCCGGAACTCTCCCGAGCTTTCAAACCAGTGAAGTAACTGGAATCGACGTGCCCCTACAAATCCACGCAGGATGGAGAGCTCATCTTTCAAGAATATAAGGTGAAATTGCTGTGAGGGCATTTCGGAGGTGATTAGTTGGGGAGGACTGTGGGGGTGCCATCACATGAATCCACAAGTGGCTAAAACCATCTCTCCACTTGCAGGAGAATATTTCTACGGGTTAAGCAGACAAGATTAGGAGGGCAGATCCAGTCAGTCCTCGCTGCACTACGCATCATGTGGGTGGAGACTGCAACTGTCCGGTCCGACCGAAGCCCCTGTGGGAGCCAGGTAAGCGTAACAGTTGCCCCATGCGGTCAACTCGCCCTTTCCTTCTCTTGCTGCCCCCAGTTTTGGAATCGTGAGTGCTGTGGTGGGTCCCACCCCTCCTAACGGGAAACCCCCACCCCCCTCCAGGTGAGCAGTGTGGTTGGCGCGCCCTCCAGCTAGGATGATCGTGCCGTCCGGCTGCTCTATGGTCCCTCTGGTGGAGACCAGCCAGTCCTCCACGGATTTGTGGTTCCACTTGAGGTCTGGATCGTGTTCCATCCTTAAGCGGAAGCGCTGGTCCCTCAGGAGCCATTCATTGCCCCCAAGCTGGTTATGTTCATGAATGACGCATGCTCTGTACCCCATTAGTGCCGGCCCTAAGGTTGGGTCCTTTTGATGAAGGGTTTGGGCCAGTATTTTTAATGCCGCCAACCAGTTGGCCAGTGTTTCCGCTGGTCTCACTCTCTTCCTGGCCTTCACTGTCTCCCTCCCCCCTGTCTCCTGCAATGTGTCCTGTCCTTTCATTTCATGCTCTAGAAAGGATAACAAGTCTATGAATTTCCCCATATATATCTGGTTCTTTACTCATTCCAGGAGGAGCCAGGTGGAATAGTCATCCCCGGTTGCGGCCAGGAGTTTTGTGATCTTCATTGGGCCACCTGCCTCCTTTTCCAAGTTCCCCTGAGTGCCTCCCCCGCTCCCCAGTACTATGCTGTTGGCCGCCTTGCTGGTGCTCGCTCCCTGGTCCTTCCCTCGCCACACATTGCTCGCCCCGGCAGTGACTGGCCCCATGTTGGTGGTCACTGGGGGCGCCGGCATAGCCTTTGCTTCTTGTAACGCCAACACAGCCCTTGCAATTTTTTGAATTAAGTCCGACTCACCATACTTGTTCGTGGGCATGTTGATCAAGCCAGCCCCCCCTCCCTGTTTGGGACATTTGGTAAAACCTCAGCAGCCCAGCAGGTTATGCGGCCAGCTCCTCCTCCAGGTCCCTTTTTGTCTTCTTTTGGTGTGGGCCCCCGCTTGACTTCGCTGTTCTTTTCCGAGCGGCGATGACCTCGTGCCCACCCCCTGGTGGCAGCAAATCCGCCCCACTGGCAAACTCGTGGCGCGAAGATTCTTTGATCTCATTGTTTGCCTTGTTCGCCTCCGGGTTGGCCCGCGGTGATCTGTTCACATTGGCCAGTGATGGGCCACCCATCCTGGTCATGGCTGCCTGCCACCCAATGACTTCTGCTAGGGCGGCATATTCTGTCCACGATTGGGCGTCCATGAAACGCCCTGCTGACGACGATCCTGCGACTTCCTCGTCAGTTTGCCCATCCTCTACCACTACGAGTTCTACGACGTCGAGCCCTGGGTTAGCTGTATTTGCGTGAATCGACATGTTGACCTAATTGGAAACAAAATTGTTTGTGTCACTAGAGTCGTGCTGCTGCCATCGTTCAGCATCACCTATCGGTAAATAACTGTGCATTGATTGGTTTGCCCGAGACTGCCTCCTCCCTCTGCGCCCAACCGACACCAGAGCCATCCCTTCTCAAGCTTACACCTTTGAGAGAACGCCACTTTTCCCATTGAAACCCCCGGTCCCCTTACTGAATTTTGTGGAGGCTTCCCAATCCCAGGTTGCTGCCCCCATCCCATTAAATTATACACCATATGCGGAAAGCGGCCTATTAGGATTTATGATTGATTTCCCCACATTCAAACCTGTCAACTCTTGCACTTCTGTCCCGTAGCTTATAGGACCAGCGGCGCAGTTGGACTTGCTTTCTTCCACATAGAAGGTTAAATCAACTCGTGCCCACTTGTGGTGCGCAGCACACTTAGTAATGTATTGTAATATCATTTAAGTGTGCATACTTCCCAAAACATTCAAGATAACAGGCAAAGGACCTTTAGAGAATTTCATTTCTGTTGATGCCCGATGTACAGCGCGGATAGGGACATGGCCGAACAGGAACGGCATGGTTGGAGCACGACGAATGGGGGGTGAGAGGCCCCAAAAGCGAATTGGCAAAACTCAGCCTTGGGGATGGGAGACAGCGGTATGGAATAGGCAGCAAGTTGCCGGACGACACGAGGTGCATTCTAAAATTGGGGGTGGTTAGTTAGTGTGGGCAAGGAGGTAAACAAAGCGGCGACTGTATGCATTAGGACCCTTCGAACTAGTAGGCCTTGTGCTTGTAAACCCCCACTCTAGCGAGCAGTCAAGCCCCACAAAATTCCAAATTAGAGCACTTCCTTTGTCCCTCAAACTCACCCAACTGTAAGGAGCTCACTGCTTCCCATCAAATCTGATTTCTATCTACTGTACGTTCTTAGGGATCAAAAGAGCATTTGATCCTCCTGTATATAAATACCTTAATCGATACATTCATTTGTGCATCTAAGAACCACCTGTTATCATTATTGTGTCAGATGAAAAAGAGTTAATTAAGAAAGTTGGTGAGGGTTTTGTACAGTTTTCCAGGTAGTGAAACGTGTGCTGGCTCCCAATGTCTCTATGCGTTTGATGCATGGAGTTGACCACACATGAGGCAAAACCACACATGAGGCAAAATACATGCTAATTAATTGCCACAGTCCCTAAAGTTCCCGACCTGGGGGCCCACCCAACATCCCATCCCCAAACAGACAACCGCCCGGTCTGCCTTCGAGCGGCCGTCATTCCTCACGCAGAAGTGCAGAAGCATCAAAGCACCGCTGAACTTGCCACCCCCCCACACCCTGCCGCGTGAAGCTCTAGCCTGCAATCCCTGGGCCGCGGTATCAACCGGCGCACAGGCCCGACCGGCACACGGGTTCGGAGGCCCGCCAAGCTGAATCATTTGCATGTACGTTTGGAAACAATGAAACAATGCACACTATGAGCCTCCTGATAGATGCAAGATCAGGCAATACCCTTAAGTTAAGAATTTCGAGAGCAGGCATCTTACAACACGTCCAAATAAAGAGGCGGCCAATATAATACCCCGACCACGGAGAACTCTTTTAGGACAAATTGTAAAATAAAACTGTGCAGACGAAGGTAAGCAATATCCTTCGAGCAAAAGTTACCAGGGATTAAAGCTACATTCCAAAGGCGCACCAGGCTATATAATCTCACCGGGGTCCCCCCAAGTCCAAAACCAAAGAATCATCCGGTGCCGCGGCCCCCCCAAACACACGAGGCTCAGAGACCATCACGGCGATGCATGCGCCCACCCGTTACCGTACCATACGGGAGCTAGAACGCATCCCTTGCTGAACCGATCCCACCCCCCGAACACCCACGTGTTACTGCGGCTACTTAAAGGCATACTCTAGTAAAAAATTTTATTGTCCCTATGGGTCGGCCATGTTTTTTTAAGGCTAAGTGAAAAGATTTTAGAAAACTTTCCTATGGACCTTACCCGAGTTTTCGTCCATTAAACGCATGCGAAAACAAGCACCTGGGAGCCGCCATTTTCTGATAATCCTATCTTTTCCCCGATCGCCCTGGCTCACCTGCTTTTGCGGCACTAAATGAATTCCCCCGCCCCTGAGCCTGACATTATCAAAACATTCATATTCCCCGCCTCTCCCCGTGACGTTACTGTGCTGCTTAGGCAAACGCGCCCAGTCGTCTTCTGCGCGACTCCACACAGAACCCGGAAACCAACACAGATCAACTCACAACACAGCGCGCCACAATTCGGAATATGAAACTGTACTTTACAATGAAACAGCAACACAGTACATTTGGTAAAGTACATTTATTTGGCATCAAATGTTTAGAGAATATTCATATGAACTCCGGAAGACATTTATTTTCTTTTATCTGTATCCGCAATAACTGTTCCGTTTCATCTTGGGTCACGCGCTGTTCCATTATGGCACACAGGGTGTTCATTTTCGTAAAAAGAATCACTTTGGAAGCACGGTGAACCGCAAGGCTGTTCCATCAACTAGGCACTAGTCCAGCCTAAAGTTTGTTATGTTACTTCTAGCCACTAGTACAGCGTAAGGGCATGTGGGCCCTTGGCGATCGTCCCATAATATGGTGATCGTGCTCCAGTTGTTGACACGAAGCTGCAGGTGTCTGCTGAAGAATCCGTCCGCCAGTGTCTCAAACAGGTGGCAGTTGCAGAACAGGATCAAATACCTGTTAAGAAAACAAATAAATGATAATTAGTCTCACTAGCCGAACTTCATTAATATTACTCATTTCATTCATTACGGCCGATCAGAAACTATTTGCTTGCAAGGGTAGTTCAATGGAGTATGTTCTTCTCTAACATAAATGCGAAAAGTAACGAGATAAATCTAGGGCAACACACAATGATAAACGACACTCTACATGCATGAGGAATGATATGGTATATGATATGGCATTTGTAACGCGCGTATACTCAAGTGTTTCTAGGCGTGACGAGGCAGGTGGGGAACAAGGGCAGACAGACAACGATCCTACTAGGCCAGGTGTTTTTTTCTGATCGCGAATGGGGATGGGCTGTACAAGGATAGTTGAATACAAATTAAATAATAGGGCCAGCTGGTGGCAAGTGCAAGGTAAATGCCGGGACAAGGGGCTGAAGGATACAGAGACAGTCCCATAGTGCAGGGAAAAGTGGCTGGGCCAAGGAGCGAGATCGGTGACACCAGTGAACCTGCATGCCCATGTGCCCACTACGAACAGTTTTAACATCTTTTACAGTCATCATTCATTCATTTATTCATGCATCCATTCACTAAATCTTCATTCCGGTATAAAAGCGTGTAAAGAGCGTGGCCTGGAGCGCCACTGATGAGGCTGCTCCGTTAATGGCCTCCGTAAGGACCCGCGGCTTCAGCTGAAATTTAGCCGGCTCCAGCGCCGCCGCTGCTGTTCCTCTGGCGGGAGAAGCTGGCGGAACCTCCGGTGCATCCACCGCTCCAATCTGGGAGAGCGATCGCGGTGGGAACCCTGAAAACGCGGCGACGGAACTCGACGCGGGTGCCTCTCCACGCCGAACCAAGATGGCGGCCGCGGCCCAGGCCCTTTTTCCCCGCCGACGCCCAGTGACGAGACGTCCGTAGGACCTCCTGCTCTCGCCCTCTGCTCCGATCCTAAGCCTCGCCGGAGGGGCGGCCGCTCCGGTCCCCGGAGCCCTTCCACCTGGAGCCTCGGCGCGGGCTCGAGTGCTTCTCCCAGCCACCTCCCCCCTCCATTGGATCGGAGTACGGGATCGGCGTCAGCCCCCACCGCCATCTCGACCCCCCAGTCCGGTTGACTCTCCGGCCTCAGAGGTGGGCCCTCCTGGAGGAGGGACCCCGCTCGGCGGACCAGCTCGCGGGGGGGACGACCAAGCCCCCGAGGCCCTCTAGCTTCGAGACCAGCTGTGGGGGCAGGAGCCCTTCTACCGCCCCCCCCACCTCCTATACTGGCAATGATCTACCCGGAGAACAGAGGAGGCTGCGGCTCCTCCCTGCGGCCCAGCACCCTGGAGGCGGTGTCGGAGGCCTGACTGGGTGAGTGTCCGCGTCCCCCCACAATCCGCCCAGCACTGAACCCGGAGCCCCCCCTTCCAGCTTCCTGGGGCGCCCCGGCCCACCAGATACCGTGCCAGCTGGGGGGAGTGATCGGGTGGCCCCCCCCTGACCACTCAGCTTTCCCAGACCTCCTTCTGAAGGCACCCCCACGTCTCCGACTGCCAAAACATCCTGGGGCGCTCCTGCCCGCCTCATCCACCAGGCCTATCATCCTGGATAGCTGCAGCCCCTTGGCTGGGTGAACACCTACCGCAGGCGGAGCCGACCCCCTCCACTACATCCAAGAGTGGCAAGACCCAAACATAACCACTGCAACGCTGACAACTAACACAGTGGACGGATCACTCGCCCTACACAGCAGATTCGTCCGAAACTAATCATCCTCCCCAAAGCGCCCCCCCCAGGGGCTTCCAGTCAGAAGAGGATCCCCAGAGTCCCAGCCCCGGCAAAATGTCGAGACTCACCAAGCCAGACAAAACCGCGGACATTTCCACCATGCTCCTAGTAACAGACAAGACAAGAAAACCGGACCCCTCACCTAAGCTTACCCCGCAAAAGCCCTCAGAAGAACAAGGTAACCTCGCCACCAGAGATGACTTAATGGCCTTCATGAGAGACATTAAAGCCGAAATTCGGTCCTGCATGACCGAGCTCACCACACGACTAGAACAAACTGACCAGCGACTCACGGAAGCGGAACAGAGGATAGGAGAAGTCGAAGACTTGACCCAGAACCACGATGCAGCAATAATAGAAATGCGGCGTGAGATCCGAGCGCTTCAGTCCAGTAATGAAATTCTCGCATTCAAGCAAGAAGACTTAGAAAACAGGGCCCGACGGAATAACTTGCGCATCCGTGGGGTCCCAGCAACGATCCAAGATAAAGAGCTCCCGGAGTATATAGGCAACTTCTTCCAGGCTCTCCTTCCACTAACGGACAAAGCCCAACTCATCCTGGACCGAACCCACAGACTACGCCCGAGACAAGGAGTAGATTCAGACGGCCCTCCGGATGTGATCACGAGAGTACACTTCTACGCTACCAAAGAAGCCATCTCGGCAATAAGCCGCTCCAAAGATGAACTGTCGTTCATGAGCACCCCCCTGCAGATATACCAAGATCTCTCCCCGATCACCATACAGAAAAGGAGAGCTCTCAAGCCCTTGACCCTGTTCCTCCAGAGCCAGCAAATCCGCTACCGTTGGCTCTTCCCCGCTACATTACAATTCTCGTTCCAGGGAACTCTATGCAAAATTAGCCACCTAGAGGATGCGAAATCGATCCTGCACCCAAACTCTCCGGAGACCTCGACCACCCCTAGTCCACTCCTCCCGCCAGAGGAACCAGATCAATCACCTCAAAGACAGCAACAACACTGGTCTAAAGCGCAAAGACGCCGAAAGATGAAATGATCTAGAGGTTGGCGGCCATGATACTAAGACCGACGCTGAAGCCAAAACGATGCATGGCAAGGCCGCGGGCCCCGAACGGCCCAGTCCCCCCTCTCCAAGGAGTATGTCACCTACCCACCCTTGGAGCCGAGCGGATCTCAATGGTTCGACCCTCGTCCCGTTGGCGAGGAAAACTGTTTGGGCCACGTTGGCCGTAAGGGCGGCTGCGCAGAAAACTCCATCCCCCCGTACAGTTGGGAGTTCTCCCACCCGTTTAAGTTTGCCCACCCGTTGGTGGACCCACTCAGATAAAATATTGCCCTCCCATTGGAGGATACAGAAAACCCGGCTGCAGGAGAACCTAGCTAACTCGGAATCTCGATATGAAGACTGAATACCCCCAACCCACCCACGAGGAACAGTATCCCACCCCAGAAGGCACCCAAGAGGCCCCCCCGCCGATCCAGAAACTAAGGTTCCTAACACTGAACGTTAGGCCCCCCCGCCGATCCAGAAACTAAGGTTCCTAACACTGAACGTTAGAGGCCTCAACGCCCCACAGAAGAGAAAAACAATCCTACAACGCATCCAGAATGATAAAGCCTCCGTTGTCTTCCTGCAGGAGACAGACTTGATCCCAGCGGACTTCGCAAGGCTCAGAGACCGGCAATTCCCAACGCAGTTCCTAGCCTCGAACGGAATGAAGAAGGGTGGCACAGCTATTTTAATCGCCAAAGATTTGAAGCCTCAAATCCTGGACTCTAAACGGGACCCAAACGGCCGCTTCGTAGCGGTGAAATGCCGAATTCTCGGCCAACTATACACGTTGATCTCAGTATACGCACCAAACCAAGAACAAGAGGCATTCTACTCGACCCTGGAAAACTCCCTGCTTCCGTTTGTTGAAGGTCAGACCATCATCGGGGGAGATTTCAACGGAGTCCCCAACCCACTGGTAGATAGATCACACCCCCCTGCCCGCGGAGACTTTGGCTTGGCGATCGCCCTACTTAAATTGTTCCGAACCTTCGAAGTGGTGGATACCTGGAGGATCCTCCAACCAGAGGAACGAGACTACTCATGCTATTCTTATGTGCATAGGACTTATTCACGTATCGACCTCTTGCTGGCATCCCCGCAGATCCTGTCGTACACAGACGATGTCCTCATAGGCCCCAGAATCCATTCAGATCATGCACCCGTAATGCTAACGCTAAGAGCCTATAACCCGGACCCGCCCCCAAGACGCAGATGGTCTCTTTATGACCCGATCCTAAATGACATGGCGACGAGAGACGTAGTAGCTAAAACCATCAAATAGTACTTCGAAGACAATAAAAACGAAGACACCTCCCCAGCGACGACATGGGATGCAATGAAGGCTGTAGTACGAGGGGTGCTGATCTCTCGAGGAGCGGCCTACCATATGCAAAAGCAACAGACCCGCCGCATCCTAGAAGACAAGGTTCTGGAGGCGGAAACGGCATGTAAAGCTAAAAACTGGTCCCCGAGAACCTACCGAATCCTGCAGACGGCACGGAGGAAACTAGAGGCTCATTACGCGGAGGACACAGCCCAGCTACTAACCAAGACGAAGCAGAGCTACTACGCCAGGGGAAACAAAGCTAATAAATTCCTGGTGGAAAAACTCGCAAGAATCAAGAAAAGGAACACTATACTAAGCCTCCGAGACCCCCAGGGTGCAGCCCAATTCGCGGATCGAGATAAGCTGAGAATTGCAGAAGCTCACGTCACCGAAACCATGTCAGCTACCCAAAAGCCCCAGGAAGAGCAGCAGTCCTACCTGCGGGAAGCCGCCTTGCCTAAGCTCTCAGCTACGAGTAGGGAAGAATTGGAGGCCCCGATTACCAGCGAGGAGATCGACGAAGCCGTTAAAAGCTTAAGAACAAGAGCCCCGGGCCCAGATGGTTTCTCGTCCCGATGCTACAAACTCTTCCGGCCTCAGCTACTAGCCGCAATGACGACCCTCTTCAACTCCTTTGCCACTTCTGGATCAACAACCCCGTCAATGAGAGAGTCAATAACAGTATTAGCGCTGAAACCAGGAAAGGACCCCAGCGACATAGCAGCCTATCGACCCATCTCACTACTAAACCTGGATGCGAATATCTACTCGAAGGTCTTGGCAAACCGATTAGCGAGGCTTCTTCCGGACATCATAGACCCAGACCAGACGGGATTCATCTTAAACAGAGCCACCACAGATAATACGCGCAGAGTCCTCAACCTGATCGAGATAGCCAGACAAGACTCGAAGAAACTCACCCTGCTAGCCTTAGACGCGACCAAGGCTTTCGACAAAGTGGACTGGTCGTTCCTCCGCCTCACTCTGGAGTCATTCGGCGTTGGGCCCTCCTTCCTAAAGCTCACCCTAGCGAACTACCAATCCCCGACTACCCTGCTCCGAGTGAACGGCCTCCTGCCTCACCCGATCTCCCTGACATGCGGCACCAGACAGGGCTGCCCCCTCTCCCCCTTGCTATTCGCTATGGTAATGGAATCATTGGCCCAGCGGATTCGACTTAACCCTAGAATCAAAGGCTTCCAAGTGGGCCTTACCCAGCACAAGATAGCGCTCTACGCTGACGACGTGATGCTAACCATCACAGACACCTCGCAATCCTTAAAAGCCGCCCTAGCGGAAATTCACAGATTTGGGAGAGTATCCGGATTCGCCATTAACTTTATGAAATCGACAGCTCTGGGGATAGGGTTGAATCAGAGAGAGAAGGCATCCTTCAGTGCTCAGTGCGCGGTCCCGTTAAATGACACATCCATCCCCTACCTCGGGGTGCGGATCCCCACTAATCCAGGAGACATCTATCGGATAAACTTCCCGCCCCTGATGAAAACTCTGGAAAAAGACCTAGACTCCTGGCACAAGCAGGAAATATCTTTAATAGGTCGTATTACAGCCTGTAAGATGAACCTGTTGCCACGATTCCTGTACGCCTGCTTGGCTCTCCCCATCATAGTCCCTCGCCCCCAACTACAGAGACTGCAAAGGAAGATATTTGGATTCATATGGAGGAGGAAGAAGGCCCGCATTCCCCGGAAGACAATGCTATGTGCTCCGGACCAGGGAGGCCTAGGGGTCCCTGACCTCCAAAAATACCAAATGGCGGCGCAGATAGCGCATACTAGGGCTTGGACTATAACGTGAGGGCGCCCCAAATGGATGGACATAGAGCAGTCCAGATTACCCCTCCCATTGCGCTTTCTTCTACACTTGCCAACCGCGCTGCGCCGGACATGGCCAGCTATACTATCCTCAACCAAGCAAACGTTGAAGGCGTGGGATTGGGCCCGCAAATCCAGAGGTATCCCGAGAGCTCTGGGCCCCGTAGCCCCAGTCTTCCACAATCCGGCATTCTTCCAGAGAGCTCACCCCACTAACTTCAAGAACTGGATCGCCGGAGGACTCTCCTCCCTAAGCCAACTATTTGTGGGAACTCAGCCGCTGACATTCGCCCAATGCGAAAGTACGTTCAACCTAACAGAGTCAGACAGGTTCACATACTGCCAAATCAGACACTGGTGCACACACCCCCAGACGCGAGAGGCTGCCACCCGGACCCTGGATGCCTTGGAATTAACAGTAGCGGACCCCCCCTCCCGAGGGCGGATCTCGACGCTGCACTGACTATTCCAGAACCTCCTGTCCAAGAGAGCGACATATATGGCGCAGTGGGAAAAGGACTTAGGGCACGCAATCCAGGATCAAGACTGGATCGATATCTGGGCCCGCACACGCTCATCATCCTTCTGCATCACCAACCGGGAATGTGCATATAAACTGCTCATGAGGTGGTATTTCCCACCACTACAACTACACCACTTCAACCAGTCACTGGACCCACAGTGCTGGCGTCGGTGCGGCTCGCCAGGCTCCTACCTACACATGTGGTGGTCATGCCCGGTGGTGAAGAGCTTCTGGTCCCAATGTATAGCGACCATCACAGACATAACCCAAATTCCACTGCCACTGGAACCGGAGCCGCTACTGCTGGGGACCCCGATCCCAGACACCTACCCGAAAACGGGCGCTCCCGCGGCCCTCATTACGCAATTACTCCTAGCTGCTAAAATCACAATAGCCCGGACATGGAAGACCCCGGAGGGACCCCTACCGGTGCTATGGTGGCTGAAAATCTGGGACATCTTCATCGCTGAGAAAGTGATGGCAGCAAACAGAGGCCGCCTCCATCATTTCACAAACATTTGGTCGCCTGTGATTGACTATGACTTACGCTTCCCGGCCATGACATACAAACCGTGCCTGCTGCAATTGGCCCAGCAGGCGGCGGACAGGGAACGGTCCCAGCTGATGGAGGAGCAGGCCCTAGAGGATAGCCAAATCCAGGATTTGGGGGCGTAAGCCGGGAGAGGAAGGAGAAAGGCGAACCGAGGTGGGAAGAGACAGGAGCGAATGAGTCAGGAATCGGACCTTATGGGGAGGGAAAAACACAGTCAACGGTAGACCCCCGAGACTAAGAAGTGGGGTTGGGTGGGGGGATGTAAATAAGCGTATTATAATGCCGAGATAAAGTGTTAAACTGATATGTCAATGCTTTCTCCTGTATGCCTACTGAAAATAAACAAGTTAAAAAAAAAAAAAAAGCGTGTAAAGATTTACTTACATTATATTTGAAATTTCCATTGTGTCTCTTCGTAATGCAGTCTGTAAAACGGACCATGCTCTTGACAATGATTTTTCGTATACTGACCTAAAACTGAAACTCTAGTTTCTGAATTTTCTGCCTTATCGTCTCTTACGTTATTGCGCACTCCCTTCAAATGTAGTTCTTTCTGCATGGTCCCTGTCTCAAGGTCAAAAAACAATAGACCCTTATACTTCCAGTGCGACTTGTGGGCCTCATCTGCGCACTGTCCTTCGCATTCTTTATTTGCAACATCACGTAGTATAGGCATCTGTGAGAACTTGAAGTTTAGAATCCGTCTATGTAGTGCGCCTCAATGTGCAAATGCGAACTGGCTTCTCTCCCAAATGCCACGGCCTGCTTGGCTGGCGCGTTCTAAGTGCCCCATTTTTGTCCCCGTTGTCTGCGAGCTTTGCAGCCTAAATTGAAACATTTAATTTTTTAGCGGAAGGTCAGGGAAAGTATAAAGTACCACAGGAGTTGAGTTAAAAGTGAGATTTATTGTTTGTTTGTTTGTTTTATTTTTTGCAATACGCAAGCCTCCCCTCCGTTAACAGTGCGCAGCATTTACATTTACATGAGATGAGATATGAGAAAAATATATACATACACATATGTGAGGTGAATAGAGAGAATTCAAAGATGACACCCAGCTTCTTCGCCACTCATGATGGTGAAGTTGGGGGTTAGGTTTACTGGTACACTGTACAATAACATTTATTTACACAAATACAATCCTATTGCAATTATTTAAACCGCGATTTGTACTTTACAATCAGCTGTGCATCGGGTGGGCATGGCACAGTCGCAATGTTTGGTGGCAATGGATCACTGCTCTGTACAGAAACGTCCAAAATTCCATATCTGTGCTTCTCTAACACAGCAACAATAAGGCCTTTCACAAAGTCGAACTGCATTTCATCATAGACTGGTTTGATCACCCATTACTTACTTTGTTTTGAAAACACCTTGGTGTAGCGAGGCATCCTTACTTTGCCCCTAGTCCTAGATTGTTCACGTCCGACATTGCTGTTATGGGCCAAGACGGCTAGTAGAGTGCGATGTTTCATGCCCCGAAAGCTAAAATGCAAGCGCTTTGGCCTGTACTTTAGGCACATATTGTGGAACACCTCCAAATCTCCTGTGTGACAGAATTCTGTCAGTCCTCTCAAATCTCTTGATAGAGTTTTGTCGAAAACAATCCTCTCAATGGCTTTGTGTGTCGGTGATGATGGAATCAACCACTTCTTCTTCTGTGCCTCCTCTGGGGACAAAGGGCCATGTTCACATTGGTGGAAATGTTCATTTGCTGTCCAGCGGTGAACGTTAGTACAGTGGTGCATCAGTGACCGCCATTTTTCAAGTAGCATTTCCACTGACCCCTCGCAAGTTTTTGAGCTCCACCAAAGATGGTTGGTGATAGAATGTGACCACTGCAAAATACTTTCGAAACCTTTTTTTTTTCCTGCAGCCGAGATTTTCTTATTGATTGATTTAGCAAGATGCCATACGTCAAATTGATGTTTAATATGTGGGAACTGCTCTCTCATTGTCTTGGCAATTGAAACGTGTCTATCCGTGGCTATGAGCTCGATGTCCATCCCCCTCGATTGTAGATGTTCCACTGATTTTATAAATCCTAGTTTCTCCATGGCCACTGAGGATGTACATTGTGTTACCTGCACGACCTCCGAACTCACAATTTTCTTACTATCCATGTCCTGAGAGTGGTAGGTGCAGTACTTGGCAGAAAACCCAGGGCTATCGCACTGTCCATCGCCGGCTAGCCTGAATCGTTTGCCTTCGAATGTACTTGCTAGAGACAATTGTTCAATTCTCCAAGCATCACTAATGGCCGGAAACAGATAATCACGTTGGTATGTGTAGAACAGCGCACTAGAAATGAAATGGAGTCCCACAAACTGAAAAAAAGCCTCTAACTTTCTAAAACTGGAGCCACTAAAAAGTGATGCAGCTGCACACAGTAGATTGCCTGCTGGCAGTTTCCCCAGCATCGGTTGTGCAGACCATGAGAACCTATGATTTAATCTACAGGCGGCTTTTATTTTGACGTTAGTGCCTTTCATTTTACGAGTCACATTAATCAATGGCTTCCCACATACTTTCTCTCTAACGGAATGCACACATTTCAGCATACTTATAATTTCCATCAAGCAACTGTCGAATACAATGTATTTGCTCTCTTTCATTAGACTGTCATCCTGCGTCAACGTTGTTTCAGCTTTTGACGCTGTGGAGATGTCAACACATTGGAAAGTAATATCGCTGCTATCAAGTATTGTTGCGTCTATGGATGCTGCGGCTGGTTCATTCTCTCTCATTTCAACATCTGCTAATTCAACATTGATGGGAGAACACAACAATGTCGACATGTTTTTTGGTGGCAATTTTTTGGCTGGTGTAGATTGTGTAAATTGATCTGCAACTACTTCAGAGCTATCTCCAATACATTCAATAACATCTTCTTGTAGTGGTCCGGTCGCACAGTAGCTATGGTCCAATGCAACTTTGCTGTAGTCTCCAAACAGAGCTAATTCATGTTCTGGCCATTGTACATGAGCATCTCGAGCCTGAACACGCCTCGCCTCAATTAATAGTTCCTCCATAGTGTACATGGTCTGGCAAGCCACATCTCTCATTCGCTTCAATGTCTGTGTGTGTATAGTTCTGATGCCCACGGGTAACTGGAGGAGAGATTGGAAAAGGGATGTTCAGTTTAAACACAAGATGGAGTGTAGTAGAATTGACTAGAAAAAACATAAAATAGTCCCCACCACAAACATTTTTTTAAAGTTATTAACTGTTTGTAACTAACCTTTTTTTGTTTTTTTTTCTTTGCAACTTTTTTGACTCGACCTTCAACATCTGCACACTGTAGCTCCGATTAGTTTCCGCATGTCCTCCCTTCCTCTTGCGCTGCAACGAGTATACTTTCTGTATCCGCATAGACAGCAAGGAATGGGGCTCCATCGTCTCCCTGAAACATAGTACTTTCATTACTATGTATCAAAATATTGTTAGCATAAAACACACGTGAGGACGAACACACAGGTACATCTCGATAGCCAAACACGATTTAAACATTGTGTGCAACAATCAAACGACAAGTATTCGACCAGTGATGATCTATTTCGATGGAACTGTCAGTATCCATATCTCCGGCTCTGCATGGACAGCCATGAATGGTTGTATTGGAGAGGAGGCATCCGCATCTCCCTGAAACACAATACTTGCATTAGTATGCTTTTCAATATTGGAAACATAACACACACTTGGGGTCGAACGCACAGGTACATATAAAGAGATAACCGCGAAAGATGCATTGTCCAAAAGAATCAAGGAAAATCCAAATATGATCACATTTCATCGACTTATTTCAACGATTCCTTTACATCTGCATCATCTCAATGAGATGTTGTGATTGGGGTGGAAGCTCCGTCGTCTCCCTGAAACACAGTACTTGGATTAGTATGGTTTTCAATATTGGAAACATAACACACACTTGGGGTCGAACGCACAGGTACATATAAAGAGATAACCGCGAAAGATGCATTGTCCAAAAGAATCAAGGAAAATCCAAATATGATCACATTTCATCGACTTATTTCAACGATTCCTTTACATCTGCATCATCTAAATGAGATGTTGTGATTGTGGTGGAAGCTCTGTCGTCTCCCTGAAACACAGCACTTGCGTTTATAGGGAAGAAAGTATAGCAAATGGAATCACGTTATATGATCACGCAGGATGGAGCTGTCAGTATCCATACCTCGTGCTGCTGAAGAATATCTATGGATGTTGCAAATGTAGTGCGCACTTCCGAAAGCTGTTGCGCCGATTCGTATACTTGAATGTCATGCTCTGCATCAAGTGTAGGGGTTGACGCTCCATCGACTGCCTGAAACATAGTACTTGCATTAGTGAGGATTACAATTGTGAAAACATAACATACACCTGGGGTCGACAGCACAGGTACATATCAACGGCTAACCACGAATGAAACATTGTGTAGAACAATCAAACGACAAGAATTCCAGCTCTGATGATGATGCTCGATGGAGCTGTCAGTATCCATAACTCCTGATGTTGAAAAACATCTAGAAATGTTGTAGATGTGGCGGACGCTTCAGCATCTCCCTGAAAGACAGTACTTGCATTAGTATGGATAACACTAATTATAACTGAAAACAAACACCAGTGGACGATAACTAAGGTGTATATCAATTGGAAAGCAGTAACCAAACATTCGGTAAAATAATTACACGATAGAATAAAACTATTACTTGACATGCATAAAACAAGTATGTAGCGGATTAGCCTAATAAGATTACCTGATACGCGCTAGAAGTGGTTGATAACTGCGACCACGTCAAGGATGTAGAATGTTCTTGTTTCAGATTCAAGGGATAGTCTAGAAGTTGTAAAGGTCAATTAATGATTGATAATGAAATGCCAATATTGAAAATAGCCATGTAAGCCGACAGAATACTTGAAAAATGCTCAATACAGCACAGTTCCCTGTCCCCATATATATATACATTGCGTTTGTGGGTTATGAAATCGAAAAAGAATATATTGATAAATGTCATTATTCAAAAAACTATACACTCATATCAATATCGAAATTATTACAAGGGATAGAACACCAACAATATCAATTAATCCATTCGGCTACACACTACCGCAAGGCCGAAAGCTAAATCCGGACACTTGACTCACCGGTGGCGGAATGTGGACGAATAGAGTGGGAATAGCGTTTTCGAGCAATTTCTGTGTAGTTCGCCGTTTATTCTTCTTTGTTACTCAAGAAGTTGTGTACATGTCCAAGGAAAAGTGCCGGCTGCAGATGCGGTATCGATCGCCCCTCTTGTCCTCTAAGACTTGTTGGACTCTACTTTCCAGCTCATCCAGTGGATATCCGCAATGTCTGACCCATTCTCTTATTCGATCAACAGTTTTCGGGAATACATGCATTGTAGTTCCTTCAGATTTCGCATGGGTCTTCGAAGGGCAACCGCTAATCGAACAGGCAGGCATTGTTGATAAATCTGAAAAGTAAATATCGACATTATTATACAATCTTCAAGAATAAAGATTTGATACAAAAGTAAATGAATCATACAATGATCAATGCAAGGTTTGTTTTGGTCGCAGGAACTGTACCAGTTCATTATGTGCAGCTTAGTATTTGCATAAATTGCAGAAATGTATAAATGATGTGACTAAAATCTGAACATGTGACTCATCCCTTGGATGTTTTGTATTGCACGAGAAGGAAACATGCTTACATCATAGACTGGATCCCCGAAGGATGCAATTCGATGACAATAGACACAGATGAAAATAAATAGATCTATTGATAGCATAGCAATGGAAACTCTAGTCAATAGCAATGAGAACAATGAACATAGCACTATTGTGTACTCTACTCGCAAATAGATAGAAATTTAAAAATCTGCGAAATATGACTAGGATACATGGCCTTACCTTGACCAACAAACAGTCGGATTCAGCAAGCAGAGCAGTATGTTGCAGGAGAATAGGTGGGTGGCCACAGGTAGCACACTGATGGGTTTGCTCTAAGCGGTCACAGAAGTTCACGGATAGCACGACGACGACGACCAGATTAACGTAGATCTCGGTGGTTGCCAGGTAACACGTTCAGGAGTTGACTTGCAAAGCACAAAGATGTTCTCATGAGACATATCAAGTGGTTTATAAAGTATTTGGAACAGGGGTGTGTTTGTGAATGAATGACGTATGTATGTAGTGGTCTTAGGGGGGCGGCCTGCTTCAAGGGGAGACCTGGCTGGAGACACGGGGTCTGGGGAGGCCATGTGACCGATGGCCCCTTGGCGTGTGACACCTTTTGAAGTGTACATGTTGTTTGGCACCTTGGCCTTTCGCGCCCCGGACAGCCCCCCCCATGCCAGCGAGCATCCACCAGCGCGAACCGCCTTTGATACCGGGGGGTGGGATGGATGGGCCTGGGGCGTGCAGATAAGGCACAGGAAGACTGCTGAATGGAGACACACTTATGTGGATTGCAGGGGGGCAGCCTGCTTCAAGGGGAGGCCTGGCTGGAGACACGGGGTCTGGGGAGGCCATGTGACCGATGGCCCCTTGGCGTGGGACACCTTTTGAAGTGTACATGTTGTTTGGCACCTTGGCCTTTCGCGCCCCGGACAGCCCCCCCATGCCAGCGAGCATCCACCAGCGCGAACCGCCTTTGATACCGGGGGGTGGGATGGATGGGCCTGGGGCGTCCAGATAAGGCACAGGAAGACTGCTGAATGGAGACACACTTATGTGGATTGCAGGGGGGCAGCCTGCTTCAAGGGGAGGCCTGGCTGGAGACACAGGGTCTGAGGAGGCCATGTGACCGATGGCCCCTTGGCGTGGGACACCTTTTGAAGTGTACATGTTGTTTGGCACCTTGGCCTTTCGCGCCCCGGACAGCACCCCCCATGCCAGCGAGCATCCACCAGCGCGAACCGCCTTTGCTACCGGGGGGTGGGATGGATGGGCCTGGGGCGTGCAGATAAGGCACAGGAAGACTGCTGAATGGAGACACACTTATGTGGATTGCAGGGGGGCGGCCTGCTTCAAGGGGGGCCTGGCTGGAGACACGGGGTCTGAGGAGGCCATGTGACCGATGGCCCCTTGGCGTGGGACACCTTTTGAAGTGTACATGTTGTTTGGCACCTTGGCACCTTGGCCTTTCGCGCCCCGGACAGCACCCCCATGCCAGCGAGCATCCACCGGCGCGAACCGCCTTTATATCAATATACAGTATATTGCCTTTATATGAATGATAGTATATCGTTGCTTATCAATAACAAATGCCACATACCGCAGATTCTTGTGAGCACAGACCCACACTTCAACCAGTGTATTATAGTGGCCCAAGACCCGAAGGTCTGTATAATCCAATGGTAATTGATAGTATAGATATATGTGATTCATTTAAAAAATCGAGACAAACGTTGTTAAAATAAATGTGGTGTTTTATTTTGTATCTTATTTTCATGACACAAAAATACAAGACTTTAAAGATTATACAGGTCAGGTTGCAGCACAGCGAGAGAAAATCCCCTGTACTGACCGCTGTCACTCGGGAACGTTTCTCTAATGGCACGAACGGCACAGGCGGGTATCACTCTTCGAACGCGGTGTCCAAGCCTCCCGTGAAGCCACCATGTATAGGAACGATAGGCCACCAGCCTGTACCACCTGTGAAAAGGAATGAAACAAACTGTTTTTAAATGACCCAGATAAGTTTAATAAACGTTTGTTGTCAATGACAATTCTTGTAACTAATGGCATTTTACACGGACAAATGCTATCTAGACAATGCACACTATTCAACGCCTTACATGCGTTACAATGATATGTAGATGTAATTTTGGATATAGTAGAAGAACATGAAATAGGAGTGGCATGACAAGCAGAGTATATTTACTCGTTACTCGGATTACGAGGACGAACAGTTGCTCGAAGTTCGTGCATAAGCACCATCAAGATTCTCAACACGGCCCGTGTGAGGCAGGCTGCCCTGAAGTCTGGCAGCTCAGTGATGCATTACGGTCGTGGCTCGCCTTCCGAAATGTAGGCCAGGCATCCCGAGTTTTCTCGGCAGCAGCAGTTCTCGTCCTCGGTTGGCATTAGCTCGCACCGATTGCATGTGCACCAGGTGGAGACGCCGTCCATGCGACTAGGCCCAGGCTCTTCATCTGTTGAATCGTCCTCCCAACTGCCGTCCAAATCCCCATCGTTTTCACGTGCTTCCCTTTCCAGTAGTTCCTCCTCGGTATACTCAGGCTCGTACATGTAGGGCATTATTGTAGCCATTGTGTGGTAAACAGAGTAAAATAATTTACCGAGATGGTACAGGTGTTCACACGGGCTACAAGCGGCGAAGGTAGCTGACCAGAGCACTGAAACGAGTCACAGAATACTCAAAGTAACACAGAGAGAGGAATGGAATTGAAAATCTGCTGCTGTGTGTTGTGAAACGGTCTGTTTATACTTATTGAGGAAAGAGGCGTCCTGCCATTTCCATGGCGACACGTCATTAGCTGAAGCACAGTGAATGTTGACACGAGACGTGCTTTGGCGTTGGGAAATGGGCGGTACGAGTCTGCTGATGACAGGCTCAGGGGCGGGGGAATTGATTTAGTGCCGCAAAAGCAGGTGAGCCAGGGCGACTGGGGAAAAGATAGGATTATCAGAAAATGGCGGCTCCCAGGTGCTTGTTTTTGCGTGTGTTTAATGGACGAAAACTCAGGTAAGGTCCATAGGAAAGTTTTCTAAAATCGAGCCACTTAGCCTTAAAAAAACATGGCCGACCCATAGGGACAATAACATTTTTTACTAGAGTATGCCTTTAAGGCACGACCCAATGTAACTTGCGGGAGAGCAGCGCCCGGCATTTCATTTATAATTAAAACTTTTGCGGGTTTTGACTCAATACCTCATGCTTTCGGGCCTACTCCAGCTGCCAGGGCCCGCAGGGCTCTCCACCAGGTTCCCCATCCCCGCCAACCATCTGCACCCATGTACCCCTCAACATTGACCGCCGTGACCCACGCGGTGCGGTGATCCCTCCCCTTGCCCACCGTGCCTTTCCGTGCATCCTGGGTTAAGGGCCCATTCCCCACCGGGAACCACATCCGTGGATGCACCGCGCCCCATCGGTGTGGTCCCTAAACCCCCCTGTCTGCACAGCTCTCTACAGCAAACCTTTGCAATCATTGCGACCCCCCACCTAACTAAACTCAGCGCGACACAGCCTAATCACCCCTTGCAAACCCCGCCGGCCTCCTCTGTAAACTCCCAAACTAGCCCCCATGCACTCCTTTCTGATATTATGTTACCTTTTCCCCCGGCCAGAACCGAAACCTGCTGCAGCTGGAACTCCCGAATCTGGAAATGGCTGAACTTCTCTGGTACGCCTGGAACACGGACGGCAAACGACTTCCAAGATCGTCCTCCCTGGATACCAACAGCGAATTCCAAATGCGTCCTTCGCACAGGGCCGGATAGCGAGAGAGAGAGTTGCTTGTTGCTCCCACGGGCCTTTATAGGGCCTCCCTCTCCCTCGGTTCCCCGCCCCGTCCTCCTTCCAGTGGTGGTTCCTCCCATTTCCTGGGGCGGGCCTTCCCTCGATTTTGGGCCCGCCCCACACTTCTGGGGAGGAGGTTGGCTGGGCAACCCCCAATAAGGGGCGGCGCCCGCCATGCCTCCTGCATCGCCGCGTTCGCCCGCCATTCCCGGGAGAAACTATTGGTCACCAGCCACCTCGCTATAAAATGTCTCAGTTTTGGGCAGGGATTTCCCAAAAGAACAATGACGTGTGGTGTTCCCCCGGTTTTGCCCACTTAAGCGTACAGGAAATTATTAGTGAATTAGAAATAGTCTGTAATGTCATTCACAAGGCACTGGTTTTTCGTCAAGCAAAGCACTTTAGGGGTGAGCGAAATGTTTGCCGGCAAAGCGAATAGTGCGGAATCTGCATTGGCAGTGCTGGTCCCAGGTATGCCAGTGCCCTGCGCGAAATGTTTCGGGGTGCAACCCCTTGCCCCAGCCTCACCCTCAACAAACATTCTGACAACACTGGTCATGCTCAGATTGAGTTGAGAGGCTCCCAAAGACACCTACAGCAGCCACCACCTTACGGGTCACTCGCCCTATATTCTTTCTCCTCTTTTTGAATATAACGCGTGCTGGGTGTTAGCGGCCGCCACCTGCCCCGTGAGTCCCCCACCCTCGGACACAGACACAGTGTTGCTGGTGCGGGATCCCCGGTGGCTCTGAGGCCGCTGGGAACGCCCTGTTTATTTATACAGGCACACGAGTGAGTGATACTTCACTCTGTCGCGTGCGCGCGCCCTTAAAGGGGCAGCGCCACACTCCTCCTTTTTCATAACAACAAACAACTGAAAAGGAAGAACTAACTACCAAACATCACAGCACACAGTATCAACATGTCCCCGGGAACCCCTTTAATGATACCCACCCTGGATCCCCCAGTGGCATCAGTCTCTGTAGGCTCCGGGATCTGACAGCCATCACTCAATCCATGACATAGTCCGTAAGACGGGCAGGTTCCCCTCGTCCTGTCCTCAGGAGGTACCTCCTGCCAGTCTCCCTGGTCGGTGTTCCTTCACCAGGCTCATCGCGTGCCGGAGAACCCACCTGGACTGAGGGTCCACCACCCTCGTCGGGCACCTCCTCAAGGTCCATGTCCGCCATAGTCTTTGCCCTGGGCTCACCCAGTTTCTTAAAGAAGCTGGCATTCCTGGTGACTGATGCCGTTCCATCAGATGCAGTTAACATTGACTCCTTCACTGCCACAACGTCTAACAGTGCCGGCTCATAGGTGAGGGAGAGCTTGCACTGAGGGTGACGATTCCTCACCAGGACCTCATCCCCCGGGGCTAGTCTTGGTGTTCTTAGACCCCTCTGGGCATTCTCCAGTTCTGTTCTTGCCCTTTTCTCCTCTTACACCCGCTCATTATCAATGACCGAGGGTTCTCGTTCCCCCACCTACGGTATGATGTCCCTCGGGCAGTGCAGAATCAATACCTTCGCCGGCGCTACCCCCGTGGATGAATGCAGGGTAGCCCTGTACCCTCTCAGGAACACATACAGTGCCCTTTGCAGACGTTCACCTTTGCCTTGGGCAATCCGGAAGACCTTGTTCAGCGTGCGGATCATTTGCTCCGCTTCTCCGTTCGCTCAGGGCCACAGAGGGGTTACCTTCCTGTGATGTATGCCATACCCTTTCATGAGGTCGGCGAAGCACTCACCCTAGAATGGAGCACTGTTATCGGAGCATAGCATCTTGGGCAGTCCGTGGGTGGCAAAAATATTCTCTAACGCTACCACCACTCTTTCAAACGCCACGGATTCCACAAACTCCACCTCCAGATACCGGGACCACTCATCAACAACCACCAGGAAGTGGGTGCCCCTGGTTGTGGACCCGAAGTCCGCGTGCACCACCTCCCACGGCCGTGTTCCTCTGAGCATGGTCTCGATGGTTGGCTCACGGAGCACAGGTTAAGCTGCCTGGCACCACACACAGGAGGCCTTGGTGTCCTTGGTGTGCCAGGGCGATGATTTGGTCCACTTTGGCCTGTGGGATCACTATCCTGTTCCCTCTTACCATCATCCCCGAGTCTGAGAATGCCAGTTCTTTGCGTACACGCCAGAGCTGTTCCAGGGCCACTTTTGCCTCATGTGTCCTCTGGGCCAGGGACTCCATTACAGTCCTCCAGGCCCCATGCTCCATGGCCGCCTTCAGGATTCCAAAACACTCATCTGCCTGCGAGGCCTGTTCCAGCTTTTCTACCGGCACCGACTTTGCTGTTGCCGCTTCAACTACCAGTCGTATATGTTCATCTGCCTCCTCCGCGCACGTGGATGGGTGGTCGCCCCCCTTGGGTGCCTGGAAAGATAGTCTGCAGCGTTGTTGCTGCCTGGGCGGTATACCATCGTCACACCGTATTCCAGGAGCGCCAGCATCCACCGTTCTATCCTCACAGGAGGTTTGAAGGACGAGCCCGCTAGAATGGGAAGTAGGGGTTTATGGCCTGTGACCACCGTCACCGGCCTCCCTACGACATACAGTCTAAAATGCCTACAGCCCCACAGTACAGCCAGCGCCTCCCGCTCGATTTGCGAGTATCGCTGTTCAGTATCCGATAGCACCTTGCTGGCATACGCTATCTGCCGGACTTCCTGATCGGCCCCCACTTGAGTGAGGACCGCTCCGAGGCCATAGGGGCTGGCATCCACAATGATCTCCGTCTGTAGGGCCGAGTCAAAGAATGCCATTGTGTCCTCTGCATTAAGGGCACCCTTGTTGTCATCAAATGCAGCCTGTTCCATTGGCCCCCACTGCCAGGTGATGTCCTTCCTTGTTAGTGTCCGCAACGGCTCTGATCTGGATTCCAAGTTCCGGATGAACCGGCCACAGTACGTGACCATGCCCAAGAAGCTCCTCACTTCAGCCACGTTCTCTGGTGGCCTGGCCTCCTGAATGTCTCTCACTTTAATACGGGTCAGGGGACACCCCACCAGCCTTAAAGACAAAGCCGAAGAACTCTATGGTGGTCTTCAGAAATTTGCACTTATCTATATGCAGAGTAAGTCCCAGGGAGCGCAGGCGCTCAAATGCCTTTGCCAGACGGGCCAGATGTTCTGCCTCGGACCTCGTGAATACCAGGATATCGTCACTGATATTCAGCACCCCTTCTGGGTGTGCGAGGTCCCCTCTGATAATATTTTGAAAGACTTCTGCCGCTGAGGATACCCCAAAACGGAGCCTTTTGTATCTGTATAGCCCCCGGTGTGTGGTGAAGGTGATGATGTATCGTGACTCTGGATGGAGCACCACCTGATGGTATCCGGCCCGGAGATACAGTTTGGAAAAGAACCTGGCACCCTGTAGCTCGGTTATGATGTCATCAATTGTGGGATTTAGGTGCCTTTCCCGCTTTATTGCCTTGTAGGGCAGGCACATGTCCACGCAAAATCTAACTGAATCGGGCTGCTTGGGTTTACGGGCAATCACTATCGGGGATACCCACAGGGTGGGGCCCTCCACCTTTTCGATAATGTTCAGCTTGACCAGGTTATCTAGCTCTTGATCCACCAGGTCTCTGAGGTGGAATGGCACCCGCCGATGTTTCAGCACCACATGCTGGATAGAGTCATCAATGTGTAGCCGGACAGGTTCACCAGCCATCTGCCCTATGCCCTCAAACATAGATTTGGGTTTACCCAATAGCACCTGGATGTCATCTACTTACACCGAGTACGCAAAGGTTACGATGCCTAGGGCCTCTGCTGCTGCACAGCATAGTAAGGTGTTGTTGCTCACTGGCGTGACATAGAACCTTGCCCGGATCTTGGCTCCACCATACCTCACATCTGCAATGAACGCACCGTCCAGCGGGATTGGCTGTGCCCCCCTGAAAGTTAAGATGCGCGCCTTCGGCGTGTACAGGCCAGGCGGGGATTGCATGGTATTATAATGTTCTGGCCATTACGTTCACAGATGCGCCAATGTCCACCAACATCGGGACAGAGTCCTCATTGACCAGTACGTTGCATCTGGGCTGTCGCTTGGAGTTGGTGCACAAGACACCCACACTCGACACGAAAAATACATTTTCTTCTCATCGTCCTTTTGGCACGCATGACCATGAGGAAGCGTTCGTAATCGTCATTTTCCGTGGGCAGAAAATGATTTTGGAGAGCGTCCTTTGCCGCCGCATACGAACCATCCGGAGGTTAGAGAGACAGGAACACCTCATGTACCGCAGGGCCAGCACCGTACAAGAGGGTAGCCACCTTACTGTCGTCATTGGTCTCCATGGGGGCTCTAAAGTACATTTCTAACCTGTCCATCCACATTTTCCACCTTGGCCCCAGACTTGAAGGTGCACCTGAGATATCAAACTCAGGCATTGGCTGCAGGGCTCCAGGTGGTCTCAGCAGTGGTCTTGGTGGTAATGCTGGCGGTGGCTGTTGGACTGCTGGTGGAGGGGCTTGCTGTTGGTCTGCAGTCTGGCCGACGTTCATGATGGTGAGCGCACAGGCACCCCTGATTTAATGAAAGAAAAATGGGCTGCAACTCATCACCTCACCTACTTCACAGATGGACCCAGGCAGGCCTTGATGATTCACTGGCACCAGTTGTAGTCAACAGCCTCCATGGATCAAGGTTTCCCACATTCACAATGTCCCTCAACAAAACAGGGCAGATGCCAGGTAGTTCAGAGGTCCCAAAAATTGAGCAGGGTGGGCCCAGGGTATACAAACAATGGCAGGCCTTCCCTGGCTCCACACCCACTACTTGACGAAAAGCAGTGAAAATACTGAAAAATCACTTAAAAATGCACATTCAGTGCATCATGTGACGGATCGCCACATGAATTTCCCAAAATTATGCCTGGATGGCTCACCGTCGCTTCAAACTAAGCAGCCACCTTCCAGGGCCCGAAATCTAAGATGGCTGCCAACCGTGTGGATCATGTCCCTTACCGCGGCATGTTTCACACGGTGTGCTTTATGTCCAACCCCTCAAAACACACTGATGAAAGTTACTGCCTTGCCCGGGTCATTATCCCAGCTCGTCGCCACTGTTAGCGGGCGCCACCTGCCCCATGAGCCCCCCACCGTCGGACACAGACACATGGACACGGTGTTGATGGTGCGGGCCACCCAGTGGCTCTGATGCCGCCGGGAACGCCCCGTCTATTTATACAGACACGCAACGGAGTGATACGTCACTCCGTCGCGTGCGCACGCCCTTAAAGGGGCAGCACCACACTGGGCATGGATGCAGCGGGCCCCGACCTTGGGCCCAAGCTGCAACAGGCAGGGACTGGAAAGTCAGCACTGTCAGGAGTGTGGTGTGTCACCCTCCCTGGGAGCATGGTATCTCCCAAGGCTCGTGCTAGGGTCACATGATATGATATCACATGGCATTTATAACGGGCCTATGCGCAAGTGTTTCAAGGCGTGACGAGGCAAGGGAGGGAAAACAAAGGGAAGACAGAGACAATGATTTTACTCGGCCAGGTGACATTGAGATCGCGCAAGTGCAGTGGAGGGTGGGAGGGGAGAAGTGCGAGGGGAAAGGTGGAGGGGGCAGTGCCGTACATGGTATCAACAGACTGAATAAATAGAAACAATAAATAGAAATGCAGCCAGCTGGTGGCAAGTACAGGGGTAAGTGCAGACAAGTGTCAGGTGCTGGTAGGGGACTGTTGGGATACAGAAACAGCCCCTGAGTGCAGGTGTTCAGCTGGCGGGGGGGACATGGGCACGGGATCAGAGGGTAGCCAGGTGACCAGTGCAGTTTCAGCCAAGAGTTCAGCAGGTCAGAGGCAGAGAGAAAGCAGAAGCAAAGAGGAAGGTCTTGAGGTGCTTCCTGAACCAGAGATGGTTCTCAAGTTTCAGAGAGGCAGAGATGCTGTTCCAGAGGGAGGCCCCAGCCGAAGAAAGAGATCTAGAGATCTACCACCAACTCTTTGCTGGTAGAAGCGACTCACCCTGAGGAAGTTGGAGGCGGATGAGCGAAGAGCTTGAGAAGGAAGATATTTGCCAAGAGAGAGTTGAAGGTATTGAGGTCCCAGAAGACCTTGTGGACAATGCAGAGGGTTTTGAACTTAATCCTCGCAGCCACTAGGAGCCACTGCAGGGATTTCAGTCTTGGAGAGATATGATCCCTGGGCTTGAGGCCAAAGACAAGTCTTGCAGTCCTGTTTTGGATGAGTTGCAGAGGGCAAAGAGTAGAGGCAGGCAGATTAAGAAAGAGGCTGTTGTAGTAGTCCAGCCTAGAGAGAACCAGAGCTCTGGAGACTGAGCTTCTGGGGGAAGGAGAGGCAGTAGAGTAAATTTACTGAAAATGTTGGGGGGGATATGACAACTGAAGGAAAGGAGCGGGGTGGAGGAAGGGTGGATGGTGGCTCTGAGGGATAACGCTAAACTATGACACCACAAGAGTCCTGTGCCGACGTTCTGATATAACTTGCATAAGACTTGTGCCGTATCTTTAAAATGGAATTCTTAAGACACGCCAGTCTTCTGACCGTTATAACACCCCAATATGTCTTTACAGAAAATGCCAGTCTAGCCAATTAATAACACATACCATGCTTGCTTTATCAAGATGCCCAGAATAAAGTCATGTCACAGTAAAAAAGGGCTAGACTGGCTGCCCCAAAATCCCAGTCTGAGTCTAGCCATGTAATATTTCATATTTGCCTTCTCGATGCCCATAAAAAAGTGCCGCACCTGCCAAGGAACTCTTGCACACACGTATACATTCATACACACACTAAAAATTCACGGCATCATGGCATTTCAACCTTTTCAAATAAAAGAGGCCTTGAGCCTTAGGGGTGGCCCCCAGCACCTGCCCCCATGTTGCCAGTCAGCACTCAGCAGTCTTGTAACAGAGCATTATATTAATTTCTCTCTATTTTAGTTCTGGGGCTTAAAATGTGCACTTTGCAGTGCTTGCATTACAAACTGTGTTTTCTCTTCCCACAGGGTACACCAAAGTGTTATCACCTCTTTGCCTTCTAACAATGGTTCCTCCACATCAGCCACTTGCTGTCAAAGAAGGGTTTATAGCTCTTCAGTGGGCATTTAGCTGGCTGGCTGCATCGAGATAATTGCCGGTTATTAACCATATCTTTGTCAACATTGTAATGTATGCACCCCATGGATGCCTCAGACTGTTTTTGCTCTAAGCAGGGGGCCCCAACCATCATGTTGAAAATGTGCCCCCACACATCTTCATTCCTGCCTGCCACCCACCTAGTGACACAACATAACATTCACAAAATTAATTCCACCCAGAACAAACAAACCATGCATTATTTATCATTTATTCAGACACAAAGGTCAACACACATATGCTTGTACACACTCACCTACTCACACACACATGCACCCAGCATCTCCATTGCAATGCAGGGTTTGCCCGCAACATTCATATGTACATTACATACACAAAAACACATGCAAACAGTGTCGCACAGCCATTGAGAAGACCATGCTTTATCCCCCCTGGCCCTGACAACCTTAATGTTGGGCTACGTTGACTTGATCTGGCTGAACTACAATGCCATAGCAGGACAGGACTTGACAACCTCTCTTCCCACATCCATGGACCTGGTAAATCATCACAACAAATGTGACCTCTGATCCTTTCCCCTCCTCACCATGACGTTTGGCTTTCAGCAATACTCAGTTTTATAAATCAGACCTGAAAAGTACACACTTCATAATTAAAGTACTCCAGCAATATAGGAATCCTTATTGAAATATGTCAAACAATAAGAGTACGAATGTGTTATTTTCACCCCATCTTGAAGACTACAAATACCAGAATGCAATTCCACAAAATTATAAAGAATGACTTGTAGGCTGTCTTCTAAGACTTAATCATAACAAAAGTTAAACATGTTTGCATCTTTTGACAAATACACCCCCTCCACCCGAAAAGTATTTAAACACACTAAATGTGAACATATGAATACTATCAATGAATACTGTGAATTCCACTCAGTTCAACACCCTGGCAGTGGCTGCTGACTTTGAGTCAGGCCACCAGCCAGATTGAGGAACTGAGTTGCGCGCGGTATCCCTGCCGCCCACTTTATGTAATGGACAGCCAGGCTTAATTGATGCAGCGGCTGCATAGTGGCCCCCTGGCCCTTCTCTGCCCCAGCCAAAAGATGGGGGGACAATTTGGCATGCCACAAAGGTTGGGGGGACTTATCCCCCCGCACCTCCTATGATTATGCCCATGAGGAGAGGAAAGGAAGAATACCTCTGAGGAGGTGCAGCTGGTAGTGTGACTTCTTAACGACACCAGAGATGCGAGGAGAGAAGGGGAGTGTGGAGTCATAGATGACCTCGAGATTTTTAGACTCACAGGTGGGAGCAGGAAAAGGGCCAAGAGAGGCCGGCCAGAGAGAGACAGGAAAGGAGGGAGCAGGTGTGCCGATGAGGAGAATCTCAGTCTTACTGGCATTAAGGCAGAGGTCATTGGCGGCACACCACTGCTGGATAGCAAACAGACAGATGGAAATGAGAGAAGGAGAAAAGGTGGCAGAAGGGAGCCTGAAAATGAGCAGAGTGTCATCCGCAGAGCACTGAAAGTTAGGGCAGAGAGTGGCAATGCAGTGGGCAAAAAGTGCCAGGTATTGGTTGAACAGCCAGGGAGAGATGGTAGACCCCTGGGGAACACCACAGGTAGAGATAGAGGAGAGGAAGGACCCAAGTTGGACCTGGGACGGTCCATCTGAGAGGAAAGAGGTAAGCCAAGCCAGGGCCTGATCAGTGATACCCAGGTTATCAAGGAGACGGTTGAGCAGGATGGCATGTCTGACCGTATCAAAGGCAGAAGAGAGATCAAGTAAGATGAGGACACAAGGGGTATTGGAATCAAGGTTGGAGAGCAGGTCTTCACGGATGTTCAGGAGAGCAGTTACCTTGCTTCTGGCAGCTCTCAAGCCAGACTGATGGTCATGGAGACAACCAACAGATTCAGTGTGAAGATTAAGCTGGGAGATGGCCAGCTTTTCAAGGAGGTTGCCCAGGAAAGGGGTGATGGAGATTGGGCAATGGTTAACCAGGCAGGAGGGCCCGGCTGAGGGTTTCTTAAGAAGAGGGTGCACAAGAGACTGCTTCGGGGGGAGAGGGGAAGACTTCAGTGGCGAAGGAGTGGTTGCAGAAGTCAGCCAGAGGAGGGGCCAGGGTGTCAATGTGGTCCTTAATGGTTAGGGAGGACCAGGGTAGAACCTGTTTTGACAAAACCTTCATAGATCAGACTCGCCTAGAAACCTTGTCTGGGGAGAATGGGAAAGGCAGAGAAGGATGGAGGAGAGGTGGCCAAAGAAGGGCCAGTGGGAGAGGGGGAGAAGAGGAAGGAGGGGGGGAGGAAGAGAGAGGACAGGTTCTCCTGAGTTTTAGAGATGAAATGAGAAGCCAGGCCCGTGCAAAGGGCCTGGGAGGGACAGGAGAGGTAGAGACTGCTGTAGGATTGGCCAGCTCCCTGCAGATTTGAAAGAGTTTGGCTGAGTTGTTGGATGCCGTAGAGACACAGGCTTGAATGTGGGCTCTCTTCTTGGTGCTGACAGAGAGCCGGTATTGCCTATGGAGAAGGCGGCAGGCCAGTTTGTCAGAGGATGTACCGGAAGCACGCCATTTCCTCTCAGCCACCCTGCACTTGTGTTTAAGGGTGACGAGGTCTGAGTCATACCAGGAGTTGCACTTGGCTTTGGGCTTCAGGCGGATCCTAATGACGGGGCAAGAACATCAAGAGTATCAGATATAGCCGAGTGGAGCACGGAAATGGCTTTGTCAGGGTGTGAGTCAGCCGAAGGTGGAGGGGGCGGGGGGTGAGAAAGTGGTAGCGAAAGCCTCAACTGACACACGCTTCATGGGTTGGATGACTGAGAAGGTAGGTGGCAGAGCTGGTGTTGGCTTGGCCTGTGGGGTAGAGAGGGTGAGCTGGGAGGAAAGGAGAAAGTGATCACTCTAGGAGAGAGGGGCAGTGAGAGGGATAGAAAGGGGAAGGTCTGGGGCGTGGCTTGGAGCCGACGCGATGCAGTCGCTCCTCTAAAGCCACCCGTGGACTGCCCGCTGTTATAGCTAAAATTTTGCGATTCCTGTAGCCTATACGATCCATCGACGCCAGCTATGTGGATCGGAACCGATGGGGCACTTGCAGCTCAAAGATGAAAGCCGGGAGAGGGAGCACTATGTCCGTACTCGTCGCTTGAATCCCGGTCCCCTCCCTCTGCCGCTGGGAGAATCCAAGATGGCGGGCGCACGTATGATGGCGGGCGCAGTCAGGAGCTGGAGGCGATCCTCCCCGTAGCACTCGAGCTGAAGGGGACGGACGAGCATCCGGATATCCAGACAAGTGGGCACTGTTCCCATCGGCCGGTGAGGGCGGCCCAGGTCCCCCCCCTGGAACCGGCGAGGATTCACGCATGCACTGGCCTTGTTTGTGCACCCTTTCCCTCTTCCTCCTGGGGCGCCCCGGCCCACGCCGCTTTACAGCTTCACATCCAGTGGACGGAGATCCTCCTGGGTGTCCGGTGGAGCCTACCTTCCGGGCATACGGACATATGCAACGACCCTTGAAGCGACTCGATTTCCTGGAACGGAGATGGGAGACCCTCCCCCCAACGGCTGGCGGTGGGAGCCCTTAGCAGAAGCCCCTTGAGAGACTTAAGTTAGGCCTAGCCCGCATGCTCTTCTCCCTGAGCCCTTCCTGGGGCACCCCGGCCCACGACCCTGCTGCCCCCAGATAAGGTGTACATCCCGCACGGGCAGCGCTTCTTAGCCTCTGGAGGCCCGCAAGCAGCTCCCTTAGCAACTCTTCTTCACTGCTACAGTGCTCCTGGCGGCCATTGCCCCGCCGCTGACAATCAGCGCGATGGCCAAGCAACAAAAGACCACCAAGTCTTCGGACATAGCAACTCTGCTGACCGCTTCCGACAAAGCTAGAAAACAAGATTCCGGCCCTTCTGTCTCATGGGAATCCGTAGATAACAAGGCACCTTTGGCGACCAAAGAAGATATACGAGAATTCATGGCAGATATCAAATCAGAATTCCGCTCTTGTATGGCGGAACTCACAACTAAACTGGAAAGCACAGATAAAAAAGTCTCGGAGGTTGAACAAAGAGTGGGAGTTGTTGAGGATCATATACAAGATCATGCCTCCGCACTAACGGAGGTCCAGCGCTCAATCGGACTATTGCAGGACAAGTACAACATTTTGGAATACAAGCAAGAGGACCTCGAAAATAGGGCCCGGCGCAACAACCTCTGTTTTCGGGGGGTTCCCACTTCGATCCCAGACAAGGGGTTAGCTGAATATGTGGGCCTCTTTTTCCAATCTCCCCTCCCTGATCTCGAAGATTCACAGCTTCTCCTAGATCGCACCCACAGGCTGAATCCCCGGCGTGGAGTGGAATCGGATGCCCCCCCGACATCATCACTAGGTTGCACTTCTTTACCACGAAGGAAGCCATCTCTGCAATAAGCCGCTCCAAAGACGAAATTACTTTCCAAGGGACCTCCCTCCAGATCTTTCAGGACCTTACTCCGCTTACTCTTCAAGAGAGGTGAGCCCTTCGCCCCCTAACCACCCTTCTTCAGGCTCAAAAAATCCGCTTCAGATGGCTCTTTCCCACAGCTTTGCATTTTTCCTACAAGGGCTCACTCAGGAAAATTAGCCACCTAGAAGATGCTACCGACATCCTGAGCCCAGATGCTTCCAAACCCACGTCTTTCCTGCCCTCCGACGCAACGGCTAACTCAAACCTGGTCACCTCCCCTAGTCTCATACAAGATTCTTGGTCGAAGGTTCCCAGATTCCGGAAGAGGAAATAGCCAGAGGCAACCCCATGATGGAGCTTCCACTTCGATTCCGGCTCGAAGTCCGGCACCATGAGCCGATCAGCACCCTCAAGATCACAGATAAGCTTCATCCTTGAAGCAGCGGGCATTATTCCACGGTCCATGCCCGTTTCCAAGGCACAGTCCATCTATGAGTCCTTGGAACAAACCACTAAGATTACCTGTAAGGTTAGCCATGTTGGCTACACACTGTTCTATGGCCCCGTTGGCCAAGGGAGGCATTAGACCCGCAAAAGGTCAGCCGCCCTCCCATTGGCAGCCCGAGAAAAAACCCCACAGGCAGGTTGGAGAATGGCCACGCACTCCGCGACATGATGGCTGATACCTCTACATTTCCCCCTGTCCCCCAGGACTCGTCAATCTCCCCGGAACTGGCCCCAGAACATCGAACTCTGAGATTCGTCTCCCTGAATGTCAAGGGACTAAATTCACCTGCCAAACGCAGGTCCATCTTACAGAAGCTTCAGAACGACGGTGCAGCAGTGGCTATGCTACAAGAAACCCATTTGCTGCTTGCAGACCATAGCCGCCTACGCTCACAAAACTTTCCGAAGCAACTTTTCACTTTCACATCTGGAAACTCCAAGAAGGGTGGCACAGCTATCCTATTTGGGAGGGGACTGAACCCTCAAATTCTAGACTCTATAAGCTACCCGGAGGGGCGGTATATGGCAGTGAAATGCCTACTACTAGGACAACTCTATTCTATAATTTCCGTATACGCACCCAACTCAGGCCAGGCGCTGTTCTATGAATCCCTGAATACAACTCTCTCTTCGTTTCTGGAAGGCCAGATTGTGATTGGAGGGGACTTCAACGGGGTCCCGGACCCCACGAAAGACAAGTCACACCCACCCAGTGCCGGAGACCTCACCATAGCCCTGGCTCTCTTACAACTGAGAGTACTCCACCCATCCGAAAGAGACTTTTCTTTTTATTCTTATGTCCACAGAACCTTCTCCAGCATAGATCTTCTTCTAGTGTCTCCACAAATCTTCACATTCACCAACAATGTGACAATTGGCTCCAGAATCTTGTCCGATCACGCTCCGGTGACCCTGGAAATCTGAGTGCAGGAACCAGCTAACCCCCAACAGCGCAGATGGACTCTATATGATCCGATTCTCAATGAGATGCCACTCAGAGATGTGATCGCAACCACAATCAGCAACTTCTTTAAGGAGAACCCCAGTGAGGACACCTCTACCGCCAACACTTGGGACACAATGAAGGCAGTAGTGCGGGGTGAACTCATTGCGCAAGGAGCGGCCTACCATAGACACAAACGTCAAATTCGCCAAGGCCTTGAGGAAAACCTCAGGAATGCAGAAAAGACCCATAAGGAGAAGGGCTGGACCCCTAAAACTCAGCGGGCCATCCGGATAGCACAAAGAAAGATCGAGGCCCACTATGCCGAACACATTGCCCACCAAATGGCAAAAGCAAAACAGTTTTAGTATGCTAAAAACAACAAAGCAAATAAGCTACTAGTGGCCAAACTTGCCAAGGCGAAGAGGAACAATACAATTGTGGGCCTGCGGGACCAACGAGGCAAGGTCCATTACGCTGACCAGGACAAACTGCAGCTCGCTGCGACCCACCTGACTCAGGTGATGACCGTGCCAGTCCGGGACATGGAGGAACAGAAGGAATACTTATGGGGTGCAGCGCTTCCCCGGCTAAAAAGAACAGCCCGTGACTCCCTGAAGGCGCCAATTACTGACGAAGAAGTGGACGAGGCAATAAAGCTCTTAAATCCCGAGCCCCTGGCCCTGCCGGGTATACAACCAGGTTTCACAAAATCTTCAAACCCCAACTATTAGCACCTTTGGTACAGTTGTTTGACTCGTTCAGGACCACAGGCACTGTAACCCCGTCCATGCAGGAGTCAATTACGGTCTTATTACCTAAACCTGGGGGCGATCCGAAAAACCCTGCATCATATAGACCCATTGCCCTGCTCAACATAGATGCTAATATTTAATGTTAATGTTAATGTTAATGTTAATGTTAATGTTAAAGGACATTTGTACCGCGCACTATCACCACCGAAGTGGTCCCCTGGCGCTCTGGCGGCTCTGAAAAAGGGGAGGAGAGGGTTTGGGTTAGTGGGAATAAGCTGGAAAAGTGCAAGAGAGCAGTGATGTGCTGTTGGCAGCCTCAGCCCGGTGGGTCCGTCGGCTGGGCTTCGGGTGTTTTATGGTCCGTAGTCATCGTGTACTGTTGTGCAAGTCTATGTGTGGTTTGTTTTGTTGTTGCATTGTTGTGAAGTTTGTGCGGATTGCTGCGTTTAAGGCTTGTGGTTGTGTTTGGTTATAGTTTGAGAGGTGTATGCAGAGGGATGGAATTGTTAGTTGGTTGCTTAGTTGGCATTGCTGTCCTTGCAATTGTGGGATTCAATCTAGGTCCGGTACATGCTAACAGTCACATTTCTGTCTAGATGCCGCGCAAACTAGGTTCATAATTCTAAGTGTGGTGCATGCTAAGAATCACATATGCTAACAATCACATTTCTGAGATTCCATCTAGGTGTGGTATTTGCTATCATATTTCTATCTAGATGCGACGCGGGCTAAGCTTGAGAATTCCATCTAAGTGTGGTATATGCTAACAATCACATTTCTGTCTAGATTTGGCGCTTCTATCGAAGAGTGAACATGCTAACATTCACAATTCCGTCTAAGAGTGAACATGCTAACACTCAATTCTATCTAAGAGTGAACAAGCTAACACTCACAATTCTATCGAAGAGTGAACATGTTAACATTCACAATTCTATCTAAGAGTGAACCTGCTAACACTCAGTACCTTGAACTGGTAGTGCCGACTGTCCACCTTGAAGTGCAAGTACTTTCTGTGGGCTGGGAACATGAAAATAGGCATCTTTCATGTCCAATGTTGCCATGTAATCCCCCTTTTTTAGGAGGGGGGATTACCTCCTGGAGAGTAGTCATGCAAAACTTTTGGGGCTTGACATACTTGTTTGCAGGCTGTAAGTCTAATACTGGGCGCATTGTCAAATCTTTTTTTGGCACAAGGAAGTAAGTTGAATAAATACCCTTGTTTCTTAGCTTCCCGGGACGAGTTCTATCGTGTCCTTTGCTAGCAGATTGACGATCTCCTCGAGGAGGATCTTCTGGTGGTCCAAAGAATGTATTTTTTTTCGTGGAGGATGGTTTCGGGGACGCTCTAACAGTTCTATGCAGTACCCTGCTAACGAAATACAGTTCCACAGAGTGTGCATGAAACGTGACAAGGCACACATGGAGTTGGCTGCCTGTAAAGCCATACCCCCTGAAGAAAACACTTTCTTCGCCCAGCCATCAAAACGCTTGTCGTCCCTATCAGGAGGGATGGTAGGGTACGACTCCTGCTTTGCTGGGGCCGTAGCCGCCTGCACCACCAAACTCTCCGGAGTGGGGTGCGTGGTTAAGTAGCAGGGGTCGCTACTGGCTGGACGGTATTTTCGCAGCAAAGACTTGCTCACTGCCAGGAGACTCTCCAGAGCAGTCCAAGCCGCCACCACCCTTCTTTGCAAGGCCATATGGAATGGCAGTACCGGGTCAGTTAGTGGACCTTAGTCAAGGATATCGGTTAGGTCATCCTGCAGAAAATCCACTGGTGGCGCAGACCACCCCAAGTATTCCGTTACCCTCGACATAAGGCGCCGGTACGAGGGTTCAGCATGGGTGAATAGCATGGGTACTCTAAAATCCTGGCATCACGTCTGTGTCAGTTCCTGCCGGAGATAATCAGTGCGGATCAGAGTGGCTTCCTCAGACACCGCTCCACGGCTGACAACATTCGAAGAGCCTTCGATCTGGTGGAACTTGCCTCCCGGGATTCCCGGGAAATGGTGCTTCTGGCCCTGGATGCGACCAAGGAGTTCGACAAGGTGGATTGGACTTTCATGAGGCTCACCCTTGAGGCATTTGGATTTGGCCCGGAGTTCTGCACTATGACGCTGGCAAATTACAAAGCTCCCAAAACCCTTCTCAGAGTTAATGGCACCCTCTCCTCCCCTATCAACTTAACTTGCGGAACCCGACAGGGATGCCCGCTGTCGCCACTTCTTTTCGCTCTAATTATGGAACCATTTGCCCAGCGGCTCAGGTTGAACCCTGCAGTCGAAGGCTTTCAATCAGGCCCGGCACACCACAAGCTGGCCCTCTATGCAGACGATGTCCTCCTGACTATCACGAAACCCCGCTCCTCCCTCCCTCAAGCCTTGGCTGAGATAACGAGCTATGGCAGGGTCACAGGCTTCACAGTCAACTACCGGAAATCAGTCGCCATGGGAGTAGGTGTGACCCGAGAAGATCGAGAAGCTCTAGTCCCGCTGTGCCCAATACAATGGACGACCAAAGGAATTAGCTACTTGGGAGTTCAGATCCCAGCCAACCCAAGCGAGACCTATCGGGCTAATTTCCCCCCATTATTTACAACCTTGGAGGCAGATTTGAGACGCTGGGCGGCCCAAGAGATATCGCTGATGGGCCGTATTACAGCCTGTAAGATGAACTTCCTACCGAGATTCCTGTATGCATGCTCCATGCTCCCGGTGCCGGTCCCGGCGCCAGCCCTTCAGCGCCTACAGAAGAAAATGCTGCAGTTTATCTGGAGGGGGAAAAAGCCCAGGATCCCTAAATCCACGATGCTGGGCAACGCAAAACTGGGGGGCCTCGTGGTCCCTCACCTGCAGAAATACCAAATGGCGGCTCAACTGTCCTGTATCCAGTCATGGCAAGTCCTCACCTTACTGTTATATTACCTAAGCAACGCTGCACTCGTTGGTGCCCACACCAAGATGGACGTTGCTTTGGTGCTCTCATGCGCATGCGCGGAGTTACCAAGACGACGCTGTAGTTTGGGAAGCTCAGTCACTTCGCTCGCACAGCAGCGGCGAGATGACCATTGCGTGTTCGCATTGGAAGGTATGCATTTTTTCCTTGAAACCAGTTACACGTTGCAATAACCTGGTCCACGTTTCTCGCTTGGTTGAAATTTTAGTATTACATTATTGTACTCGCTCTTATTATATATCTTGGACTTTATTGTACAGCTAATCCTTACCTGTATGTGTTGCTGCACTCGTGCAGTGTTCTAAAGCCTCCAATTCCTCTTTTACATGCGGTTTACTTGCATTTGTTCTCACAGGCTAATGCCTAATGATTTGTCGTAGTCTGTCATTATTTACCGTCTGTACTTATATTCTAATCTCTCTATCTCTTCAATATGGACTGATTGCCCGTTTTTGGTGGGCTTAATAGCTTGGCTTTTGTCCTTACCTCCATAGATACCCCAGCTTACTGTGGTCTTTTGGCTATCTGTTGTTTCTTGTCTGGATTACTTGTCTGTTTCCTAGCCCTTATATCAGCAAGGCTAGTGACTCTGACTCGTCTCACTATGTTAATTGACTTATTTTAAATCAGAGAGTTCTATTGAAATATCTTCTTTCTTTCCTACCCCACAGAGACTGTGCTAGAATCTAATGTTTATGAAAATAAAAATGACGTCTATCCCCTGAAGATGGTTCCATGAACCAAAACGCGTTGGTCTTATTCGGGTCACACCTGAATACGAGACTTCATTTACGAACTGTTGAATGATCAAATCTATACATCTAGAGTTTGTTTGCACTGTAACTATTATACAGATTTACAATTGTGTTGCTCCTTACAAGCGGTTTTTTGTCAACGCTTGTTGCTCTCACCTTTGTTATATGGAACACCTATAAGTGTCCTTTCCATATGTATATAGGGAACACTGATTGTACTACTGTTTGCTTACTAATGTACGACTTGTTGGACTCAGAAGATTAAAATCCATAAGTCATCTCTTGTGTTTTTGTGCTGATTGTTCTATTGGTTTGACATCTATGATTGTATATTTTATCCTGAATAATACTGCCAAATGTTCTAAATGACCCTTTCTGTTGTAAATAAGAGAAATTCACACGTTGTTAGCACATCGTAAAATGTACGCCTCTTTTGGCGCCAAATGTTAAATGAATTTAAATAGAAATAGAGGGATATCTTTTTCCCTATTTGAGTGCATCTGGGCTTGCTGTGTAGCAATACACAGCTTTGGATTCTTTTGCTTTCTTTTGTCCCAAGTGGCCTTGTGACGACAGCCCGATTGCACCATAAGACTGTTTGTAATATTGAACACTATCCTTTGTTGATACATTTTTTATTTATAATCCTACTACTTTCAGACTTTTACTTAACCTGTCTGTGCACCACTATACTCCTCTTTCATGCTAAGTCCTCACCAACCGCCCTAGATGGGTGGACCTCGACCAAGCGCAGCTACCCCTCCCGCTACGCTTTCACCTACATGTCCCCCCTCCGGTGCGGCGACAGTGGCGGAACCTTCTGGCATCCACCAAACACTCTGTTTCAGTGTGGGACAAGGCGTTGAAACAGAAGAAGATCCCGACGGAGCTTAACCCCCTCTCCTCTGTGTTTATGAACCCGACCTTTTCTCCTGGTCTGTCTGCCCGGAATTTTAAGGCCTGGATTGCAGGAGGCCTAGTGACCCTGGGTCAACCTTTTGAACGGGGTCACCCCTGCACATTTGATCGATGCAAAGAACTCTTTAGGATCCAGGAACAAGATAGATTCACATACACCCAGCTACGCCACTGGTGCACCCACCCACAGACTCGCCAGGCGGCGACTCGTCTCCCCACGGCTATTGAACTGACCCATAATGAGCTCCCGCTTGAGGAAGAATCTCCACTCTATACAAGCGCCTCCAAACGGATTTCCTAACCTCCAAGACCCGGTATATGGCCCTATGGGAGTCGGACCTGGACCATCCGATTGAAGACCAACAGTGGGTTGACATCTGGTCCCGGGCTCACACCTCCTCATCATGCATCACAAATAGAGAATGCGCCTACAAGATCCTCCTCCGGTGGTACTACCCTCCCCTAAGACTTCACCACATGAACTCCACACTCAATCCTCAATGCTGGAGGCAATGCGGCCAAATAGGCTCCTCCTTCCACATGTGGTGGTCCTGCCCCAAGGCTCAAGCCTTTTGGAAACAATGCCTAGCGACAATAGCGGACATCACTCAGGTGCGACTGCCCTTGGCCCCCGAACCTATCCTCCTTGGAGCTCCGATCCCCGGGATCTACCCAAGGTCTGGTCCCAAGGCCAAACTATTATTGCAATGCTTACTGGCGGGCAGGAACGTGATAGCCCGCACCTGGAAAACGACAGAAGGCCCCTTCATGCCTTTCTGGTGGATGAAAGTCTGGGACATCCTGATCGCCGAGAAGGTGACGGCGGGCGGGGCAGGCACTTTACATCGCTTTTGCAACATCTGGGGTCCGGTATTGGACTTTGACCAAAGGTTCTTGGCCCTGACTTTCAAGCCCCAACTGGCCAGGAGAACTATTCAGGATGGAGATCCCCGGCGGGGACATGAAGACGGAACTTGAGACCGAAGGGTGGGGTGGGAGGAGCGTCAATTGATATTACTGAATGCTACATGTTGCAAGTGATTAAGCTTTGTATTGCCATAACCTGCCTGTTTAAAATAAACATGTTTAAAAAAAAAAGAAAGGGGAAGGTCTGAAGAGATTAGAGCGTCCAGAGTGGGCCCTGCAGAGTGAGTCGGGCCAGAGGGGAGGATAGAGAGTGAGAGAGAGTCGCAGCGGTCGCGAAAGAGCCCAGAGGAAGGACAGGAAGCATCCAGGTGGATGTTAATGTCTCAAAGAAGGAGGCGTTGAGTGGTCGAGACATGCTGGTTACCATGTGACTGGAAGATAATAAAAGGGACGAGCCAGGTCCGGCTCGTCAGTTGCTGTAACAAAGCCCTGTCTGCCGTGTGTGATTATTGCAGTGCGATGCTGGCGCTGCGCAGCAGGTGGAGGGCCTCCTGCAGCAGGACCCTCCACACGGATCGTGCCCCTGCTGGGCAACACTGTCCGGGATGTGCCCCCCCATGTCAGTAGAGCCCTTGCTGGGAAACTCTACATGCGTGCTGATGCAGTGCCCCTGCTGGGCAACCCTGCATGCAGGCGCCGGTGCCACTACTAGGCAACGCTGGTGCCCCCATGCCATGGAACAGCCTGTGTGCTCTCGGACTGGCAGGGTGCCCCCTGTCAACTGATGCCAGCTGGGTGCCCCCAGCATGTCGGCTGGGTGCCCCCAGCCTTGGTCTGCCTGGCCTCTGGGACCGCAGGCCAGGACATAACATTGGCGACGAGGTCTGGGCCCCCATGCCTTTAGTGGTGCGGGCTGCCGGAGGGCTGATTGGTGTCCGGATGAAGAAGCTGCGTTGGCCGTGTGTGCGGAGAGGCTGCGTCGGCCGCAAAAGGAGAGTGGGTGTGGCCTGAGAACCACTGGGCCCACTGGCGGTGAATCGGAGGCAACCGCCAGCATCTCTGTGGGGAGGAAGAGGAAAAGGAAGGTGAGGCCTGTGCTGTAGAAGAGGAAACAAAAGAAAGCCACTTGTTTCCTCGAGCCATCCCCCACCCACGCCCATCGGCGGTGAGTTGTGCAGTGCTCCCTGTCGAGCAAGAAAAAAATGTGAATGCTCCAGTGTCGGAGCTCAGATATTAGAGACCCAGTTAAGGTCCCGGGCCAGCCAGAGCTGATCGTTCATGTGCTCCATGCAGGAGCTAAATGAAAAAAAAAATATGAGGGATGAGAAGGAGAAGGCCACTGCCGTGTCGGCAGTGTAAAAGGAAGCACTCTGTGTCAGCGGAGTGCCCTTGAACAGTGAACTGCCCTCGTGAGATCCTGGGCCCATAGATGGTGGCATCCATGGCGGTACAATGCACAATGGAATGGGTGCTGCCCGCAGGCTCCAGGTAGGAGCAATATTATGCACACAGTGAAGAAAGTGCATAGCTGCCCATGCTCACCACACATTAGCAGGCCCCACAACAGTGTGCACCTGACGTACTGTCGCCATCCCTGGGCCAGATGTCGGTGACTCCCAAGAGAAAAGGAAAAATGGAGCGGAAGAGGGTTGCAGCTCTCGCGAGTGCTTGTACACCCTCTGCCGTCAGCAGTGTCCTGCCAGCAGCCCCTCTGTGGAGGAGGAAGTGCAGTGAGTGGCCTACGAGCCCGCCACCAGTACCCTGCCACTGTTTGCCCCACCATCTATGGACTAGGCCGATGTGGCCCCTGGTGCCCCCAAGTGCGGCTTTGTCGCCCGCTGAACTATGAACTGAACTGTCCTGAAAATATGCCAACGGAAGTCGAATTGGTCTCCTGCAGACCCGCAAGTGCTTAAAGTGGAATCAGTAGCCATCCACATGAAGGCTGGGAGCCTGCAGACCCTGGACATGCTTAAAATGGCCCTAGCCAATGTGCTATGTGAAGCTGTGCTCCTGCGTTTGGGGGCATGCTTTGAATGGTTCCAGGTGCGAACAATGGTGTCGTTCGGTGGGTTAAGTTCCACTCACCCAGGTTAATAAAGGGTTTGTTTAAAGGTGGAATTTCCAACATTTTACCAGCAATCCACCAACCCCGACTGTCACCCCACATTATTGTTATGTGTTCTTGTTGGTCACAACCTGGATTTCAATGTATATGATTATTGTTTGCACCCAGGAGTCTAAATCTGCTGTTTGTGACTGTTATTTGACTTAATGTGCCGTGGTGTTTTCCATTTGTTTGTTCGTTATGGAAAAGGAGGAGTGTGGTGTGTCACCCCCCCTGGGAGCATGGTATCTCCCAGGGCTCGTGCTACGGTCACATGTTGGTGACTATGTGACTGGAGGATAATAAAAGGGACGAGCCAGGTCTGGCTCGTCAGTTCCTGTAACGGAGCCCTGCCTGCCATTTGTGATTATTGCATCGCAATGCTGGCGCTGCGTAGCAGGTGGAGGGCCTGCTGCCGCAGGACCCTCCACACGGACCGTGCTCCTCCTGGGCAACACTGCCCGTGATGGGCCCCCCTCATGTCAGTAGAGCCCCTGTCGGGCAATTCTACATGCTTGCTGCAGTAGTGCCCCTGCTGGGCAACCCTGCATGCAGGCACCGGTGCCCCTACTGGGCAATGCTAGCGCCATCTTTGGTGTTGGCCTGGGTGCCCTCAGGCCCTGGAAGAGCCTGTGTGCTCACGACTGGCATGGTGCCCCCTGTCAACCTATGTCAGCTGGGTGCCCCCAGCATGTCGGCTGGGTGCCCCCAGCCTTGGTCTGCCTGGCCTACGTGACCGCAGGCCAGGGCATAACAAGGGCCTCATTGAATCCTCCCTGAGACTCCTCTCTGACTCAAAGCACCCAACTGCGTCATTGCTAATGCTTTTCACTGAGCTGCACTCAGGAACCTCTATAAAAATTAGGCTGAACGTAGAGGGTCTCTTGTCTAAACCTTTAAATCCCAACAAGGGCCGTAAACAAGGATGCGTTCTGGCACCATTACATTTTAATCTTTATTGCTGGCATGGGGCTTAACCATGTCATGGCCACACCGTTTCCTCCAAGAATAGTTTTTTTACATGTTAATCAGCTTTTAAACGCGGATGACGACCAAACTCCCATTGGCCTCCAACGTCAACTGGCCGCATTAGTGCAGTGCACAACAGTTAAAAGGCTGGAAATTAATATTAAAAAAACAAAGTTGATGATCTTAGAACCCGTTGGGGTAAATAAGTAGTGAATTTTAAATGTTTTTTTTTTCTCCAAACTTCTTTTTATTAGTTTTCTACAAGCAGACAGGCATTACGGCATTATATTACAAGCGCCGAAAACAGCGCTCAGTTGCTTGTTATTACAAAAGACAATAAACATGAACAAAGACAATAAGACTGTAATGTCTCAGTCGGGATGACGGGGGGGGGGCGGAGGAAGGGGAGACGATGGGTTGTATATCAGGAGACAGAACCAGCAAATGCTGTCTGGGTTGCAGGAGTGCCTCGGGAGCAGGATGGACCTGCATGGTACCAAGTCTTCATTAGTTTGTATGTGCTCTAGCTAGCGTGAGAGTTGGGGCAGGGGAGGAGGAGGGCAGAGGCAGTTCCAGGCCGTTATGTCCTTACCGCTGGCTTCCCTTGTCTGTGGCTTGTGTCCTGTACTTCCGGCCTTCTCTTTAGTCATATTTGTCTATCCATCGGAGGGAGGGAGACTGTCGGGCCAGGCCTGGGTATTTCTGTGTGTAGTCCAGGAATGGGGCCCAGGTTTGGTAAAATGTATCTCTGTTCCCAAACCGGAGGGCTGTTATTTTCTCGGCTGCTATTATGTACCAACACTTTATCCACCACATCTGTACTGCAGGACCCTGTGGGTTCTTCCAGAGCCTGGCTATTGAGATATTAGCTGCCGTCAGTAGGTGGGCGCATAGTTCTGCTCTGTGGCCCGACAAAGGGAAATAGCCCTCGCCGCTTACTCCCAGTAGGACGATACCAGGGTTCCATGGGATTGTGAGGCCCGTGATCATGTTGACTTGGTCCAACACTGCTTTCAAGAATTCGGTAGCCTTGGGGCATGTCCATAGTAGGTGATACAGTGTACTTTTGTCCGGACACCCTCTCCAACAAAGCGGGGGAATCGCAGGGTTACATTTATTGAGTGTCTCTGGAGTTCGATACCACCTATAGTATACTTTAAATGCCCCCTCCTTGTTAGTTACGCATTTGGAACTTCTGTGCGCTCTGGTCCAGATGTGGTCCCATTCCTCCGGTTCAATGGGTCTCTCTATGTCTTTCTGCCATCTGAGCATGTACGGCTCTTTGCAGGTTGGGTCAGTTCTGTCGAGGATCTTGTAGAGGGTTGAAATTCTGCCCCTAGGGGGCGTTGCTTTGAGGGTTGGCTCCAGGGCTGTGAGGTCTCTGCTTCCAAGATTTTTTATGATACTGCTCGAGAGCCAGTGTTTAAGCTGTGAGTATCTGAACCTCTCTGCATCCAGAACTTGGAATTTCACCTTGCAGGCTTCGATGCCCAGAGGCTTTCCATCTTCAAAGAAGTATTGCACCTTCTCTAGTCCTCCTTGTTTCCATTTCTGAAAATCATTGGGGTTGGTGCCCGGCGAGAATTCTGGGTTCATCCAGATTGGTGTGAGTGGGCCTATTATGCTTCGGCTATTCCACCGTCGCGCCACTTTCCTCCAGTTTGTCACTGTGTTTTCTGTCGCTGACAGGGGCTGAGTGCCAGCTCGGTCGCTGGGCCTTTTCACATGTGGCAGTGAGACTATCGGGACTGGGCTCCAGGGCTCCTCCAACTCTAGCCAACAGGGTTTCGGGATAGCGGCCGACCAGGCGAAGGCCTGCGAGAGCCGCGCTGCCAGGATATATCTCTCAACGTCTGGTACTCCTAGGCCTCCCACCGCCCGTCCTCGGAGCATGATCTTCCTAGGAATTCGTGGCTGTTTTCCTTCCCATATATAGTTCATGATACTCCTCTGCAACTTCTGCACCGCTTGTTTCGGGATGGTGGTGGGCAAGGCTGAGCAGTGATATAGCAATCTGGGAATTAAATTCATTTTTACGGCCGTGATTCTCCCAAACCAGGAGATTTCCTGTTTTTGCCAGCGAATTAGGTCATTTTTGAGTTCTTTGAGGAGTGGCGGGAAGTTTGCTTTATATATTTTGTTGTGTGTGACTGGTAGCTGGACCCCTAAATAGGGCAACTGCCTTTTCGCCCAAGGAATTAGGTAGTCCTTTTCCAGCGCTGTTGTCAGCGTCCGAGGGAGGTTAATACTCAATGTTGTGGATTTGGAGAGATTGACCCGGAATCCTGATGCCTCCCCGAATTCCTTCAGTTCCGTACACAGAGCTTTCATGGACTTCTTGGGTTGGCCCAGTGTTAAGAGGACGTCCTTGGCATATAGGGCTGCTTTATAGACTTGGCCTTTGATTTCTAGGCCCTGGATTGCTGTGTTGTGGCGAGATCTATTCGCGAATGGCTCCATGTAGAGGGCGAAGATGAGGGGGAAGGGGGACATCCCTGCATTGTACCTCTTGTAATTCTAATAATGCCAGATCTGGTCCCATTCATTCTGACTCTGGTGGATGGGTGTTGATAATTGGCTAGTGTCCATTTTGTGAAGTTAGGCCCGAATCCATAGTGCCTTAGCATTTCTTGGATATAGCCCCAGTCTAGCATGTCAAAAGCTTTATGTGCATTGAGAGTTAGGACCATCATTTCCAAGACCTTCCTGTTGGCAGATTCGTTGATGTTTATGGTTCTCCTAATATTGTCGTGGGTACTACGGCCAGGGATGAATCCTGTCTGGTCCGGGTGGATAATGACAAGTAGAAGGGGCGCTATCCTGTTCGCTAGAATTTTCGCAAATATTTTAGCATCATTGTTCAATAGGGTAATGAGCCTGTAAGAGGCGGAGTGGGTTTGGTCCCTGCCGGGCTTCAGTATGAGCACAGTTAGAGACTTATCCATGGAGGGGGTGGTGGTTCCTGATGATAAGAACAAGTTGAACAGGGCCGCCAGCTGGGGTGTGAGAATATAGGAGAACTTCTTGTAGAAGTTGGCCGTGAGCCCGTCTGGTCCTTGGGTCGAGTTCTTCAATGATGAGATAACCTCGCTCACCTCTTCCGCAGAGATAGGATCTTCTAGGTGCATTCAGTTGAGGGTGCAAGGAGATCGGCTCGACTCCTGCTAGATTGTGGTATGCTGTCATAATTTTCAACTTCTCTGAGTTAGAGTGGCAAAGGGATCCTTGGCCATCCAGGAGAGATTTGATTTAGTTTCTTGCCTGTAGCTCTTGAAGTTTGTGGACCAGCAGTTGGTTTGCTTTATTACTGTTCACATAGTAAAATTGCTTGGTGTAGGTTAGTGCTCTGGCTGCCTTATCCGCTAAGTGCATTTCTAGAGTTCTTTTCGCTTTTTGTAGTACACGGCTCGCTTTCTTGCTGTGGCCTTGTTTGAGGATGTGTTCCGCCTCAGCAACCTCTGCTTCTAGCATGTCTTGCTGTAACATGTTCAACCATCGGAGCCGGGCTGTGCAGTCGCCTGCAACACCCTGATGACTGGCTTCATTGCGTCCCAAATGATAGGTTCCGGCGTGTCCCTGATGGTGTTCTCCTTGAAGTAGTTCTTGAGGGCTTCCGCCATTTCCGTTCTGATGGCTATATCTGTCAGAATATGGTCTTGTAGCCTCCAGTATCGGTGGGGCGGGTCGGGTAGACCATGTTCCCTTAGCTTCATTGTGACCGGTGCCTGGTCCAATAGGGCCTTGTGTCCTATTTGTATGGGGTCGACGCAGGGGATGAGAGCGCTAGAGAGGAGCAGCAGGTCGATCCTTGAGTGTCCCAGGTGGGCATGAGAGAAGAAAGTGTAATCTTTCACTCCGCATTGGAGAGTCTCTATATGTCTATGGTGTCGGTTTCCCTCAGAGATTCTGCCATGGCGAGGGCCTTGCTAAAGTCCTCCTTCGTTGGAGAGAGCAATTTGTCCATGTTCGGGTCCGGTGTTAGGTTGAAATCGCCACCCATTATTAAACGGCCCTCAGTGAAGGTTACGAGGATGGGGAGGAGATTGTGAAGGAAAAAGCTTTGTGCAACATTTGGGCAGTATATAGCAGCAAGGGTGATGGGGAGCTCAACCAGGAGGCCTTTGAGTAGTATGTAACGCCCCTCTGGGAGCACCCTTTTGACAGTGATTTGTGTTAGCGGCAGGTCTCGGCTTAATAGTACGGGTACCCCTCTTTTCTTTTGCGCCGAGGAGGCAAAATAGCATCTTGGATAGCGTTGAGAGGAGATGCGCTTTTCGTCTGACTTGAGGAGGTGCGTTTCCTGTAGGCAGACGATGTCGGATGCCAGCACGGATTTCCTTTTACGGGGGGCGTTTAGACCCTGGACATTCCAGGTCGTCACTGACAGTTCGCTATCTGGTTGGGCCATTAGTGATTAGGTTGATTGGAGGAATTGTCCTGCCCCTGTTGGATTGCGAATCTTTAGGTCTCCCCCTCCCCAACAGGCTGAGCTTCCGTTGTTGGGGTAGCTTTGCTCTGAGGATCCTCCTCCCTTGAGATGCATTCCTTGCTGCGTAGCTCCCCTCCCTGCTCTGCTCCTGGTGCCACATCCCCCCATCTCTCCAAACATAGTAAAACGGAAAAGAAACAACAACCTGAGCAAGAACAAAACCAGGTATTCCGGACCAGCAAATACAGGCTTTGGGCTTCGATGTTTTCCCAGTTCTCAAACCGCCAGGTATGACTTTTTACCTGACCCAGCTTCCAAGATATATGACCTCCTACCTCCTTGCAGACACGTCCATTCCTGCTGTGTAGCCTACTCTGGCACAGTGCGGTCGGCACTTCACCCATTGCCAGTATTTGGGGCCTTGTTCGGTGAGCGTCCTCTCTCTCCTCCATCAATCTTGGCTCTGTTGTGGGCTCCCATGTTTCCTAGTCTTTCCCCGTCTTTGCTTTCTTTCTGTCGACCACTTCCATGGCTTGCTAGATGGGCCCGTCATGTTGCGCCGCGGGTGAGTGGCTATATCCGGTCGGTCATCTTCCAGGTGCAGTAGTGCTAGGCCTTCCGCACAGTTGCCAATTCTCCTCTGTTTTCCTTCCCATGTAAATGCAAGGCCAAGCGGGTACGTCCATCTGTATTGGATTTGTTGTGATTGAAGGGCCTTTGTGACTGGCTGCATTAGCCGTCTTTTGTGAAGGGTGACCAGCGCTAGATCTTGATACAGCTGTATGCGAGAGCCATTGATTGTGAGTTCCCCGTGTGTTCTTGCTGCTCTCAAAATGTCTTCTTTTAGACAGTATGATGTCATGGCTATTAGGACATCCCTGGGTCTCATCCCCAGTTCATTCCGTTTCAGGTCTACCCAATGTATTCTGTCAAATCCGATCGCCTCAGGCTGGGTATCGTTTAGTAAGTTGCTTAAGCAGTGTTGCATCGTATCCTTTAGATCCTTGTCAAGCACCGATTCCGCTAGGCCCTTGACTCTAATGGTAGATCTTCTTGATCTGTTTTCCAGGTCTTCCGTCTGGAGTTCCAGGTTATTTGTCCCGTTAGCCAGCTGATCCAGCAGAGCACTATTTTGGTTGGTTTCCTCCGCCACATTCGAAAGTCCGTTTTCAACCACGTCTACTCTTTCTCCTATCTCTGCCATTTCTTTGCTGATCTCCTGAAGGGAGGATTTCAGTTCCTCCATTTGTTCCAGTTGGCTGTGAAATGCGTTTGTCAATCTGGCTTCCATTCCCTTTAGTCAATTCAGGAGTTCTTCTTTGTCTGACGCCATTGTATTAGTGGGGAGGACTCCTGTTGGAGGGGTCAGGGCTGGTGGAGGGGATGGCGATTTGGCGTGCATTCTGCTTTTCTGTCTCCAGCACCTCTCTATTTGGTCTTCCTGAACTCTAGCTGGGGTTCTTGCTCGTGTTGGGCCAGCCTTAGGTTTGGTTCCTGGCATCTGGGATGCTCTGGCCAGGGTCGACTACCGTGTTCAGGGCTGTAGGACGTACGCTACTGGTGCTACCGGCCAACTTGCGGTGATGTCGTAGTGACCACTGTTGATTGTTGCCGGTCGTGGTTTCTCTACTCTGGTCTGATCTGCCACTCTGGGTGAACCGTATTGTGAACTGAGCTTATCGAGCTACCCTTATTCCACGCCTTCTTTCCGCTCTTCCCCGTAAGTGCCCCACCGGTACTGGTATCTATTTCCGGGGTTTCTAGCGGTCCCTACTTGTGTTTTGTGGGCCGTATGCTGCTTCACCCTGGGGTCCGTAAAATGCTCTTCTGGGGTTTTCCCGTGTTCAGTGTAGGGGGCTCGCCTGATGGCGAACACACCATCTATGTGGGCCTCTTCTTCTCTCAGGTGTGTCCCTCAGACTTTTGGCTGGGCTCCACCCACCACCTTCTTTCAATCTGTCCTCACGCCTTCGTAGGCTTATGCCGGTCGTGTTGTGGAGATGTTGTAGTGTTTTGGGTTGATTGCCACTCACCTTTGGGAGGAGGTGAGTGGACCCTCCGGGTCCTGGAGCAGCCACCAATGTTCTATAGGTATAGCAGCAGCTGCGTCGCCGTCCATAGGGCAGAAGGAGGCGTGCGCCCGGGACGACAGAGCCCACACAGAAGGATATCTCCGGCTCTCCGGCGCCCCAAGCACCTCAGGATTTCTTACTGCTACACGATGTCCTACAGGGCCTCCCTCGGCCACACCGCCATGCACCGCTCGCACACAGTGCACACAGCGGGTCGCCGGGCCAGGGGATGCCCGCTTCGGCTGCTTACTGGAGTCTGCACCTCAAAGACGTCCACATGGCATTGTGCCTTGCTGTCCACAGGGGCCCGGCGTTAAGGCCCAGAAACAGTCCGGGATGCCTCACTGAAGCGCCTGCACGGGAGCGTACTGTAGGTGGGGGGGAGGGGCAACCCTCCCGCTCGTTCACTCCGCAGATCTCCCCGCAGATTGCCTCGTTTCAATTTTCTTAGTGTTCGCTTGTCTGCTCCTTTCTGGGGACCCCGTCGCTTCAGATCTCGCCGATGGTCGGGACTGTGATCCCCACTCTCATTAGCCACCTGCTCCTCCCAGCGTGCACTCACTTCTGCAACAAAGCGGCGAACAGTCAGGTAATGGGTGGTTTTGTTAACCGGCTGCCTGAGGGTGTGAGCCTTATGTAGTCTGCTGCCTTTAGTCCATGGAGGGGGGGTCCCGTTGGTTGGGGGTTCACCCCTGCTTGGTGCCAAAGCTAACAGCGGGGGCCAGGGTTTATTAGCCCCCCCTTCTCCTTACTTGTACGGCCTTATAGCCCGAGCGGCAGTTGCAGCGTTTGCTGTGGGTACCCGACTGGGCACGCTCCCGCCTGTCTTTGGGGCTCTCTGGTGTTCCGGAGCCCTGATTCTCCCAGTCCTCCTTAGCACCTTGTTTCTCCCGCTTTGGGAGTCTGCTGTTGGATGGGGGGTGGGGAGGGCTCTGACGCTGTCAGGCCGTCCGATCGGAAAGGCCTCCTCTCCCCAGTTGCGCACCTCCCACCATATGTCTGGTGGCGTCTACTGTGCCGCGGAGCCTCTCTGTTTTGGCTGGTGCCCACTCTGTGTGCCTCTTCCCTCTGCTGGCCGCGTCTTGGCTTTATCCAGCTTTGCTGGGACCCCGGACACCTGCTGTGTGCCCGCGTGGTATACCCCCTCCTCCTGCCTGTCACAATCTGGAATTTTTCCGTGTCTACTTGGATCACAGGCTTCAGAGACGGAGATTCCTGCTGACAGGGCGCTTCACGGTGCTGCCAATTGCTCCTTTATAGAGCTGCTGGGGAGGATCTGTGCCTTTTGGCACTCTGATGATCTTATACACAGTGTCAATGGCTAGTCAAATAGGGGGGGCTCCCCGCTGCAGGAACCCTGGGTTTAAAGCCAGGAGAAGATGCAGGGATCGCCACATGGCCATCCCAAGACCGTCTGCACCAGAATGGGCAACCTCCGGTTCAATTCCACAGTCAAGGACAGTGTCAGTGTACGAGCATGGGCAGCTCGTTCCTCACAGGCAGTGGTTGTTAAGGACGTGCTGGGCAGCACTGAAGAGCAGGATAAAGAAGGCCTCGCAGGAATCCAAGGCCCCAATGCAGACGCTGATGGAGGAGGAGGACCAGTCTGGTGAAGAGGTGAAACGCAGGGGGGGTGCAAAGAGTACAGTAGGCGGCCCCCCGGCTACTCACCTGTGAAGATGATGGTTAAAAGTCTGGTGTTGGAGGAACGGAGCTCCGCCGCAAGGTGCAGATATGTAAGGCAGCTGCCCACCCCATGGGTCATACCGCCAGGATAGGGCGCGGACCCCCAGCCGTGCGCCGCATCCCCACGCTGGTCCAGGGAGCCGTGGCGCGAGCAAGCCGATCAGGCGGTGACCCGCAGAGCCAGGAGGGTCATCCCGCGGCAGGCGGCCCCACCCCCAGCAGCCGCTCCAGCAGGAGGCCGATGCAGTACACGCCCCAGCGCAGTTGGGCTCGGCCCCTGCAGGGTGGCACAGCCCCGCATAGACAGCCGCCACACAGGCAGCGCTCGGCCGTAGATGGTGAAGAGCGACGCCAAGCAGCAGCTCACCAGTGTGTGTATGGTGTCCCCGCGCAGCCCAGCGTGGAACGTGCCCAGACCAGGCCACACACGGGCCACACACGGAGGATCAGGAGACCGAGCTTAGTGCAGCCGTGGGGCACCGATTTACTTCCAAAGTGAGCCCAAATGCAGCCACAGGCATCTGCTGCACTGGGTGAAGAGTCCAGTTGCTGGATTGTGCTGTAGACCACTGATGGTGGCGGCTAATCGGCTGCTGGGCATGGAGCTCAAAGGCCAGGCAGCCATTTTGTAGGCTGCTCCACAGCACCCTCTCTTTAAATGGGTTTTACTGGATGAAGTCATGGGTAAAGTCAATGATTTTGTATATTTGGGTTTTAACATTTAGGAAGTCGAGAGACCGAAGCTACACCACCTAGATCCCAGGAAAAAATTAAGTAACTTGATCTTCTAGGCAAAAAATTATTGATCACCAATATGAAAAATGTACTGCAAGCCCCTTATTACAATTCTATCAATTAAAGGTTGTGCCAATAATTACTTACGCGTCTGACGCCTTGTTGACTTGGAAGGAGGTGAACTGGGCTCATCTTTAGGATATTTTAAAGTATTAGACCTGCCTTTGAGTTTCCCCCATGAACTCGTCCGATTTGTGCTAGGTCTGTTATGATATGATATTTTATTTATATCACGCACATACACAGGTATTTCAGAGTGCGACTAGGCAAAGGGAGGGAAACAGGAGACACAAAAACAACGATCTTACTAGGCCCAGTGACATTGAGAATGTACAAGTGCATGTGAAAGGAAAAAGGGGAAAGTGCATGGAAGGGGGATGAATTGGAAAGTGCAAAGCATAGGAGAGAACAAAATAAATAAAAGTCAAATGATTAAATAAGGTGATAAGCAGTGGTAGCGCATCCGGTAGGTGGTAAAGTGCAAGGTTAGTCAGATAGGGTGTATCTGATAAGTGCAGAAGAAGAGTGTGTGGGGGACTGTATGGGTGCAGATACAGGCCCCAGTGCAAGGGGTGGCCCGGAGGCAGTGCAGGAGCGTGGCAGTGTGAGCAGGTATATGGACCCGAAAGGGCAGAGTGTGGCCAGGTACACAGTGCCGAGGGAGAAAGCAGATCAGCAGGGGGGAAGCGGGGCAAAGGCAGAGGCAAAGAGGAAGGACTTGAGGAGCTTCCAGAACCGTAGATGGTTCTCCTCAAGTTTGAAGGTGGCAAGGAGGCAGTTCCAAAGGGAGGCCCCAGCCAAAGACAGAGATCTACCCCCAGCTCGTTTCTTTGAAAAACGACTGACCCTGAGGGAGCTAGAGGTAGAGGAGCGAAGGGCTCGAGAGGGGAGGTATTTACGCAGGGATATTTGAAGGTATTTTGGACCCAGTCCCCAGAAAGCCTTGTGGACAATGCATAGGGTTTTAAATTTAATCCTTGCATCCACTGGGAGCCAATGAAGGGATTTCAGAGCAGGAGAGATACGATCCCAGGGCTTGAGGCCAAGGACAAGTCTCGCAGTTGTCTCTCAGGTCTCAGGTTTTATGGAAAGTGTTAACATTCTATCGAAAAATTCTAATTTCAGGACCGGATTCTGTGATGGGGCAGGTTATCTTGGCTCCTGAGAGAAAGACAGAGTCTAGATTATGTAAATGGGCAGAGTCATGTGATATTATGCAACTATCGGAATCAGACATAACTGTGCAACCGTTAAGACTGTCTGCAATTAGCAATAAAACGGTTGATTGAGATAGATTGGACAGGCACCTTAGAGACCTGTAAAGCGTATGCCCAACAACACTATCAAACACTGGTCGTGAAGCAGTAAACACCCTCTCGAAGTGTATGTTCTTGTTTCTAGATAGCACATTGAGAATTAGGTTGAACTTGTTAAACAACATGACATTTTGGGAGCAAGGGTGAACATTGTAAGAGAAAACAGAACCTGTTGTTTGTGCAAAGGCCCCCAAATTGAAACCTTACCTCATTGGTGCTTGAAATGCAAGAACCTGGTGGATGTGCGGCTGGGCCATGTTTATCTTGGAACTTTTTTTGGCAGACATTTTTTTTTACTATGAACGAGGAAACGGGAATGTTATATTATAAGGGTCCAATGTCATTATTAAACTGAATTCAATAAGATTTTTTTTAAAGCAATTTTTAAGATGGTTGAAGATGTAGTCAAATTGTAGCTGCTGTTGGTGGAGGTGGGTGCATTGTTTGAGGTTTTTTATATGTATATTTTAAGAAATACGTTTTTATGAATTTATTGTTGTATCAGTCCATGTGTATGTTTTCATTGTAAGGTTAAATGCATGGCGATTATATTGTTCTTATTTTTCTTGTTTTGGTTTGTGAAAGGCTCGATGAGCCAGCACAATACATTTGAAAAAAAATAATTTAAAACTATATATAAAGGGTGCTTGGGGTGGAGCGGGTGTGTGGCTGAAGGCTGCCCGGGATGCAGAAGGGTAGCAGCCTATGGCCCTGGCTGCAACAGGCAGGGACTGGAGATCACCGCCGTCAGGGTCTCAATGAACCCTCCCTCAGACTCTTCTCCAACTCAAAGCGCCCACCTCCATCATTGCTAATGCTTTTCACTGCTTTTTTGGCATGATAAGTGACGCCTCAGGAACTCCTCGACACATGCGTATCAAGAACAAGTATCAACCAAACAACAGAACGGAGCCACCTGCTGTTCTTGCAAAGTGTCTCTAAGGGCCGCACCCAGCGCACCGTTAGGCGCTGAGCCAGACTGATACTTAAGTTTACATGACACTGATGTGGAGGCCCAGGGTCCCTTTTTTCTGTGGGGGGGGGCACCTTTGTACTGCTGCACCCCCTGAGCGCACCTTGACACAGCTCTGCGCACTGGAATCTGCTTCCACCTGATCTGCAAAATCACCATTACTTTTGCACCACCACAGAAATTCCTCCCGGTTTCATGTAGTTAGTGATGTTTTGGCACAGGTCATTTTTTTTTATCCATGCTAGTTTTGTGCTGCGGCTCGAAAAACATTGGGGTTTTTCGATTTGTGATCTGTTCACGCAGCGATACAAGAGCCTTTGTGCAGGTCTTTTACCGATCCGTACTAGGTTCGTGACACGAGAAACTTCGTGCATGTCTATTTTCAATCCTAGTTTCGTGTAGCTGCACAAGAGACTTCAGGCGGGTCTTTTTCAATCCGTGGTAGTTTGGCACATCGGCACGAGAAACTTTCCACACTTTTCCACTATCCGTGATAATTTCATGCAGCGACACAAGAAACTTTGCACAGCATTTTTGATTAATTTGTGGTAAGTTCGCACAGCACCACAAGAAATGTCAAACGTTTTTTTTTCAAACTGTCATAGGTTCGCGCAGCGGCACGAGAAACTTTGCGCTGCTTTTTCTGTTTGATTTGTGGTACGTTCGCACAGCAGCATGATAAACTTCGGGCAGCTTTTTTTGTTTGATTTGTGGTAGGTTCGCACAGTGGCATGACAAACTTTGTGCTGCCCTTTTTGATTTGTGATAGGTTTGCGTAGCAGCACAAGAAACCTTTCACTGCTCCTTTCGATATGCAAGGGTGGCGGAATGTCTGATTTCAGCAAAATGGATCTAAATGTTTAAGATTTCGCTTGTGCGGCTGGCTGAGTAGAAATTCACAATTTCGCCAAGCCCTACTTGCTACATCAAAACAATTTTGTATTTTACATATGGGTGTTTTACCGATCCGTACTAGGTTCGTGACATGAGAAACTTTGTGCAGGTCTTTTTTCAATTCTAGTTCCGTGTAGCAGGACGAGAGGCTTTAGGCAGCTCTTTTTCGATCTGTGGTAGTTTGGCACATCAGCACGAGGAATTTTCCACACTTTTCCACTATCCGCGATAGTTTCATGCAGCGGCACGAGAAACTTTGCACTGCTTTTTTTGATCAATTTGTGGTACGTTCCCACAGCAGCCTGAGAAACTTCGTGCAGCTTTTTTTGTTCGATTTGTCGTAGGTTCTCACCGCAGCACAACATAGTTCGTGCTGCTCTTTTTGATTTGTGGTAGGTTCGCCTAGCAGCACAAGAAACTTTGCACTGCTCGTTTTGGGTCACGAGACGGCATGAGAAACTCTGCACCGCTCTTTTCGATACGAAGGGGTGGCGGAATGGCAGATTTCAGCAAAACAGATCTAAATCTTTAAGATTTCACTTGCGGAGTGAACATTCACAATTTCGGCAAGTCCTACCTGCTACATCAAAATAATTTGGTATTATACATATGGGTGCGCATTGGCAATCTTGTTAAGGGGCAGCCCCAAAGAACTGCATTGTTAAAGGTCAGTGGGCCTGATTTACAAAAAAGGCTTCTATAAATCTGGCACAGCAAGTCTGTTTTAAGTGTATTACCGACAGGCGCAATCCAAAGCAGAATGTAGAGCCGAGGTCTTGCACCAAAAACAGGATAGTAGAGGAACAGACTTGGAAAAGAAAAGGGAGGAGGCAAGAATAGCAAGATCCAGGCAAGGTAAGGAATGGAACAACCAACTGCCAGGTAGGTACCAAGGAGGAAGTCAGGGAGGCCAGTAGAGAAGGAGAAGGCAACCAGGTAAGGAGGTTAAAGCAAGAGAGAAATGAGCGTACCGCAATGAAGAAAATGATTGCAAAGCGAGGAGCCGCCGGTCCGCCGCCACTAAATATTCTTGAGACACCCGGGCTTCCGGGTGTGTGACGTCATGCCGCCGACGTGCATCCATCGCAGGGCGTATCCGCCATGTTGGTGGGGTCTAGGGAAGCGCAACCATTGACACAGCAACCATGCTGCCACTCTGGGTCTACGGCGAATCATGACATCATGCCCCCGTCCAAGCCATGTCCCACCAGACATCCAAGAAAAAGAGTGATGGAATTTCTTGAGCAAATGTGGGGCATGCACATTGAAGGCTGGTTCCCAGGACCTTTCACTAGGTGGATATCCTTTCCAGCTGATAAGGTACTGCAGTCTCCCTCAATGGTAATATGAGTCAGAGATACCATCGCCTTCGTATTCCAGATCCTCATCAAGCTGCACAGGTGGAGGTGGTCTGTGTTTTCTTCATAGGTCTGGCGCATCAACATAAGGCTTTAACAAAGAGATATGAAATACGGGATGAAGTTTGCTCCAACCAACAGGTAAGGCCAATTTGAAGACAACTGCGTTGATAACTTTGATGATACAAAAAGGTCAGTAATATCTGGGAGTGAGTTTGGAAGTTCGCAAACGGGATGGAAAATTACGGGTGGAAAGCCACACCAGGTCACCCTCTTTATACTCCGGCGTCTCGACCCGTTTGAGGTCAGCAAAACATTTTATAGTAGCCTGTGCCTTATGCAGATGTTCCAAGGCAGTCTTATGGGTAGTCTTCAACCAATGCGTGGTATCTTATACTGCAGAAACGTTGGCACTATGAGTACAAGGTAGAGGTAACCAACGAGGATGGTATCCGAAAGTACAGTAGAAGGGGCTCATGTTTATTGAAGAATGTTCAGTATTATTGTATTAAAACTCTGCTATGGGTAGCAAAGAAGCCCAATTGTCACAAGAGGCGGAAACAAAGCATCTGAGATACTGCTTAATGGTTTGCTTAGTCCTTTCAGTCAAGACGTTGGTTTCAAGATGGAAGCTAGAAGAAAGACAGCACTTAATCCCCAAGGTTTTACAGAAGGCAGACCAGAATTTAGCGGCGTACTGTGTTCCTCGATCAGAAATGATCTCAATGGGTATTCCTTGTAGACGAAAGATGTAAGAAACAAAGGCATCACAAATCTCCTTAGCTGTGGGTATTTTCTTGAAGGGAACAAAATGGGCCATCTTGGAAAACATGTCCACAGTTTCCATAAGCACTGTTGGTTGGCCTTTGAATGTGTTAAATCCACGACAAAATCCTTTGAGATAGTGTACCAAGGGCACCGTGGTAGTTCTGGTTGGGTTAGTTCGCCCACTGGCTTTACTGGGCCGTATTTAGATTGTGCACACACAGGACAAGAAACCACATATTCAGTAATATCCTTCTTTTGTGAGGGCCACCAGAAGTATCTTGCTGTGAGATCTTTAGTACCTCGTATACCTCGGTGTCCCGCAATGAGGAATCATGACACAGGTTTAGGCCTTCCATTTGTAAATCTTTAGTGGGCAGATAGATCTGATGACCAAATAAAAGTAGACCGGTATTGTTACTGAGTCCATGTCATTGTATTTCCGTATTACAAACGTTGAATGTGGCTGTTTTTATCTGCTGTAAAAATGAATCTATGGCAGCGATTGTAGTCTTGTGAGAAAAAATCATGGTTTTTGTATCAGTATGTCCATTAGAGGGCAAACAGGAACGAGACAGGGTGCCTGCTACAATGTTCCTAGTGCCTGGTGTATGAGTGAATATGAAATCATAATGATGACAAAAGTGTGCCCAGCGGGCTTATCGACTGTTTCTGCACACAAATTCCAACAAATACTGAAGATTTTAGTGATTTGTGCGAATCCGGGTTCGAAAAGAAGCTACCATGAGAAGATGAGGCCACTCTTGACATGCTAACTTGATTGCTAAAAGTTCCTTTTCTAGAACAGAATAATTTATTTCCGCTGAAGACAAGGTCTTGAAATAATAAGCCACTGGATCTTCAAGATCGTAGTTTTGTTTTTCTCTGAGTACGGCGCCCACTGCGTGGTCAGAAGCATCAGCTTCCAAGACATAAGCCTGGATCTGGTTGTTGAAGAATGGGTGCCTGGGTGAATAGTAACTTGAGATGGTGAAAGGTCAAGTCAGATTCTGTGGTCCAGAGAAATGTAGTGGTTTTTTTTAACAAGGAAGTGATGGGAAGTACAACTTGAGAGAATGCAGGAATACATTTCCTATAAAAATCTGCCAAGCCTAAAAACCTCTGTATATATCCTTCACTGAGTGAGGGGTCTGCCAATCTAAGACAACTTTCACTTTCTGGGTTCCATTGAAATCCCTTTATCGGATAGAATGTATCTCAAATATGCGACTTCCGCAAACCCAAACAGTCACTTTTTTTCAGGTTACTTTTTTTCAGGTTTAGCCTTCAACTGATTCTTTTGCAAGCAACACTTGTGACATGTGCCTGATGGTCTTCATTCTTCTGAGAGAATATAAGGATATCATCCAAGTAGACAACTACAGTGTGGAGCAATAAGTCAGCAAACAAGTGATCCTCAAACCTTTGGAAAACCGAGGCTGCATTGGCTAACCCAAAAGGCATCACTTGATATTGAAGTGGCCAAGGGGAGTGCAAAATGCGGTTTTCCACTCATCTCCTTTCTTTATTCTGATAAGATGGTCGACCCCACGGAGATCTAGTTTGGTGAAAATCTTAGCTGTCTTGACTGCATCCAGAATATCTTGGATCAAAGGAAGAGGATACTTGTCTTTTTATGTTATTTTATTCAATCCACGATAGTTGATGCATGGCCTCAATTCCTTGGTGTCCTTTTTAGACACAAAAAACAAAGAGGCTCCTGTGGAGGAGTGGGATTCTGTTATGAGACTGTTAGCCAAGTTTTCCGGTAAGTATGACCAAAGAGCATTTTTCTCTCATGGAGAAAGGATAAACATCTGGTTAAAAGGGACCTTTGAATTGGGCCCAAGATCGATAGCACAATCCTCTGGTCTTTGTGGTGGTAGCGATTTGGCATTTTCTTTCTCAAATACAGTAGAATAATCCTGATATTCAACAGGAATCAATCATTGAACCAATGACGTAGAAGAGGCCTCCAAGGTAGGCAGTGAGAAATTAACGCAATAAGGATTTGAGGATAAACATTTAGTAACACAATACTCCGACCCCAAAAACACAGTGTGCCTAATTACAAGTTTGTGGGTCTAGAAACAATGGTACTGGTAAGCTGGCCGGTACTGCTCTTTCCGGACTGGCAAACTACGAGTTCTGCGAGCGGGAGCCTTTCAGCCCACCAGGTCTGACCTGGCGGGCAGAACAGAACCCGATCGTAGACCTCGACTGATGCACCAGCACCATTCAGAATGGTGCTGGGGCATCCGTCCTCCCCATTCCCATTGAGTAGGGAGTAATCTTTTCCGGCGCCCGGCAATGGGCAATTACTGGGTCCACCGGGGCTGTAATGCCCCGGTAATTGCCCATTGCTGGGTGCTGGAAAATTCATTGCTCCGGCAGCAGCCGTGCCAGTATTTACTGACACGGCTACCGCCAGAGTCATAATGAGGCCCAGTATGTGCTCTCCAATTAATGTAAGGGTTGTGTTCTTCCAACCATGGCATGCCCAATATAATCGGGTAATTGGTTGTTTGGATAAGATCAAAGGTTTTCACTTCCTGATGATTATGTATAAAGAACTGTATGGGTAGGTAACAGTGCTAGCCACAACTGGTCCCCCTTCCAAAGGTCGTCCATCTGCTCCGTGTACAGGCAAAGCAACCGGTTTCTCCAGAATGGGAATGTGTCTTTCTTTAGCCCAGGACTGGTCTATGAAGATAACAGCTGCTCCGCTGTCAACTAATGCAATGGTTTAGATACTGTCAAGGGAGGGTGTTCTTATAGTAATCCGCAACACCAATAAGGTTGAAGGACTGGATTTCGTCATTCTAGTGTTACTCCCGGGACTGTGTGTTGTCTCCCGAACTGTCATCCCTGCTAGGCATTTCCCAAACGCAGAGGATGCGCCAGAGGACAAAGATGCAACTAATGATCAGCTGAACAATAGTACATGCATAGGCCTTTAACCCTGTGACGTGTCCTTTCTTCATCAGTGAGTGGGCCTCTTGCTGTTCTAATTTGCATGGGTTCACTGGTATCAGACTCTTTGTGAACGGGTGTCAATAAGTTTCGAGCAATGCTAGTCTTTCTTTTCTTTTCTGACTTTCGCTCCTGAATCCGAAAATCGATCTGTAGAGCGAGCTTCACAAGTTCATAGAATGTCGGAGGACGAGGAACTCGAGCAATCTCATCCTAGAGTTCCTCATTAAGCCCTCTATGGAACAAAGTAAAGCATGCTTCTTCCGGCCATCGTGTAGCTTGTGCTATTTGTTTGAATTTAGTAACAATCATCAAAGTATCCATAGACCCTTGAACCAGATCCAATAAGGAGTCCTGACTGGTATATGTCAACTGAGGGTGATCAAACATACCCCTGAAAGCTTCAACAAATCCTGCATAATTATCCAAAAGGGGATCTCCTGCTACAATGAGGGGAGTCACCGAGGCCAAGGCACATCCGGTTAAGTGAGGGATCAAAAAGCAGACCTTACAGCGATTGGAAAGAAATGCATTTTGTCTAAACGAGAAAACCACTAGACTAGCATCCAGAAACTCTTTTAATGGCTATGGAACAGAGGAGCGATCTCACAGGTTATAAGGGTTTGACGTATTTGGGCATTTTCCATTTTGAGCTGCTGCATTTCGTAACTCCTTGTACTGTATTTATCAGCTCCTGAAGCTGATCCATTCTTTCCCTTTCTTCTAGGCGTTGCAATCTATCAAGATCACGCCTTACTTTGTTGGCTGAAGGTGCTTTCTTTGGCTGATCTTGCCCTCCAACCCCCTGGGCAGCCACCGTGACCCAGATAGTGTACTGGATTCTTGACTCTGCCCAGAGGGCGTGTAGCCTGAGGTGGGAAAACCCAGTAAGGGAAGAAAAACCTGCAAGTAATGGTGGTAGTCCAAAAGAAGCAATGATTCATCAGGTGCAATCCATCGCAGAATGTAGAGCCGAGGTCTTGCACCAATAACAGGATAGTAGAGGGACACACTTGGAACAGAAAAAGGAGGAGGCAGGAATAGCAAGATCTAGGCAAGGTAAGGAATGGAACAACCAACTGCCAGCTAGGAACCAAGGAGGAAGCTGGGGAGTCCAGGAGAGAAGGAGAAGGTAACCAGGTAAGGAGGTTAATGCAAACGAGAAAAAAGCGTACCACAATGAAGAAATAGATTGCAATGCAAGGAGCCGCCGGTCAGCCACCACTAAGTACTGCTGAGACACACGGGCTACCGGGTTGTGACATCATGACGCCAACGTGCGTCTGTCGCCGGGCGGACCCGCTGTATTGGTGGGGGCTAGGAAAGCGCCAGCACCATAGCGACCATGCTGCAGCTCCGGGTCTACAGCGCCTCATGACACTGAGACACACAGGCAGCCTCCTTTGCTCTGTAGCCGGCAACTTAACTCACCAACACATTTCTTTAGTTCTCAGCAGCACAGCCTTTCTTATGCATGATGGGTCACTTCCTAGTTCACCTACCAATCCTTTAAGGAGCAGATACATTTTATTTTGTCGTGACATATGCAATTGTACCACCACGCTATCATTTCAGTCAATTTAGCATAGATGTGCCAATCAAAAGTGATGAAGTGACGGTACGTACATTCGGAATCAACATTCGCAATCAACAGAATTGAAAGTCTTTTCCACATCTAGACTTTCACCTGTGTAATTATCAGAAATTGTGTTTGCCCTGTCCAGAATTAGAAAAAGCCTTCATAAACCCAAAATGGTGTTCCTACCGGCATACAGCCACCTCTTCCTCAGTTACTATCTTACATATCATCCTAGTTAATTGAGCAAGTATTTTACAGAAAATCTGCTCATCCGTATTTATCGATAACAGTGTAAGAGCCACGCTTGGGGCCAGATTCTCAAAAACCATTTTGGGTGCAATTGTGGAGATGTGCTAGCGCATCTCCTCACTTGCGGCAAAAAAGGGAACAACCCAATTTACAAAGGGCATGCTCATTCAGATGACCTTTTCTCTCCATCTGTGCAAATAAGGGGGATTTTCTGTTAATTTAAAAGTGCATCCTGAATTCACAAACTATTGAGAACAGGCGCAAGGGGAGGCACAATTCATGGCAGGTTTAACCTGCGAATGTCACACAAGTATTTCCATCCCCCAAATGGGGTGGAAGTGCTTTTCTTTTTTTCAATCATTTCACAGATACAGCCCTTTATGGGCCTGTGGAATGCGCTTCCTCACCCTGCAGAACACTAATGTATGCAAGGAGGCTGGACAGCACATCTTTGCACCACTTTCCAGCCCCTCCTTTTAGAATAAGGTGGCCTGACATTTCAGCAATGAGATCAAATGAAGAAAGCGCATCCTCTGTGCTTTTTTCATTTGCGCTCCTTTTTGAGACTTGGGCCCTAGGTGTCCATCTTACCTGGCCTCAACAAGTGCATGATTAACGGTTTCTTCATAGATGTAGGTACAGAACCTTTTTCTAGTGAACACTCCATGAAGGCAGGGGAATAAAAAGTCAGTATATGTAGCTGTGATAAGCCGGAAGGGGAAAAGGGAGATCAGAGCCAATTAAATTCCCTTTGTTTGATCATCAAACCAGTAAGGGTTAAGGGTTGATGTCATGGAGGGAGGATCCCCGCTGTCAGAAAGACATATGATTGATCCAATGCGAGATAAGGATCTGATGAGAGGTGCTTTACTTTAATACTGGATTTCTATGTTGTTGTTTAGGTTTTTGAAAAGAGCGAGGAAGAAAGAGCTCTCCCTGAAGAGGAGATCATTTATGAATGGGCCTATTGATGAAGGGTTAGGCCTGAAAGTGAAGCCACAACGTGCTCCTGTTGAGCGTTAGGTGAAGATCCACGTTATGCATGTTTTGAAGTTATTCCTGTTTCGAACTCAAGTGGAGAAGTTCTTAAAAGTAACAAGATGATCTGAGAAGCTGTGATGGTGATACGAAGTGCTGGGGTCCAGAAAGGTAAAGGCGATCAGCTGCGACCACCTGAGGGGCTTTGCTCCAGCCCCCACCATTGCGGAGGAGGAGCCGACACGAAGGAGGAGCCGACACAAAGTCCTGCAGAGGTTCCCAGACAGCTGCGAGAGAGTGCGCAGCTTCACTCCTACCCCACCGTTGCGAAGGAGGAGCCGCGCTGGTCTGTTTCATATCACGGCCGCACAGGAAAAGGGGCCCGTCCGAGTAGGCCAGTGAAAATGGAGGAGGTCGATGTCAGGCAAACAGCTGGTCTGCCACGTCTCTGATACAAAGGAGGGGCCAGAGTTCTTCCGAGACAATCTGAACGAGCCTGTGGTCTATTACGCAAGGTGAGGGAGTTGAATGGATGTGTTAGCGAGCCGAGAGAAACTCAAGTCTATATAAACCTGAACAACCGGAACTGTTACTAGAGCCATAAGGGAATGTTATAACTCTGACTGCTCTGCGAGGGTAAAGCATTAATATATTAAGTCCCATTGACATTTACCAGTAACCCTTGAGCGCCACGCACCAAATACAACAAAAGGGACTGTGTATGAACATAAATAAGGGCAATACCATCCTTATAGAGGGTCAAGGGTCGAAAGAGGCTGGAGATTTACTTATACTTGGCTAAGATCTTTTATCCAGTGACAAACCCATCGGATATAGCAGCCTAGTCAAAAGCTATAACTGATTGACTTGAATTAAGGAGTTGGACACAGTCTTCTAATTGTTGAGCCATATTGTTCTCTATGATATGAATTTTAAAGGAAAATAAACACAGTTTCAAGTTAAGCAGTCTCTTGATTGGTCTATACCCATCCGCCCTCTTACATTTGGTGGCAGCGGTGGGATAGGCCGGAACACGATGGAGGAGCTGATAAAAACATTGAGTGAGGGACAACAACTTCTTCAACAAGCCCTGCAATTTCAAAGTCAGCAGGCACAAGCTGACAGCCAAGCCTTTCAGCAAGCCATACAAGTGCAGCAGGCTCAAATACTGGAGGCCACGAGTATGAGAAGTCACCCACAGGTGCCAACCTCTGTCTTGCAAAAGTTCACTTCTTCATCAACTTCGAGAGAGTCGCCAGAAATGCCCAGTGGCCAGCTGAAAGGTGGTGCCATTACATAGGCCCCCTCATGACCGGGGAGATGCAAAGCGCCTATCAGGCTGCTAACCCTACAGGAGATACCAGTTATCCGGACATGAAACGTGTCGTGTTTGAAAGGCTTGGGCACGTTGAGGAAGCTTATAGAATCTTGTTCAGAGATACCATATTGCTGACAGAAGAGACCCCCCCGGCAGCTGTTCTAACTAATAAAAGAGTTGGGTGATAAATGGTTTCAAACGAACACCTCAAATACTCATGAAATGGCTGAGAAAGTGATTTTAGAACAGTTTGTGGCGGCTTTACCATTACCGATGCAGAGGTGGGTCAGAAAAACATCATAGACCCACATTGGTCGATGTAGTCAACATTGCCTTCGCATATCAGAAAGCCGGACAAGGGAGATTGATGTCTTACCCGTCCATTGCAAGATTCGGAGGGAACCCTTCCGGTATGGGGACCAGATGATCTATTGGTTCTCGATGGCTGAATTCGATGTTCAGAAAACCTGAATGGGAAGGAGCAAGATTTCGGCCTAACAGTGAAGGATCAGGGACAGCACATATCGCACGACCACCTAGCCTCAGTGCCCGGGGACCACAATGCTTTGAATGTGGGGAGTGGGGCCATTTAGCAAGACTATGTCCAAGGAAAGTTAAGTCGGAACCAATGGATGTTGGAAATCTTGAGCCAGCCAAAGATGTCAACCAGAGTGGTGCTTCCCCAAACCATAAGGCCACGTACCCGTATGTCTGTGAAGCTGAGGTGGAAAGTCGGCCTACCAGAGCAATGCTGGATTCTGGGAGCTTACAAACTGCAGTCAACCCAGACCTGGTAGGTGGTGTGGAGAATTTGAATGAAAGTATACCCATTCGATGTGTGCATGATGACGTTAAAGTGTATCTAGTCAAATATATCAGGATAAAGTTGGCGGGAGAACAATTGGAAGTAAGAGCGGCAGTAATGCCAGCATTGCCCGAACCCCTGTTAATTGGCTCTGATGTACCTGATCTTTCTCGGCTTATTCAGAAAGGCAAAAGACAGTGGTTGAGAGAAGATCCTTTTTATGATCAGGACGTCATATTACAAGCCAACAAGGTGAAGAAAAGTAAATATGCGAAGATGTTGGAGAAACATAACTGGATCGAACAGAATATGTATCCCGTGGCTGTATACTGGAAGATAGATGAACAAGGAGATAGTTTTTGGATGGCTCAAGAACTCAACCCTCTACTGAAACATGCAAGAGAGTCAGCAGAAACTGAACCAAAGGGAAAAACTCCTCACTTTATTAAAGACAATGGTTTATACTAACACATAACCATCAACCCCGACAAAGAAACAGTCAGGCAATTATTAGTACCCAACAAGTATTATCATCCAGTACTTGAAGTTGCACATCATCAAGTAGGGGAGGGACATCTTGGTGTTGAGAAAACCACGCAAAGGATACTGGCAAGGTTCTATTGGCCGGGTATACATGGGCTAGTGGCCTGTTTTTTTCAACAGAGTGCCAAAAAAAGAACCGAGCTAATGTATCCAAGGCTCCCCTCCAGTCTGTGCCATTGATATCAGAACCTTTTCAACGAATTGGAATGGATATCGTGGGACCATTGGATCTTACAAGCAGATGACACAAATATTTGTTGGTGATTGTAGACTACGAACCAGGCATTCCGAAGCTTTTCCTTTACGTTCCACGAGTGCCCAGCAGATATGTGATGTTTTAGTTCCTTTTATTTCAAGAGTGGGCATACCTAAGGAGATAGTTACAGATAGAGGTACCACCTTTGTCAGCTGTGTTAAAACAGGTATGTGAAACCCTACACATCACCCAACTCAAGACTGCTGTTTATCATCCCCAAACTGATGGTTTGGTTGAGAGAACAAATGTTGAGGAAGACCATCCAGCCAGGAGAGCGAAATTGGGATAGGGTATTACCCTGGATTCTAATGACATTAAGGAATACTCCTCAATCCTCTACAGGGTTTGCCCCGTTTGAACTGTTGTTCGGACGACCGGTAAGAACTCTTTTGGACATTCTAAAAGAGAGTTGGGAGGAGCAGGCGAATCCCGAAATTACATTAACTGAATACGCTTCACAACTGAAATCAAGAGTGGAGAAGCTCCAGTCAGTGGCAAATCACATCTACAACAAGCTCAAAGTAAACAGGAGCAAAATTACAACCAGAAGTCACGAGTACGTAATTTCCAAGTAGGAGATCAGGTCCTTGTACTTCTCCCTACTACTGAGAATAAAATGCTGGCGTCATGGAAAGGACCTTATAAAATAGAGGAAGTATTGGGACCAGTGACGTATAGGGTTTGTCAACCTGGGAGTAAAATTCCTCTTCAGACTTATCATGTTAATCTTCTGAAGAAATGGATGGAGCCTGAAGTCACTGTGGCAATGATCAACGTGGAAGAGGGGTCAACAGAATACCTACTGATGACGGAGACTCTGATAGGAAAAGAAGCTCTAAACATCAATCCGGAGCTAGATCCTGTTCAGACGATGGAACTTTCGAAGTTGGTGGAGCGGTATGCAGAGATATTTTCGTTGGTATCGGGGAGAACATCGCTGACTTGTCACCACATTCAGACCAACCCAGGAGGAAAGGGGAGAATACATCCATACAGGATTCCAGAAGCAAGATTACAAGTTGTAAACAAAGAAATACAGGAGAGGCTTCGCTTAGGATGACATTGTGGTGTACAGCCAAAGTTGGGCCGATCATTTGAATTGAACCATCACATAGTGACTGGTGTTCCCCTCTGGTAATGGTGCCAAAGCCAGATGGGAGCACCCGCTTCTGAGTGGACTTTAGAAAACTAAACGAGGTATCCAAATTTGATGCTTATCCTATGCCCAGAATTGATGACCTCTTGGAGAAACTAGGTAAGGCGAAATTCCTGACGACAATTGATTTAACAAAGGGATATTGGCAAATTCCTTTGTTTCCTCCAGACAAAGAAAAAAACGCTTTTGCTTCTCCTGCCGGATTGTTTCAATTTACCGTTCTTCCGTTTGGTCTTCATGGCGCACCGGCCACCTTCCAAAGATTGATGAACTATTTAATTCAAGGTCATGAGAATTATGTAGGCGCCTATTTGGATGACATTGTGGTGTACAGCCAAAGTTGGGCCGATCATTTGAAGCATCTAGCTGCAATATTTCAAACCTTGGAGAAGGCAGGGTGTCATGAGATACAAAGTCCATATTTCCATATTAGGGCCTTATATGGCTGCAGTAAGAGCTAAAACCAATAGCTTATTCAAAGTATGTGCTAAATGCTGAAAGTAATGTGGTAGCGCCTCCATTACGCATTAGTGAGCTAGAAGGAATATGCAGGCCCAGTAGGGGTGGAAGGTTACATTATGCCTTGTGCATAGACAGGCAGGAAGGAGGCCCCAGTTCAGTAGCTAATAGAGACTTGTATTGGAGTGTTTGGAGCATTGTGGCACCTATATAGTCTCAGATAGCCAATCTTTGAAGCGCTATAGACACTAACCTATGAGTGCAGGCCTGGTAGAGCTTGCTCACTAGGGGTTAATTGATTTCAGCTTCTCCTAGAATATTCTGTCTTTGCAACTGTAGCTCTGCATGGCTTCGTAAACAAATCCTCTTTCCCCGAGAAGGCCTGGTATGGCCTTCCAGACGCTGATAAGACATTCCAGTGCTTTCCCTGAGAGGGCTCCAAGGGAAGGGTAGGAGCAGGGAGCATCTCAGAGAGAGTTGGGTTTTTCCATCGGCAAACATATTTTGCACAGGGAAGGTTCTGGCACTGTGCGTCACGTTGACTGACAGCACGAGGTTACAAAAATGCATGCCCACATAACCCAGGGGGAGATCGATCCGCGGACTTGGTTCAAGCAAGAGCGAGTGCCCGGAACCTGATGCTCTGTGCGGCACCTTGCAGCGCTGTTATCCGAGCGGGGCTGGCAGCAGTTAGCTTAAGATGACCTGGGTCTCCTAGCGCTGATGACACCATCTCAAGGGGCGTAAGACTGTGTTTCTCTAAGTTTTGTGATTTCTCTAATGAGTTTTGTACTCTTCTCTAACTTGAATACCACATTGCTGCTAAATTTACTGTTCTGTTATATTATGCTTTTTGTCTAATAAATGCTACATTTATACTGACGGTGTCATTTCACTAGCATGAGTTCATTGCTTGGCACAAGCAGACCTGTAATTTGGGCTGAATTGGGTAATTTATGCTCTCAAGGGCTGTTCCCTGGGAAGAAACACACCTTTTCAAGACATTTGGTGGCAGCTTTGTGGGATCGTGCAGAGCCGTGCCTTGCTGGGGAAATGACAATGGTGTGAGAGAACACAGTGCAGATTGAGGAGCATGCTGTCACATTTCCATTGTCGTCTCACTGCAGCTCTGAGACAACAAAATGACAGCAATTGTGTGTCGGTCTGCCGTGGCTGATAGCTTGTGTGGTTAAGATTTTCCCCTTCAGTAAATCAGTCGTGGCTGACTTACTGCTTGGGAATGATGCCAGGGAGCAGAAGACAATGAGCAAAGCGGGAAATGGCTGTGTTCAAAGCGCTCCGATGAATGGTGAGGAAAGATTTATGGTCAATTAGGAAAGAATTTTTCATGCGGTTTCCCTTGAAAAAGTTGTAATTTGGATTGCAAAGTGAAACGAAGTTCTTGCTCTATTTTGGCATGAGGGCAGAAAAAAGTAGCGAATATTTGACATGCACATTGTGAATGGTGATTTAAACATTGTGATTCAGCCCCAGTGTGCTAGCGAGTGTGGGTGGCTGAAATGTATACTGGCGAAGGTTTGCCCTTTCGAAACTGATGCCTTGAAGTGTTGACATTCCTGAAGATAACGTGGGAATGAGTCGAGGTTAGTAGAAAGAGTAACATCTGTGTTGAGAGTCTAAAGAGGTTTGTTTTTTAGCAACTGTAAATTCCATGTGCTGGTGGTGCATTCTGTTTAATGGGACACACTAAATTGGCGCGATTGCATTCAGTTGTGCCGTGCTTACCAAGGGGTGAGAGACTCACTAAGGGGAAAAAAAAGTGAGTGAATGGCATTTGTGCATTGATTTGAAATTGCAGAATCAGTTTGCAGTGGTTAGGGGGGAAAGACAATTTATATTTTCTAAATTGCCCCAAGAGTGCCAAAAACTATTAAGGGATGTATCTTTTACACATTACATACATGGTGAAAAAGTTTTTGACACATTGATAGCCCAGGAGCAGAACAGAGTGTGGGTTATTCATGCAGAAATCATGCAGGGAGCTGCACTAAAAGTGACATTTTTAAGTGCAATGATTTGTTTTGGTCTGGCAATGGTACAACAGATTGGAAAATCTGTGCGTGATAAGATAACACAAAGATTCAGTGGATTGAGGGTTCTTCTGAAAGATCGCACACGGCATTGGAGTGAGCTTGTGAAGCCAAATTACAAGGTTACGAGGAAAAAATATGCTTTTTGAATGGGACATTGATCAGCAGCCTGTCTTTGAACAGGCTAAAAGACGCTTTGCAGAATTGTAGAATTACAATGAGTTTAATCTAATGACAAAAAGTGCCTCTTTTCAAAATGAAAGTTTGTGTGCAGAGCTTGTGGCTTGGAGACCAAATTGCAGACATTCCTGTCATGGGCTGGGTGCGTGAAATGGCTGTGGGAAGAAGAAATGAGAAAAGCAAAATGCTGCTCCTGTTCAGTAAAGTGGTGTTTTCAACAGCGCACAGAGGCTGGAAGATATGGGAGCTTTTCTGAGTTGCTGGAGCAGAGCTGAAAACAGTTAATCTGGATGAACTGTCTGAAATGAGTGCCTCCCTTTTTTTTTTTTAATTCAATTTTTATTGATTTTTTTAAAACAACGGCATAGGTACACAAATCACAAGATTTGGGCAATCGCCCTCAACAAATCAAACTATAGGCCATTATTCCCTGCATTTATTCCCCCCCCGCACCCTCCCACCCACCCCATACAGTATCTCAAGCGATACAGTCTGCTTATAGAAATGGGGCAGCGTCGATCCGGGTTTTCTCCGCCAGTGGTCAACCGGATTTCCAGGTTCCAGGGCTATTCGTTCCATGTCAGGGCTTGTTTTTGGGCCGGGCCAAAAGCGCTTGAGGGTCTCAGGACGTGGCCTCTGTATTGCCAAACACCTCTTGGAATTGCAGCCAGTCTGTCTCTATTTGGGTGCTTGAACCATGTAAGGCCGCTGTAAGTCTTTCCATAAGGAATATGTCTTTGGCTATCATCACCCATTCTTTCTTCGTGGGGAGGGCGGGCCTCTTCCATGTTCTAGCGCGAACCGCTCTGGCTGCCAACAGTAGGGAGTGTGAGAGGTCCGGTAATTTTTCCCAGTGGTCATCCTTATGCTGCAGGCCAAACAGTATCAACATCGGGTCCAGCGGGAGCACACCTTCTCCCACCTCTTTCAGCCAACTGAGGACTTCGGCCCAATAAGTTTGGACCTTCCCGCATGTCCACCACATGTGCCAATAGTTTGCCCTTTCCCCGCACCCGTGCCAGCAAAGAGGGATTACATCTGGGAACATCCTAGAGAGTGTGATCGGGTCATATTGCCACCTGTGCAAGAGTTTAACAGCATGGGTTTTGTATTGGCAGGAAATCGAGGTCTTAAATGATCTACTGCAGAGTCGCCCCCAGAGGCCGTCTCCGATCCTACAACCCAAGTCTCTTTCCCATTTCCCTCTGAGGCTTTTGGTGGTTCCCTCCCGAGGGTTAGAAGGGCAGAGTAAAGGAGTGAGATGAGGCCTTTCATTACTACATGGGTGTCTAATATTTTCTCAACTGGGGTGAGTTTTCTTTGTAATTTGGGCTTTAGTTTTGGTTTCATTAGGATTCCCTTAAGTCTCAGGTAGAGGAGTGGGGAGAGCCTGCCTATTCCCAAGGATTCTTCAAGCTCCTGGATACTTATAAAGGACTCCTCCCTGACCAACTGACCAACTCCGCATAGGCCTGCATCAAACCAGGACTGATAGTGTTCATGGCCTGGGATTTCCTCTAAACTGGTGTGGACCAGATGTGACTCATGGGGGAGGGCCAAGAGGTCACCTTCTCACTGTGTCCCTTACCCTCCAGCGCCTTCCACATTGTTTCTACTATTGGGTGTTCCCTAATTCTCCTTGGGAGCTTTTTCATCGGGACCCATAACCACTCACCCACTGTGACCGGGCTCAGGAGGGAGTTTTCCAGGAAGACCCATTGTTTGTTGGGGTCCTCTCTGAGGTGGGGGGCCAGGGTTCTGAGCTGGGCTGCTCTGTGGTAAGTTCGTAAGTCTGGGAGGCCGACCCCCCCCTCTATCCTTGGGGAGGGTGAGAGTTTCATAACCTATTCTGGGTCTCTGGCCTTGCCATATGAATTTCGTTATGCGTTTTTGGCTTCTTTAAGGAGTGCTTCTGGGGCTTCTAAAGGGAGCATCTGAAAAACGTACAGGACCCTGGGGAGGAGGTTCATCTTTACAGCGTTTATCCTTCCCATCCACGAGATTTGCCCCCTACCCCATGTCTCCATGTCTTTAAATAAGTTGTCGAACAGCGGGGGGTAATTTGCCTAGCTTAGATCTTCGTGGGGCCGGACGATGTTGATCCCCAGGTATTTAATCCCTTCGGTACAAATTTGAAAACCCAGGGGGGACAGTTCCGTCAGGTCCCTATCTCCATCTGGGGCAAAGGGGAAGATCATTGACATCCCTATGTTTATCCTGAAGCCTGAGAATTGGCCAAACCATTCAATAACCCGAACAGCAGCCGGGACAGAACTAGTAGGTTCCCTCAGATGGAGCAGTATGTCATCTGCATAGAGGCCGAGCTTAAAGGTCCGACCTCCAACGTCAATACCGCGGACCATCGGGGCACATCTGATGTACTCCGCGAGTATTTCCATGGTCATGGCGAACAGGATTGGGAAGAGGGGGCAGCCCTGCCTCGTCCCCCTTTGAAGGCTGAATGTTCGTGACAGGCGACCATTTACCGTGACTCTAGCAGAGGGGTCTGTGTATAAGGCCTTAATGGCTCACCTGATTCCCTCCCCGAAGCCCAGTTTGACCAGGACTCTGTGTAGAAACTCCCAGTCCACCCTGTCGAACGCCTTTTCGGCGTCGATGGCCACCAGGACAGGATTGTCTCCCTTCGGGGCCGCTTCCCTCATGAGGTGCAGGGTTTTTCACAGGGTGTCCGCCCCCTGCCTCCACCTGGTCTGAATGGATGAGTACCGGCATATGGCTGTCTAGTCTCGTGGCTATGATCCTGGTGAACAGTTTAGCGTCCACATTCAGGAGGGAAATTGGTCTATATGACCGGCAGTCTGCTGGATCTTTGCCCTCCTTCGGGATCACTGTTATCAGTGCTTTGCCAAAAGACGGGGGTGCACTCCCCGTCCTCATGATATTTGTGAATAGGCCCACCAAGAACCCCGCTAGTAGGCCTCCAAAGGCCTTATAGAATCCTGTGGTGAATCCGTCCTCCCCGGGGGCCCTGCCCAGCTTAAGACCCGATATTGCCTTGAGTACCTCCTCGCTCGTTATTGGGGCGTCTAAGGCTGATGCCTATGGGGGGTCCATCACAGGTAATGTTACTCCTCCGAGGTATGCTCCCAGTGCCTCCGCCTTCACTTCTCCTTCCCTCCTGTAGAGAGTCTCATAAAACCCCGCAAATTCCTCTACTATTCCCTCGGGGTCCGTTTTTGCCCCCTCATCCCTGCTTGAGATCCTTGACACCCATCTATCTCTCCGTTGGCCCCTGAGTTTGGCCGCCAGCATGGCGTCGGCCTTATCCCCTTTTTCATAATACCTTTGACGCAGGTGTTGGAGGCCTGCTACAATTTTCCCCATCTCCAATGCTCTCAGCTCTTGCCTTCTCTCTCTTGCATCCCCCAAGTCCCTTTCCCTCTCCTTGTCACTCTTCCCTTCAGATCCCTCCAATGCTATTATCTCTGCCCGTAGCCTATGAGTCAGGAGGGTCCTGGTCCTTTTTTTGGAAGGAAGCCCCCTCTCTAATCAGAACACCCCTCCAGGTCACCTTTGCTGCCTCCCAAACTGTCTCTATGTTGACTTCGCCCGTGTTGTTCAGTTCGAAATATTCATTGATCGCCTTCTCCATCTCCTCCTTAAAAACCACATCCCTTAGTAGGAGGTCATTGCATTTCCACAGGGATTCTCTGGGCTTCAGACCCGATACACTAATATCTGCCCAGACCATATCGTGGTCCGACCAGCTAACCGGGCAGATGATGCTGGACTCCACTCGGCTCATGTTCTGGTGCCCCATGAAAAGGTAACCTATTCTCGTTCTGGTGCCATGGACCGCTGAGTAAAAGGTGTATCCCTTTCCCTCCGGATGCAATTCCCTCCATGTGTCCACAAGCCCATAGCCCCACATCAGCTGATGGCCCCTCCACTATGATCTAATTCCCAATTTGCCCACATGTTAAAGTCTCCACCCAGTATAAGAAGCCCCTCTGCCCTGGCCATTATCTCTCCCATTGCCTCTTTGAGAAATTCAACCTGGCCCACATTAGGACAATAGATAGCTGCTAGGGAGACCATGGAGTTGTGCAAGTCACCCGATATGATCATGGCTCTACCGTCCTCCCTCCCCCACCTGGTTACCTCTGTGAGTCTCTGGTTTCTCTGCAGGATGATCCCGACTCCACTCCGTTTCGTGGGAGCGGATGCCCAGAAGGTCTGACCCACGTGTGCTCCGGGGATGGCCCTCTCCTCTCCCGTAACCGTTCTAGTTTCCTGTATGAAGAGGACATCTATCTTCGCATTCTTCATTTCCCTCCCCAAGAGGGAGCGCTTTGCTGGGGAGTTCAGACCCTTTACATTGAGTGAACCAATTCTCAGTGACTCAGCACGGCCCCTATTCTCATTGTCTGCCATTGGGTCCTTGTCTTGTGTGTACCGTCTTCCCGGATCTGTGCTTGCTGCCGCCTTCCAACGTGGTTTTGAGACTGTGTGGGACCCCAAAATCCCCAACCCCAACTCCCTTCCTTCCCTCTTTCCCTCCCCCCCTCTTTATCATGATGCCTGCCAACGGGCAAGCCACCAGGGTGAATGCAAGTCCATCCACCGCAGTCCCCTTGTTAAGCTCAGCGTCCCCGGCCGGGGCTGTTTGATTCAATCTCTCGGTTTTTCTAATAGCAAGCCTCTGACCACTTAGTCCCCTTCGGCTTCCGTTGTGGGGGTGTTTAGTTTCTTGAATTTCCTTCGGCCCTTTATCTTCTTCTTTGTGGACCAGGGGCCCTCTGGCTCCCTCCTTGCGCTCCGAGGCTCCTGCACCTCCATCTCGTTTCCTTCCTCTGGGGTATACCCTTTGAGTACCTGCAACACTTGGGATGCCTCCTTGCCGCTGGTCACTCTATAGTCCACTCCTGCGCGCTCGAAAGACAAGGCAAATGGGAAGGACCACATATATCTTATGTCCTGACTGGTGAGCCACTGGGTGAGCGGCCGGCACTCTCTTCTGCGGGTAAGAGTGAAAGCCGAGAGGTCCTGGAAAATCCTCACTGTATCTCCTTCGAACAAGAAACTCTCCAGCCTTCTCACTTTCTCGAGGACCTCCATTTTTTCTCTGTAGCAGAGAAAACGCACAACTATGGACCTTGGGCTGCCCCTCGCTCCACCTGCCCCTCGGTGGGCTCTTTCCAGCTGGACTTCCTTGCCCCCCTCGAGTGTGAAGAGTTGGTTGATGTGGCCCTGAACCTTTGTCCCCATGTCTGTGGCAGTCTCGCCTCTCTGTTGAGTCACACCCATAATGCGCAGGTTGTTTCGGCGTTCTCTGTTCTCTAGGTCGTCCATTTTCAGGGCTATGTCCTCCTCTCTGATTTCTAGGTCCATTAGCCTTGCTTTGTATTTCATGTCTAACAGTTCCATTTGGAGGTGGTTGTTTTCCATTCCCTCCATTTTTTCCTCAAGCGTCTCCACTCTCCCCCTGAGATCAACTATAGAGGCTTGTATGTCTGTTCGAATCGCTTTTATCTCCTGGAGGATGTCCTTGAGGTCGTCCTTCATTAGCACTGCGGGGGGGGGGTCGGCACTCGAAGGCATGGTGACTCTGTGTGGTTCACCGAGGGGTGCGTTGGACCGGCGGAAGCGTTGGAGGGAGCGGATTGTGCACGTGGGCTGGGTCGGTTCCAGGGCTCCGATCTCTGGGTGCACTTTGGGGTATGGGTGAGGGCGGGGGCGCCTCTCCCCCTGCCTTAATGCCTTGAAGTTTCCTCTGGTCGTCTTGGGCCCTTCCCGCTTCTGTGGTGGCAAGCTCGCACGTGGGGGGGGGCCCGGCGATGGCTCAGGTCCTCACGAGGGGGGCTGAGATTGTAGTCGGGGCCTGTTTCCCCAGATGCATCACGGCTGAAATGTTCCAGGGGGGCAGGCCGTGCCAGGTTTTACAGGGTGAGTTGCGCTGGTCCATGCCCGGAGGGCGCCGGAGGGGGGCCCAAACACAGTCCACCGAGTCTCAGGTATCAGTTCTCCCCCCTGCGCTCCTCACCTTCTTCAGGCCGTCGGGGGCCGCCACACGTCCATTGTGGGCTCGGACCCCTTCACTGGAGGCTCTTTTTCGAGTAGGCCTCTGTGCGCGGGGGATGGGTCGGGGAGCCCCCGGAGTCCTGATTTGCTGCTGGTGGTGATTTCCCGGGGAGGCCCCGCACAGGAGCGGTTCTTGGTGGTGGGGGGCTCCCACCAGGATGCCCCACTCGCCCCCGGCCCCGCGCGATGTCCACACACTACCAGGGCAGAGCTCTGGGGCCCGCTCGGCGTCCGCGCACAGTGGGGGGCGTGCTCCGGCGTCCTCCTCTCTGTGTTATGGGCGCGGGCTGCGGCCACGGAGGGGATGACCTGCGGCTCCGGGCTCCGCGGCGGGTCCGGCCGAGGCCTGGGGCACCGCAAGATGTGACGCCCCCAGTGGCTCCGCTGCACGGCGTCCAAAAAGGAGTCCTCTCTGTTGCTCAGCGAGCGGGGCCTCAAATCGGGGCCAGGCTGTATCCACTTTCGAAGGAGCGCTCGATTCGTTGGGCCGCTGCCGCAGGGACGAGCGTTCCCGTCGGGGTCACGCCAAACTCCTGGCCGGGGATTGGCTCAGAGTGCTAGGCCCTGCGGTGGTGGAGGAGCGCTGGTCTTACACGTCCAGCATGCTCCGCGCTCCCTGGCGGTCTCCCCGAGTGCCTCCCTTTAAAGTCACCCCAGTTTATGAGTTATAGGCCGAAGAGCAAAGAGACAAGCTTGCCGTGTGTGTATGGCGCTGCCATGTACGAGGAAAGAAACAATGGCTAGTAGTTGCATTCAATCCCCAGTGAGAGACACGGTCTATTGTCAAAGAAAGAGGTGGGGGTGCAAGCCAGTATGCTGAACTGAAAGCAGTGATTGCTGTGAGTGAGAAGATGAAAAAAGAGCACCATTTTACCTTAGACATGCCGATGTACACATGCTTTCTGACACTAGCATGCAATAACAGAGCTGATCAGATGGCAAAGGATTCACCCAGTGACACTGGAAGAAAAAGAATTGCTGCATGCAAATGGCAGGCTGGGCGCATCCCGCATTTGAAAATTCTGGAAAATGGGCACCTGTGAATGGGCTAAGAAAAGACAGCTGCACATTTCAAGAGACATTGCCGTGCAAGCTGCATTCCAGTGCCCCATGTGATGTGAAGTGAAGTAAAGCGCTGTGCACTGGAGAAGAAACCTCTAGGCGCTTTGAGAAGGGCTGGAGAAACTGACAAAGACATTATGGCGTTCCAGATGGAGGCAAAACTGACAAAGGTAGCCGTTTTGCAAGAGACAACATGCAGAACTGGGCGTTGGAGTATCACATGAACACTGTACATTAGCCATGATCCAGAAGCCTCACGGCTTAGTGCAAGAATGAATGATTCACTGAAGCAAATAAAGGAACTGATTCAGACTATCGCTCTCAAGGGGTGGCCCAAGAAATCAGCAGACACCCTTTGGGAAACCGACAAGTGGAAAACCAGAAGCTTTAAAGACACTGGCTGTATGGAGAACTGGAAAAATAAACAAGGCTGCTGGTGCAAGCAGTATTGGACTAAAAGACTTTACCTTTGAAAATGGAGTGATGCCAGCAGGGCAACCAAATCAAGATCATGAGACACACACTGGCAGCAAGTTGGCGGTTGGCGCCTGGCATTCGTGATCGCTTTGGTGACATTGATCCATTGAGAAGTGTGATCTGGGTACTTATTGTATGGCTTTTGCAAATCACAGATCAATTTGAGGTACCATTGACCAACTATGATCGCATTGCACAAATGAGTGATTTGGCAGTTACACCCCGCATGTTTGAGTGCAAATAAGCCCCCAGTAACACGCAGAAGTGTGACAAATGATAAAGTGTGTAGTTACTTGATGAAACTTCTGAAGGAGGGGGAGGTATTAAGGAAAGGGGTGGATAACACTGATATTATACTTTTATGAAATCTTAACATTGCTGTTTGTGTTTTGCCTAGGCAAAAAACCAAGAAAGTAGTGTGCCATTGATTTGGGGTTAGACGTGTGCAATTTTCGGGTACTACTGATCAGTCAAGCAGACGCATTCTCAGAGAAAGCGGGTCACTGCGGAGTGCCATGTGAACTTTAAACCTGTCCTGCACCGCACTCAATGCTGCTAACGTGCGAGATGTGCAAGATGACATTTGCACTACAATCTGCAAGAAGTGCCCAACAAAGTAATAACTTTTACAGAACTGTCACGGTGCGGACTATTGTCAGACACTTGATGCTGCACATTCTCAAATGATTCAGTTGATGGTTTAGTTGATGGTTTTAAATAACCTGTTTGATATGTTTTGCCTTTCTTGTTTAAGGACTGTGGACAAAGCAACCGTAATGGGTTGTGGACTGTGACCTCATGCACACAAACAGCTGTGTGAAACAGCACTTGAATGCAAATATGTTGAAAAATGGTTTTTTAAATGCATTTTGAGATGAATCTGTGAAGAACGAAATGTTTTGCTCTTCCAACTGAATTGCTTTAACCAGAGTTTTCTTTTCGAAAATTACTACGTTGCACGTAGCCGCGAGAGTGTATATGAATTGTGTGGGCAGCAGGGTTATGCGAGCAGGAGTGTGATGTATTCTGAGATAAAACGAGTGCGCACAGAAGTTATCTGTGCGTTTAAGGGTTTTGCGTTAAAGAAATGCTGCCAAGTGTGTGAGCTCTAATTAGAAATTGTAGCATTTGAGACGCAAGGATATTCTTACAGCCTTAGAGTGGGTAAATGAAACCATGACTGACTTGATACTTGACTTTATGACACAGATTGTCACACGGTTTTTGTTAAACCAACCAGTTTCATATTTTTGTGGGGACGGCTGTCTCCAGCACACTGATGCAAAGAGTTACATTTGATTGTAGACATTTAGAGTGATTCATTTTTTTTTTTTTGCTAGTGCAATATTGAGTTTTGATGCAAATTAGTAGAACTGTTTTATTTTCTGTTTGTTAGACACCTGGTGCCCATGGATTCATTTTGCTCATGAAATTAGATGGTTTTTGGTTGAGTTCCACTAACATGGAGGAAGTGTCTAATCACGCAGCCCATAGTCACGTTTGTATGTCTTGGGATCAGGGGGGTGGGTAGGCCCTTACAGTGGAAGGATGCCAGGTTTAGAGTTGGTAACCATACATAAATGCAATAGTGCATTGTAGATTAGAGTACACCAGATTGCCTTGATATTTTAAACGCATGCTGCTTTTTAACTGATGATCAGTTATATGATAATTTTTTTGCTATTTTTGTGTAGGCCAGGTTTAGGCTAGGGTAGATGTCACTACTCACTTTGTATACATTTTTGTTTAGGTAGGGTTTTTATTAACCTCGCATGCCACGCTGACTAACCGCTAGAAGATAGTTTGCTTAAACCTCTTGCAAAGCCCCAGGGTTTTTACTGCCTCATTTATCACTGCACTACATACAAAGTTAATAGATATTAGCCAGCATTGTCGCCCACACTTTGAAAAGAGGTGTAATGTCATGAGATACAAAGTGCCATATTTCCATATTAGGGCCTTATATGACTGCATTAAGAGCTAAAACCAATAGCTTATTCAAGTATGTGCTAAATGCTGAAAGTAATGTGGTAGCGTCTCCATTACACATTAGTGAGCTACAAGGAATATGCAGGCCCAGTAGGGGTGGAAGGTTACAATATGCCTTGTGCATAGACAGGCGGGCGGAGGCCCCAGTTCAGTAGCTAATAGAGACTTGTATTGGAGTGTTTGGAGCGTTATGGCACCTATATAGCGCTTAGATAGCCAATCTTTGAAGTGCTATAGACACTAAGCTATGAGTGCAGGCCTGGTAGAGCTTGCTCACTAAGGGTTCATTGATTTCAGTTTCTCCTAGAATATTCTGTCTTTGCAACTGTAGCTCTGCATGGCTTCGTAAACAAATCCTCTTTCCCTGAGAAGGCCTGGTACGGCCTTCCACATGCTGATAAGGCATTTCAGTGCTTTCGCGGAGAGGGCACAAGGGAGGGGTAGGAGCAGGGAGCATCTCAGAGAGAGTTGGGTTTTTCCATCGGCAAACATATTTTGCACAGGGAAGGTTCTGGCACTGTGTGTCACGTTGACTGACAGCAGAAGGTTCCAAAAATGCATGCCCACATGACCCAAGGGGGAGATCGATCCGCAGACTTGGTTCAAGCAAGAGCGAGTGCCCGGAACCTGATGCTCTGTGCAGCACCTTGCAGCGCTGTTATCCGAGCGGGGCTGGCAGCAGTTAGCTTAAGATGACCAGGGTCTCCTAGCGCTGATGACACCATCTCAAGGGGCGTAAGACTGTGCTTCTCTAAGTTTTGTGATTTCTCTAATGAGTTTTGTACTCTTCTCTAACTTGAATACCACATTGCTTCTAAATTTACTGTTCTGTTATATTATGCTTTTTGTCTAATAAATGCTACATTTATGCTGACGGTGTCATTTCACTAGCATGAGTTCATTGCTTGGCACGAGCAGACCTATAATTTGGGCTGAATTTGGTAATTTATGCTCTCAAGGGCTGGTCCCTAGGAAGAAACACCCCTTTTCAAGACACAGGGTTACACATAAACCCTAAAAAAACACACTTGGCAAATTTGTATACCAGATATCTGTGATATTATTTTGGCCAGGGAACAATCAGACCACAACAGGAAAAGATAGAGACCATCCTTCAACTACAGTTTCCAGTGACTACCAGACAAGTTAGAGCATTCCTTGGCTTCGTAGGTTATTACCGTCGATGTATACTCCATTTCTCGACTATTGCAACACAATTGACAAATCTCTTGAAGTCAGATGGTCCATCTAAAAGAGAATGGAGAAATGCGAAAACTGAAGAAGCGTTTGTTGCCCTCAAAAGTGCGCTTTCAGACAGAGCCGTCCTCCAATGTCCTGACTTTAAAATGGCTTTCAATTTACACACGGATGCTTCAGGATCAGGACTGGGGGCTGTGCTCTTCCAAAACAAAGGAGAGGAGGAGAGGCCTGTCATTTTCGTTAGCAGGAAACTGTTGCCTCACGAAATGAGATATGCAACGATCGAGAAAGAGTGTTTGGCAGTAAAACGGGCAATTGAGTCCCTGAGGTATTATCTGTTGGGCAGGAAATTCACATTGGTTAATGATCATGCTCCATTGGTATGGTTGTCCTGGAACAAGGAGACGAATCCCAGAGTGCTGAGATGGTTCCTGTCGTTGCAGCCATATTCGTTCCAGACCATTCATCAACCTGGAAGAAAAATGATCAAAGCTGATTTCCTATCTAGAATACATGCCCTTCCCAAACGTAAAGGTTTAAGGGGGAGGATATGTGATAAGCCGCAAGGGGAAAAGGGAGATCAGAGCCAATTAAATTCCCTTTGTGAAAAGGGAGATCAGAGCCAATTAAATTCCCTTTGTTTGATCATCAAACCAGGAAGGGTTAAGGGTTGATGTCATGGAGGGAGGGACCCCGCTGTCAGAAAGACATATGATTGATCCAATGAGAGATAAGGATCTGATGAGAGGTGCTTTACCTTAATACTGGATTTCTATGTTGTTGTTTAGGTTTTTGAAAAGAGTGAGGAAGAAAGAGCTCTCCCTGAAGAGGAGATTGTTTATGAATGGGCCTATTGAAAGTGAAGCCACGACATGCTCCTGTTGAGCGTTAGGTGAAGATTCACGTTATGTCTGTTTTGAAGTTATTCCTGTTTTGAACTCAAGTGGAGAAGTTCTTAAAAGTAACGAGATGATCTGAGAAGCTGTGATGGTGATACGAAGTGCTGGGGTCCAGAAAGGTACAGGCGATCAGCTGCGACCGCCTGAGGGGCTTTGCTCCAGCCCCCACCGTTGCAGAGGAGGAGCCGACACAAAGTCCTGCAGAGGTTCCCAGACAGCTGAGCGAGTGTACAGCTTCGCTCCTACACCCACCGGTGCGAAGGAGGAGCCGCGCTGGTGTGTTTCGTATCACGACCGCACAGGAAAAGGGGCCCGTCCGAGTAGGCCAGTGAAAACAGAGGAGGCCGATGTCGGGCAAACAGCTGGTCCGCCACGTCTCTGATACAGAGGAGGGGCCAGAGTTCTTCTGAGACAATCTGAATGAGCCTGTGGTCTATTACGCAAGGTGAGGGAGTTGAATGGCTGTGTTAGCGAGCTGAGAGAAAGTCAAGTTTCTATATAAGCCTGAACAACCGGAACTGTTATTAGAGCCATAAGGAAACATTATAGCTCTGACTGCTCTGCGAGGGTAAATCATTAATATATTAAGTCCCATTGACATTTGCCAGTAACCCTTGAGCGCCACGCGCCATATACAACAAAAGGGACTGTGTATGAACATAAATAAGGGCAATACCATCCTTATAGAGGGTCAAGTGTGGAAAGAGCCTGGAGATTAACTTATACTTGGCTAAGATCTTTTATCCAGTGACAAACCCATCGGATATATCAGCCTAGTCAAAAGCTAGAACAGATTGACTTGAATTAAAGAGTTGGACACAGTCTTCTAATTGTTGAGCCATATTGTTCTCTATGATATGAATTGTAAAGGAAAATAAACACAGTTTGAAGTTAAGCAGTCTCTTGATTGGTATACCATTAGGAGCAGCACATTTTGTATAACCCAACTAATGTTTGCTGTCACTTTCAGAGAGGTAAGTCTATTTAATCTAGATGGTCTGTTCTTAACTCATAGTAACCCTAAAGGAGTTGTTAACCAGTTGATTTAATAGTGAGGTTCCAATCTACTATTTGTGCAAGTGATTGGTTATCTGTTATATATTTTGACATCATTCAGGTTAGAGCCTTACATGGCTTATCACAAAATCCATGATAATATTTAGTGTATTTGTTATATTCACATTTATCTCCAACCTCTCAAAGGCCTGTTCCAGCAAGACCTGAGGTGCATCCAGTTTCTTCAGAATATTCAAATGTGCATTGTTTAGCCTGATACTTCACGATTCTCCAGGTTAGAAGTCTACCCGTGCAGATTTCACATAACACACCATCCTGAAGATAACATAAAGTCTAAGTGGACTTTGAAGAACTACTGTTAAAACCTTAGACTCTGGACCCAAAGGTTTTAGAGAATATATCCAGTAATATGCTTATGTACGTGTTAAGCAGCATTGGTCAGCATAATCATGTGCAACCTCCAGGATGGCACTTCTGAAAGGGCCCTGTCATCCACATGTGGGGTTTTAATGGTGAGTGGTCAGACAATGATGATGCCAAAACTGCATATTACTCATCAGCGTTCTTAGCATCTTCTAACAGGAGTAAAGCTCTCTTCATGGCAGTCAAACATTGCTCAATCCCCCTGCCTGATGCAATAATCCCTCTGTCTACAGAAAAATGCAACATTTAAAACAAAATTTCATCAACAAGAAAGATAACATATGACAACAGATTGCTACCAGCAAATCGGTCACCCCCTGGTCTCGATCCTATGGCGCTTGATACAAACCTGGGCTGACTTAATTCTCACCCTCAACAATCTTGCTGAACCCCTCCTCCAAATATTATATGCCTCACTCATGTAAGGCATTTTTCCAAGCACCATAAAAACAGGACAAATCCACCTGTGAGGGGTCAGAAATGCAAGATGGACAAGTAGATCAAGTATTCTCATAAGTAGCCATTTTATTAAACAATATGAGTGCTAACAAGGATTTCCCTACCTGTCAAACTAAGACTAAAGGAACACACTGTAATATTGAAAGGTATCTGTCCCTCACACCTGTAGATACAACAAAATCATACAGGTATCATATGGCCATTCAAACTCAACAAAATGACAGTTATTTTCAAACATAAACTCTGTAACCATTTATCCTTGTAACCATGGTTGGGTCCCCTTGCCGCGGATCAATTCAGGATTTTCCAAACCGAAGTTCAAATCAAGAAAGTTCTTTTCAATAGCCATGTTCTGTTCCAAATATAATACAAAGTTCTTTTCACTCCATAAGTCTTTCACTTGGCACTTCGAGTGTCTAATTGTTAAACAAGATTTATCACTCTTAAAAATTATTGTCAAAGGTTTCACAAGCACCTGCTTGATAAACCAAAAAGATGTTGTCTTCACACTTCCAGTCAGTATTCAATATCATTTCTCTTCTTTGAAGAACAGCAACTTTCACAATTCTTCATAAACAAAGGTTTGTCAGGATGATTTTAGCACAGTTCCTTATAACGCATTAATGGATTTGCCACTTTCTTTTGACCATAACTTTCTATCACACTGCATAACTTTAATTATCTTCTTCCTGGTCCACTAACCTGCCAGGACTAACCACGAATAGTGCCTTTCCTGGTATTCTCTGGTGACAGGATAAAACTCCTAACACTAATGGAAGTACTCTGTGGTGAGGTTTGCTTCAAACTTTAGAAAAGTCTTTGACTTTCAATAACAACATTGGGGTTTCACAACTTCTTCCATAATGCACATTGAAACTGTTTGTTCCCCTGATTTGTTTGCCACATGCAATTTTTAGGAAATCTGTACCCCCTTTTATTTAGAATTGCCTCTCTTTGACCTATGCAATGCTGGGTATCATCATCCCTTTTAAATAATCTCCCTTTGTGTAGATTATATTAGTTTTGTTCGAATATAGTTCTCTCTTTACTTTGGCAATGGTGGTTACAATGTTTCTCCATCTGGTTTCTCTCAATATAAGTGTTACGCCAACAATGCTTTAATTCATAAATTTGATAATCAAACAGATTGCTGTCATCAGCAGTCTATTACAGAGCGCCCGGGGTTACTTAATAAAGGCCATCTCACTGGTCTTTCCCTGCGCATCCATTCAACTCGCTGGTGCTTCAACTTCTTCTCTCGTCGGCCCTTAGGCGTCTGACAGCTCCGGTCACACTCCTGTTGCTCGCGTCTTCTGCAGAGGGAGCCTGCTTTGCTCCTCGCATCCTCTGGTGAATGGCAACCACCAGAGTGGGCCACAGAATTAGGAGAGCTCCTCTTTGCCATGGGACAGCCAGTCTCTGCACTGCTTCCTGCTGCACCATTTCGAATTCCCAACTCCTCTGACTCTCTCTGTATTGCGCCCGGCTGGAAACACAGTGGTGGCTCCGGCGTCTTCTTACCTCTGCTTCTGCTGCTCCCACTGCTGCTGTCTAATGGGCTGCACCTGAAAGGGCTTTAAATATTAAAAACTCCTGCTCAGGTGTGGGTCATTAGAACCACTACACTGCACAATACAGTTCTGCACCTCTGAGCCCCTCTTCTTCATCTAAGTACCTAGAGTACTATGGGACTTGAAGGCCCTAATGTTCTGATTAATTTTAACCTTATCTAATTTACTCTGTTTAAATGATTCATAGAAGAACATTTTAGGGGAGGTTTTCAAAGGAATTAATGTTTGGTTCTTAGTTTGATAATTTCAACCTATGGTGGAATTATAACTATCAGAAGTAGTGGTATTGACTCTCTGATCCTTACATATATTATTCCCATGTTGACCATAAAAGTTTTTACCATTGACAATTTGGATAACTCTGGGAAAGGTAGTCTTACTATGACAACAAGACATTATGTAGTCCGGTTTCATGGGAATCTCATCCTCTGAAGAAGATGAATTACGCGAGACTCCCAACAGAGTCATTCTATTCCTTTGGTGACGTTCTCCTCCCAGGTGATTTACCCGGCTAATACCTTTCCCTGGCCACATGGGAGGAGAATTTAGGCTGGGATTCTGTGATGACTCCTGAGGATTCATCACAACCCTCTCCTCAAAAAAGCACACCTTTTTACCCAGCCGATCCTGTGAACTATCGCATGAGCACAATCTTTCCCTTAACTTGAAAAAGCCTTGCAAAGGCACTTTCCAACCTATACACAACACTAAGCACTACTGAAACTGTAGCTATGCCCACTGAGTCCAAGTTGCTGCATGTTTTCACAAAAAGGGAACAACACACCAATAGTTAACACTTGCAACAATTTTACACCATTCCAGAAACGGAAAAGCAGGAGGTACCCCAAAGATTGAGTTACACAAAAAGAGGACACAAGGATTGCATGAAGGTCTATCTAAGACTGCCTATGTCCCGCTAATACTAGGTATCACTGGTGTGCCACTTATCTAACAGCAGATAGGGTAAGCAATGGAAAAAACAATCTTAGTATTCTGCAACTCAAAAGAATACTCTGGGTCAACCTCCTGCCAATAGTCATCGTACACACTGAATTGTTTCTCCAGTGTTTGACGAAACAGGCAGTTTAAAACACATGTTCAGTTAGTCTATTAGCGGTAATAACACAATTTTAATGACCTATAGACTCAACTGAATATATTGCGTTACGCTGTGAAGTGTAATGGAAAATGTTTTTAAAAAATTAGTTTCTAAAAAAGAACACATAGGTTGCTCAATATGACATTTATGTCAAAAAAGTGTAATGAGGACCAAAATAGCCATCACTCTCTGGAGTCAGCCCCTAAGATTAAAAAGGGGGACCTGGTGAGGGGTGAAGAAAAAATGGTGTAGCTATGGTAGTAACCTTACCCTTCTTACAGTTTTATAGTCAGTCTACCGGTTTCAGTGGTTTACAAATGTTTACCCACTTTCTTCAGGACAGTCTTCGAAACCCGATGTGGTTAATTCTCTAGCGTCGGTAGTGTAATGGACAGGTACCTGGGCTCCTTGCCCCGCCTTCCTTTACTGCCAGGTGTAAAATGAAAAGCTGGTGACCCTGTAATAGATCAAGCAGGTACAGGGTCACACTTATGTTGCAGGACTAATTTAATTAGGTCAGGAATATGCGTATTATCACATTTCCAAAAAACACACTTCAAAACAATCAATGCATTTCACTTCCTCCAATCATTATTCCAGCAAGTCTGTAGTTAATCTCATATATTCTCGGCCGCCTCTATCCAGAGGTATCAACACTTCTTGTCAAGAGGACTGGCAAAGGGGAATATGCAGAAAGTCTGTGCTCAGTTTGAGCAAAAGTGTCTCTGTCACAGTTTGTGGATTTTATCTAAAAGAAGTTAATACCCAAGATGCGTTCATACCCGAAAGATACTACAGGTGTACTTAACATCCTAAAAGGTCTTCAATTCAATCCAGAATCACAGTTTATGGCAACACTTGACATTGAGGCACTTTATACAAGCATCCCTCAGATCGAGACTTTACAAGTAATTGATCAAGTCCTGCAGGAATTAACTCCACCCTTGGCCATTCCAAGATTTGTTGTGCTACAGTTGGCAGAAATAGCCCTGACGAGAAATTTCTTGTACAAAGATGTTTTTTACCAACAATGTTCAAGCACGGCAATGGGTGCAACCTTTGCACCATCCTTGGCCAACTTATATGTGGCTGACTTTGAAAAGAAACACATATACAGTAATGATAATCCATATAAAAATCAACTGAAGGTCTATATGCAATACATAGATGACATACTTTTGGTCTTCACGGGAGGAGAACAATTTCATGGAATGGCTCAACTCCAGAAGCATATACCTCAAGTTTACCCACACTCTCAGCAAGGAGGTAATACACTTCTTAGATGCAGAGATTCAAGCTAACAATGGGACACTTATGACAACCATCTTTAGAAAACCCATGGACTGTAACTCCTTATTGGAATATGCAATGAACTGGGGCACACCCAGCCCTTTTAGACAAGGTAACAATACCCTGGAGATCAATGGGGATACAGAAGTTACTCAAACATCAATAATTGAAACGACTCAGGTAGTTGGCAAAATGTTTGACTGATTTAATGTCAATTATCTAAAACAGGGAGTACAACAGACATTAACGGACATCTCACTGCATGGTCTCTCAACGATTCTCATAAAAAATCATACTTATAGTAAAAACTCATCATTGATGACGTTAACCTACGTATTAACTAACGTCATCCTACGTGGCAAACTACAAAAACGTAGTGGAGAAAATTAATGGGTCTTAAGGAACATCTAAGTATACGTTCCATACTAGTCTTTGAAAGTGATAGGCTCCTTAACATCAGGTGAGGCAACTAAGACCTTCCTTCAAACAGGTCACTCTGAACGTCACTAAATACACAACGTCCCATTGGTTACACAAACTATAGGGCCCTTATTTACGCGACCCCTTACAATTGGTTGGCATTCTTACATCCGTCAGTACATTTCGACCTACGTTAGCAGCACGCAGACTAGACTTCGAGGTGCTGGTGAGCTGGTCATAACCATAGCTTCCCACCAATTAGCATATCATCTATCATCACCTCAGTGGTCTGCTGTCAATTAAGGCTTTGAACTTGTCCTTGGAAATGTTCATTGCTCTGGAGAATTCAGGGGAGTGAAGGCACGCTCTGCCTCCCTGCTTAGGTGTGGTTTGTCATGTTTGTCCAACTTCATCCTTCCACATGACTGAAGACCACAAAATTGAGCTCTAGTGTATTTAAACTACTATTTTTTAATGGACCTCTGACATCTTCCTTGTTTTTGTTCAAGTCTTCTGAACAGAAGTTTCCTTCTTTCACACGATTGTAACTAATATCTGTTCATCCCAGTACAATATGACCTTGGCTTCTTGGGGCTCCTCCAGCCTTGTCTTTCTGAGATTCATTTGCTTCTGTAATTCAATTGCTTTTCAACTGCGACACACTGGAAAGGCCTTCATTTTCTAGTCCAGCTTTGCTATTACACGTTGTGGAAACATCCATTCTTTACTTGCTCCTATATATGTGTACATTGGCGCATGCCGCAATCTATTCACTACATAGCTAGCCTCAAGAATGCTTTGTCTGCTTGCGTTTCTTTCCATATGTACACGTGTAAAATGACTTGATATCTTGATTGTTTCTGTAGCATAAGCCTCTTCATCTTGAGCCCAAGATGTCACTTATCTTTGATACTTTCTTAATGCCTTATAGAATATCTGAATTCTCTTGTTTCTGCATCTCTTCTATGTACATCAGACTGGCTTTGTGTGATGTCACCATTCTGCTCTTCCAGACATTTGCTCTGTTTCTTCTGGGATTTCATTTAAATGGCCATCATACTGTCTCATATGCAGGTATGGCTTTCTCAATGGGAACCTTGCTTCCAGGATTCACCTTAGTATCTGTATTTTCAATAGTACTGCATGTATTCGCACTCTGGTTCCCAACATATAGGCAATATGGGTGAGATGGTTGAGGTGGGGGGTACTTGGTTCCTTCTTTACACTCCCCCCTTTGGGTGATTCATCGACCGCTCTCCCATCATCCTTCATCTCTAGACATCCCCTTCTGAAGAAATGCTTTTTTGGTATCCATATCTTTATGACTCCTTTCAGGTATCCAGTTGATTTCACATGCTCATCCTTGTTCCAAGTCATGAGCATGCACTGTCCCCTTGGACTGCAATAGATCCACCTTCCCACATACTTCTTATGGTTCTTCGGATACAGGAACTTCGTTCCCTCAGGTGCATGAATACTAGCCTTCACAAAGTCTCTGATTTCTTCATCTGTCAGATCTCTGGTCTTCCATCCTGATTCAACATTGATCATGATTTTCATCCCTATAGCTTTCTTTGCTGTCTTCTTGCATTGTGAGATTATTATCCTAATCACACAGAATCCAAGCAACACTATCACGTTCAGGGCTCCAAGGAACTTGGACATGTCTGCTATCCATTGTGGAACCCAACAAAAGATTGATCCAAACCAGCTATCATCAGTAATGTCTTACACTTCGGCTATCATCTGGACGTGTAGCTTCGTCAACATCTCTATGGCCTCTGTTAAGGTCCCATTCTCGTCATCATGAGAAGGTATGAATGTGCAACATAATTCCCCAATTTTTGCACAAACACCTCCATCCATATCTGCAATCATGTCCAGGACATATCTGTTCTGAAGAGTCATCAGTCGTATGACTCTCATCTCTTGCCTTATAGCATTGCATCCCTTTATGGTAGTGTTGATCATCTGCAACAATTGCCATCTGGTAATATGTAGTCATTTGGTATTTGCTCCAACCTGGATTCTTGGCATGAAGATCATTGTGAATATCGACGAAGTCTGGCTGAACAGTCTGTGTTCATATGGGATGGAGTCAAAAGCTTCTATTGACTTGGCTGAGAAACAGTTCTCCCTCTTTATTCGATTAATCAGCTCAACAGATCTCTTCTTCCTCAGATGAGCATCTGCTTTGGGAGAGCTGTCAATGTTGAAGTCACTTTTAGGAATCACCAATGCTGAAACATGGGCATTTACTAGCAAACATTGTCCTCCCCAGTCTTTGGGTAGTTTCATATAAGCTCTGGATCCACAAGACCAATAGTGATCCAGGATTACTGCTGTTCCAATTTTCATTCCTGGTACGTCATCGATTCGACCCCAGTTCTGGTTCTCTCCAACTTTTCTTGTGCCATTGTTTCTGAAGCACTGGTCGTCTCTTTTCAAAGGCACTATCTGCAAGGGCCCTCCCTTATCTTCGACCCATGCCAGTAGTTTAGCAAGTCTTGGTCATAGAGGTGTGCATCCATTCTGTACTATGTCACTGGTTGGCTGATAAAAAGCAATGACCACCCAGGCTCTGCAGATGACCACTCCTTCTTCCCATCCATCGGGTGATAGCACTGATCCCCAAATCTGCATCTGGCCTCTATTCTTCCATCTATGAATTTCCTCTGCAGATTTTCCTGGACTCTCCAGTCTTCTGTTTACCTCCAAACTGATTCCAGCTCCTTTTACTCCAGGATTTTCATATCGGATCACGTGATTTTAAGTGTGTAGCCTATTTCTTGTCTTTGTGTCTTGGACATAGTCGTCTTCATCTTGATCTGTCCATTCAGTTGCCCATTGGAGATACGCTGCTCGGCCCATGAACTGACCTCTTGTACGGCAGAGTGCTATGTGTGATAGACAATGTGCAATCTGGACGTCTATCTCAATAGCTATGAAGATTTTAGACTTCCCCATGCTATAAGGCAGGAGTGCACATACAAACCATTCCTCCTTTGAGTTCCTCCTTCCCACTTCTTTCATATGCTGATACCATATGTTATTCCCCAAGTGTGCTGTACTATACAGGTAATTATTTAACTCATGAGCATCCTCCCTAGCACTTCTCTTAGGTCTCATCCTTTTCTTATGAGCTTCTATAATCATTTTGTGAAGTATGTTACTGGACCAATCATAGAAACATTTGTCAGTGCACTTGGTGTTTACATGTGTGCTACCTGTGTAGGAGAAAGTTCCAGAAGTCTCTTCCTATCCTGATGCCTTTTCTTAGCAGCAGAGAATGACGGCCATAGAGAGTCCACTATAACCTCCATATTTGACCTCCACCCAAAAGGAAGCCCTGCTTTATCTGTTTCAGGACTAGGTGCTTTCACATGTACTTCCAAAGTAGGGACAATCACATAAGGTCTCGGCTGCCTTGTAGTTGCCACATCTGTACCCTCCTTCTGCATAGGAAGATACACAGGAATCCTTTCTCTATTTGGATCTAAATAGTAAGCAGTGCGCACTGTGTGCGAAAGAAGTATCACTATAAACAAAATGCATGTGTAAATAATGTACAGGTAAGTCCATTTCTTACAACAATAACTTCTTGCACAACGTGGACATCTCTCGTGGTCTGCCATTACATTATTGCTATTGATGCTGCCCATTCTTAATCTTTTTTAAGGAAGGAAAAATCAACTTTTAATCGGGCAACATCATGAAATATTCTGGAAGCTGCTTCACACGTTTCTCGATCGGCTGGCTGCTGCTGGACGATTAAAGTTTCCAATGAAGACAAAGGAATCATCCTTTCACCAGACGAAATGCGGACGCTCCCCCAGCACGAAATAAAGTACTTTAAACAATAGACTTTTGGATCTCTTCCATCGAAAGTCTCATTCAGGATGTCCTCAGTGTTCTCTCAGAATACCGTTTTTTTTAAAAATAACTCTATTGATTTTATTATACATACAAATCAACAAAGCATATAGAACAATAAAAACAATGTAGACGATGCAAGCGGGCAGCAAGATTACAAGTGGTAAAATACTCGAAATGGCTATGGGACGATTGATTGTGTGGGATTCTCCGGGGTGGCTAGAGTCCAGTCCTCTGTAGATGGGCCATGGGGATTGACAGAGAGTGCACATGGTTACCTGTTTTTTCTCAAGGAGTTAACAGTAGTCCTCCCACTTCCCCCATACCTTCCGGAATTTGGTGGGCCAGCCCGTGGCTTTATAGATATGTTTTTTCAAGGGCAGCACACCTGTCCACTTCGTTAACCCATCTGACAACACTCAGTTTGTCAGCCGAGCCCCATGTTGCAGCTGTGTGCCGCTTCCCAGCGCCCAACGCCACAGCCAGGAATACTTTGTCGTACTTAGTGAAGTCTGCTTCTCCCCCTGATGCCAAGTATTATCAGTTTCGGGTCCAGCCAAATCGGAGATCCCAACATTCTGGTGAGTCTATCAATGCACTTTCCCCAAAATGTTTGCAGTACACAACAGTCCCAAATCATATGGAAAAGGGTACCTTCCGCCCTTTTACACCGGAGACAAGTTCCATTGGCCACCCCCCATACCCCAGCGGGTCATCATAGTTCTGGAATAGTATGATTGGTGCAAGATTTTAAGTTGGATCAGCCAGAGTTTAGAGTCTATACCAATTTCACGAGGGACCATCAATGCTTATACCCATTCTTCCGACTCCAGTGGGCCCAAGCACCTTTCCCATTTCTCCTTAAGCTTAGTCAGCTCTTGGGTACCAAAAGAGTTGAGGACTTGGTATAGAGTAGAGGTGACCTTAGTCGTGATATGGGTTGGAAGGACATTGGCCTCAAGGGGGGAATGATAGGGCACTTCGGCGAGGTTCGGGAATTGGGTGGATATGGAATAGGTTTGTTGTATGTGTCTGTATTTGTCAGAGGGACGTAGCCTGTGTTTCTCCTTCAGAGTCTCAAAGTCTAGAAGGCGCCCCCCGAATTACCTCTGCTAGTGTACATATGCCGTGTTCCTCCCAATGCACAAAGTGTCCCATTCTCTGAATTTCGGAGAGGCATCTGTTCTGCCATAGTGGTTGAATCAGCGTTGGTCTTGTGCCCCACCCAATGTGTCGGTGGGCCACGTTTCAGACCTGGCATATATGGATTGTCATCCTGGGCACTTGACCTTCGTTCCCATTGTCCCTGTATAATGTCCGGAGAGGTAGGATGGGACTGGTGGTGTCTGTTTCGGATCTAATGTGTGGTAGCGTGGGGTTTCCATGTAGCCAATCATTCACTATCCCCATTTGAGCAGCCCAGTAATAGGTACGAAGACATGGCAGTCCTATGCCCCCTTCCCACACAGAGCGTTGCAGTGTCTCGAGGGCAATCCGTTGCTGTTTCTCTCCCCAGAGCAACCCACGGAGGATCTTGTCTATTGTGGTAAAGGTCGAAAGGGGGACAGGGAGTGGGGCATATTGAAGAACATAGAGTAGTCTCGGGAGCGTCATCATTTTAAACAGTGCAGCCTTACCCATCAGTGACAGTGGGAGAGTCTGCCAATGGGAGACATCAGCGGCGTAGCGGTCGAGGACCGGTTGCAGATTGAGTCGAGGAACTCATCTAAGGTAGGACTGATGCGTATGCCTAAGTAGGTCAAACTCAGGATGGATACGGAGTATGGGCAATCTACCGGGAGAGCGGCCTCTCCCCCTTGAATCAGGAAATATATCATTTTTTGTTTGTTCATATCCGGAGTCTGAAAGGATTTAAGAGACTACTGGGCAGGGGATTGTGGGATTACCAAGGTAGATAAGGTGATCATCAGTGTACAGCGAGACCCGATCCCCCGGCCCCACCCGGCAATGAGAATCCAGACCAGCGCGTGTCGCTCCGGAGTCTGATTGCAAGTGGCTCTATAGCAAGAAGGAACAGCAGGGAAGAGAAGGGACAACCTTCTCTAATTCCACGACCCAGTGGGAACACCCTGGAGGACCTGCTGTTCACCCATATCACCGCCTGCAGTGATTCGTGGAGAAGTTTAACCCATTTTATGAAACCTTTCCCAAAGCCAATCCGATCCATGGTTCCCCACAGTGCATCCCACCCCACTGAATCAAAGGCCATCTCAAAGTCCACACCCAGGAGAGCCAGTGGTTCTGAGATCTGAGAGGCCCGTTCAATAGCAAGTTGTACCCTACGGAAGTTCATGCGGGTGGATCCATCGGACATGAAACCACATTGGTCTTGATGAACAAGGGATTCGATCATGCCGAGCAGTCTGTTGGCGAGGATACGTGTCAGAATTTTTGCTTCCCCATTTATCAATGAAATGAGCCGGTAAGAAGCGCATTGTTCCGGGGGCTTCCCGGATTTGGGAATCACTACGATGCACGTCTTTCTAAGGTCCAGAGGAAGCCGTCCCTGTTCTTTACAGCGCAGGAACATGCGGTGCATGTGACCTGTTGTGCTGCCCCAAACCATCTCCATGTTTCTATCAGGATGCCATTAGGCCCAGGAGTTTTCCCAGACTGGAGCTGCGATAGGGCCGTTTGGACTTCGTCTTCAGTGATCTCAGCCTCGAGGCCGAGAGCCTGTTTATCCGAGAGTCGAGGGAGGTTGATGGAATCAATGAAGTTCGGGATACCTGACCTAGGTTCAGTTACCGGAGGCGAGTATAGTTGCTCATAATAAGTGGCGAACGCCTCCGCAATATCGGGTCTGCGGTTAGCATTTCCCCAGTGTCCGAGAGAATGGATCTTACCTGTCCCTTACCCCGGTCTCATATATTTGACTCCGTACCGTCCAGTGGGCGACACAAGCATTGTCTAGAGCGAAGTTTTTCAGAGCCTTTTGTGCAGTTACAAGGGCTTCCTGCGCGGCTTGGGTCCCTTGTTCTAGGAGTTATTCCTCCGTCGCGGTCACCTGCTTTTAGGCCTCAGCGACCTCTCGCATGTGTTCCCTGCGACGAGCAGACACTAGGCAGATGGCTTCACCCCAGAGGACTGTTTTATAGGCTTCACATAACGTGGTGGGGCATTCCACAGATCCCACATTCAGGTCAAAATATTCTATGGTCTTTTGGGCAAGTCCTTCTGCTATTTCCAGTATCCCCAGGTAGAAGGTATTCAAACGCCATGTGGCGTCAGGTTTGAGTTGCTTGTTCTTGAATTTTATCAGAAGGGGGGAGTGATCAGAGTTCCTCTGATGAGAAATGCCGCGGATACCAGCCTGTGGGCCATATCCCGGGGGCGGGGGGGATGGGGGGTAAAGACATCTATGCGCGAGAGTGATTTTTGTGCATTAGAAAAAAATGAAAACCCAGTGTCCACTTCATGTAGCGTCCTCCTGGTATCAACCAGTCCCATTGCCTCCGGAAAGGCGTAGTTTGGTTGGGGAATCTCGGTTTCTACTGCTGCCGCTAGACCTATCTCTATGAACCTCCATGACCTCTTTAAAGCCCCCCCCCCAGGATCCATGAGTCTGCATTTTCTGCAAGCAGTATCGCCTGCAGTTCATTCAGGAGTTGCGTTGTAAGCCTAGGGGGGGCATAAACTGCAATAAGGCCCCACCTTTCTCCCCGTATGTCCCAGAGAATCATCACAAATCGGCCCAGGGGGTCGGCACGCACTTTCTTTATTTGGAGTGGGATTCTTTTATGGATGAGAATCATTGCCCCCCTGGAACCCCATGAGAAACAAGCGTTATAGGCCTGCGGATAGTTAGATCTTTTAAAGATACTGCATTCTGTGCCCACAAGGTGGGTCTCTGTGAGCAGGGCGATGTCGGGCGACCAGCGATTTAGATATTGCAGCACCAGTCTACGCTGGAGCCTAGCCCGTTAACATTCCAAGTCATTAGAGTTACTGGGCCATCACCTGCCATTGATGTGTATGTGTTGTCTTGTGGAGTATGAGGGGAGTGAAGTGGTGGCACCCAGGCCTCCCCAGCCTTTTGGGCATCCCTTCAACCCAGAGCGTCTGATGTTCCAAACACCTGTGTCACAGATCCTTAGTAGCCATTTCACTGTTGCTGCACCACCACTGTTCGTGAACCACAAATATCGAACAGTTCTACTGACCAAACAGTGGGTCATTCCTCAAATCTGGAGCCTAAGTAAGGTAAATGAGAGAGCCTCGTTTCTCATAGGTTCATATGATGAAAGAACGGACATCCCAGTCCCCAATTCTACTGTATGGACCCCATTAACTCAATTTACTCCCCCCACCCCACCCCACACTTCCCCCTAACTAGAAGTACCTGTCGCCCAAACACGTAAAAAATCAAACATTTGTGAGAATCTCACTGGGGTAACCCCTTGGAGCCAGTCTGCATCTCATCCCCGTCATCTGGGTCTGCCTAAGGTAGGATTCAAGCCTCAGGACAGGTAAGTACTTTGCATGAGAGGAGGTAAGCGGGGAGGACCACCCTTCTATGGGGGGGCGTCAAACCACAGCGAATGTGACCATGCCTTTCTGCCCTTCAGGTGTGCACAGTGTATCTTGGGGAGCCTCCATTCCCATCGTCTGGGCTCAGAACCGGGACTTCTGGTCGAGCCGGGTTATATCCACCAGCGTCTTTCGGCAGCCCACGATCCCTGGGTGACCTGGAGCGCGGGTCCGAGAGCACCTGAGTCTCCATCCAGTCCCAGACTTCTTTCGGATTGTGGAACACGTGGACCATGTTGTTGTGATAGAGCTTGAGAGTAGCCGGGAAAAAAAGCGCATAAATAATTCCCACGGACGAGAGCTTGTTCTTCACAGAGTAATAAGACTGACAGGATTTTTGGACCTTTCGCGTATAGTCCGGAAAGAAACCTAGAAACCTATGCGGTTGCCGTTGTAGGTGATCGTACTAGTCACCCGTGCCATGTGGAGGGGCCCCAGGTATGGGCCTGCCAGCCGGGATTCTGTGCGCTCTCTCAATGGAGAAGAAATTCGACAGCTTTTTGGGCGCCATGAGGTCCGAGAGCCATATTTCCAAGAAGAGTTCCTTCACCATGACTTCGTCTCTGTGAAACTCCTGGGGGACCACCACCTTGCGCATGTGGCCCCGTGCAGGGATTAGTGTCAAGGCTAACAGAGAGGTTGATGCATCGCAGCTGTATAGTGGTTTACAGTCAAAGGATATTTGGAGGGGGCAAATCTTACTTGCTGAACTGACAGGGGCTATCGAGGGCAAGCGCCTGGTCGTGTGTGTCACAGCTCCAGTCCTCTCTGGGGTCTTGGAGTGTAAGGATCACAAATGGCTGGCCGGCCCTAGCTCTGTTCAATGTGTCGCGGCCTTGGAGGCCAGGTGCACGGTTGCCTGTCAGGGGGGGCACAGGGGAGGCTGTCTATCTCCCGGAGCACCGAAATTCCAGACTCAGGGGGCCCAACACTATTGGGTTGGCAAATATCCTCCACAGTCTCACGGGTATAACTTCCTCCCCTGCAGCTCGTGGCCACGGGGCCCCTGGTGGGCACAGCACTTACTTGGCTTGAGGCATCCGGGGGCCCAGGTAACCGCCAAGGACAGCTGCCGCGATCCTTGTGGTCTCTGGTCTTCTTGCACTGCTTGGTTTTCCGGGCCCTCTTGGAGAGTGGAAGATCCAGTGGTCTCTGTCATGATTCCTGCCCCTCATGTCTCCAGCCCTCCAAGATGTCAGGCTGGAGCCAGGCCACGATCACCTACATGGCCCTCAAGGGCCTCTCCATCCCTCCAAAGACCCACTTGGAGTCAGACTTGGCGCTTGTGGCACCAGACTCACTCACTCCCATAGGATAACATTGGGGATTGGACTGGTAGTGCATTGATGGGGACAAGATGGATGCCCCCACATATTTCGGTTCCCAGAACTGCATGTGCAGTCTAGTCTTTTGGGTGTGGTTTAGCCCAGAGACACCTGGGATACCCAGAGACTATTTAAGCCACGCCCAGGCTGAGAAACATGCTTTGTGTTTTCTGCACCTGCAGCGTGACACTCACCCTGTTCGGATCGGTCTCCAGTAGGCCTGCATCTTTCTTCTGCGCTCAGCTCCTGCAAGAACAAGAACACCATTAGGAACAGCCTTACCTTGCGGCGCTTCTGCCCATCATTCATCGCTTCTTCTGTTCACCGGGCATCTTCGGCAGTGTCATTCCCATCCCGGCACGCCGCTTTCTAAGGAAAAAAGGGAAAAGAACAGAAAAAAGGCATTAGTAAGCATTCAGCAAATCTTCGCTTATTTTTAAAGACTGTACGAGCTTCAAACGCTTACCTGAATCCCAGCCGCTCTGGGGGAACTCTGTTTCCGGAACTTCTCATCCATCTGCAAGAGGGAAAAGACACTCCAGGTTAGCGTGGAAACATCTAGAGGGGCTGCATACCGCACTTACTCACCGCATTTCTTCTTCATAACCGGCCTCCACGCTGAAAACGTCACAGCACCTAAAAGACACAGAAAATAACTCAGTTCAATACAAATACGAAAGGGTTGCAAACGGCTTGTACGAATATCAAGTAATGCCCTTTGGCCTTTGCAACGCGCTTGTAGCATTTCAATACTTCATGAACGATGTGCTACAGGAATTGATTGATGTCTGTGACCTAGTGTACATTCTAGTATATTCCGCATCAAAGCAGGACCACGTTAAAAATGTTCGATCCGTATTGGAGAAACTCTGTCAACACCAGCTCTACGCCAAGCTCGAAAAGTGCTCATTCCACGTCTCCGAGGTGGAATTACTGGGCTTTATTCTCAGCCCGAATGGAATCCGAATGGATGTACACAAGGTAGATGCTATCCTGAACTGGCCATCCCCAAATTCATTCAAGGGGGTTCAAAGTATGCTGGGTTTTGCAAACTTCTACAGCCGGTTCATCCCAGGATTTTCGCAAATCGTGCATCCCATCACGTCATTGCTAAGGAAAAGCAACAAAAAGTTCCAGTGGACAATAGAAGCTAAGGAAGCTTTCCAGGAACTCAAAGCAAGATTCCCATCTGCCCCAATCTTACGCCACCCTCGCCCTGATCTCCCATACCTGGTGGAAACGGATGCCTCAAGCATGTCTATGGGAGCCGTCCTCTCACAAAAGGACCCCAAAACGGGCCAGTTACACCCTGTTGCCTTCTGTTCGCATAAATTCACACCCCCTGAACTCAATTACGCTATCACAGACAAAGAACCCCTGGCCATTAAGTAGGCCTTTAAGGCATGGCGGCACTACCTCTTGGGTGCCAGACACACAATCACCGTAATAACTGACCACCGGAACCTCCAGTACCTAAAAACGGCAAAGGCCCAATCCTCACGAGAACTATGTTGGGCTCTTTTTTTTGCTGAATATGACTAAGTGATTACATTTCGACCAGGGGTGAAAAACGGGAAGGCCGATGCCCTTTCTCGTATGGGGGTGGAAGAGCAAGGGTATCAGACCCCTGACCCAATAGCAATCATCCCGAGTGACAAGCTCCTAGGAATCACAGCAACCATAACTCAGAAAGAATTACATGAAGAAATCCAAAACCTGATGAGTCCGGAGCAATTACAAGCGTGGAGTGCACAAGGAGAACATTACATGATAAAAGATCAGTTGCCCTACTTGAGGAATCGTTTATTCTTACCAAACCAAGAACTACGAGAACAAGTCATGTCCGGTTATCGTGATTCCTTGATCGAGGGCCACCCCGGAATTGCTAAAACACTAGCCAAGGTAGAATGAAATTATTGGTGGCCCACGTGGCGTAAAGACATTATCCAATTCATCCTATCTTGTGGAGTGTGTGCTCAAAACAAGTCATCCAAGCAGAAACCGACTGGGCTATTACAACCATTGGAAATCCCACCAGCGCCCTGGCACACGTTGTCCCTCAATTTTATTACTGACTTACCACCCAGTCAAGGGTTTAACACTATTCTTGTGGTCGTGGACCTATTTTCAAAAATGGCACATTTCATTCCTCTTAAGGGGCCCCCAAATGCTTCGACTCTGGCAAAGGTATTTCTTGAAGGCATCGTACAGCTCCATGGGGTTCCTTCAGTTTTAGTCTCAGACCGAGGTACTCAATTCGTATCTAACTTCTGGAGAAAATGCTGTTCTATGGCCCAGATCGACATCCGGCTATCCACCAGTCACCATCCCCAAACGGATGGTCAAACTGAGAGGACAAATCAGACGCTCCAGCAGTTACACCAAGCTGAAGGAAGCTGGTTCGACCTATTAGGGATAGCTGAATATTCTTATAATAATTCCCTACACACCAGCACTGGGCAGACACCCTTTTATACCATGTATGGCAGGCACCCACGTACTTCTGAGTTGGACGTTCCTACAACCCTGGAAATGCCAGCAGTCAAAATCTTGCACACGACCATTTCTCAGACCTTTAAAAGAGCAGCTGTATAAAGGACGCCGAAGGCCCTGAGGTTACTGGGTGTGAGGCCCCCGCCTGAGGCTGGCGGGGCGTGTGCCCGCCCGGCAGCAACCCCCCAGGCACCGCGAAGATCTACCAAAGTGAGAGGGGGTGGCCCCTGCTTGTCCCCCCTTCCCCGGGGGGTGCCTCCACCAGTGGAACTCCGGCTGGCCCACAGGGTGATCTTGGGGCCCCCACGGACTTGAGGCACACCCAACGGAGAGCCCGGGGAGCAACCTGATGGACTGGCAAAGGAACTTGCAAAAATATCGCTACCGAGACTCTGGCCCCTACGTAAAAGACTCGCTCCACGTCGGAGAAATGGCCCATTCAGAGGCTGCGGCCCCCTCAACGGTGGCAATGGAAAGGGGCTTTGCATCCATCTTGCAAGAAATAAGGGACATGCGCTGCGACATTGCTCAATAGTTTGAAAAGATGGACCAACGGGTTGACAAAGTTGAGGACAGACTCCTTCAGATTGAGTCCAATCAATCTTCATCAGCAACCCTAGAGGTAGAGACAAATATGAGGTTATTCGCCCTTGAGAAGAGGGAGGAAGAGTGGTTGAGACAAATGGACGATTTCGAGAACAGGGAACGGAGAAACAACCTCAGGTTTTTTGGGGTCCCGGAGGCGGATGGGGAGAAGGAGAGAGAGGTCATCCGAGTGGTGCGGAACATATTCGCCCTCCTCTTTGATGAAGAGATGACCACTGAACTCACATTTGATCGGGTGCACAGAGCGGGAGGACGGGCAGGGGGACCCCCATCGATTCTGGTCCGGTTCCATTACTACTTGGAGAAGACACGGGTGCTGGAGGCTGCCAGGAAAGCCCAAGAGATTACGTACAACAACTTCCAAGTCTCCATTTTTCAGGACCTCTCCGCATACACATTGGCCAAACGCAGGATGTCCCGCCCCCTCACACATCTGCTGAAAGAGAAGGGAGTATGATACAGATGGGGCTACCCCTTCTCCCTAACCTTCGAATACCAGGGCCAACGGACGACGTTGATCACAGAGGAGGACATCAAGGGAGCCATTCAGGATTATGTGGCAGATCCCCCCCCCCATGAAGGGGGCCGTCAGGGCCAGCCATGGGTGGAGCAAATGGTCCGGGCCCGTCGGGCGAAAGAAGGAAGAAATCTGGGGCACGGAAATTTAGGAAAATGAGCACACCCTCCCCAGCGAAGGAGGCAGAGCGGAATGACTCTGTGGGGAGATCACCGAGGGTCCCAGCCAGTAACGGTGCGAAAGTGTGGATCTCTGGGACGACCAAAGTTAACTGACCACCTACAGGGTGGTGATCTGAAAAAACTGAAGGCAAGGCTGAAGCCAGAGTCCCCCTGAACAGCAAGTAAAGCGGGGGCAATAGAGGGGACGAAGCCGGGGGGGGGAGGCTCACAAGAATGGGATTTGCAATGATCGCCTGGCCGAGAGGGGCAGGCTGGTGGTCCGGCCATAATGCCAGTAATGGCAGAACTATCTGGCTGGACGCCGGGGCAGGGGGTGGGAGTACACAAACTAGTCGGGATTTGTTTGTTTGGGAGAGGGTTTGGGGGTCAGTTGGGGGAACATTATAATAGTGTCCAAACAGTGAATCAAGGGAAGTTGGAAGGGAGAAACGATGCAATGTTGTTGACCACCAGAGCAGGAAACATTGATTATGGCTGATAGCCGGCCGGCCCTGGGAGTGGGTACCCTGAATGTGCGGGGGCTGAACTCCCCCACGAAAAGATCTCTGATTTGCAGGGAGTTCAGGAGGGCGAAACTGGACCTGCTATTCATACAAGAAACACATTGGGCAAGGGGGAAAGAACCCAAGCTGCGAGGGGGGGAATCGAGGAGGTCTTCCATGCATCCCATAAGGCCAAAAAAAGAAGGGTGGCCATACTGGTAGCAAGGGACGTAGGGTTCGAGAAGGAGGCCATCTTGAAAGACCCCGAAGGCCGATACCTGTTGGTACGGGGCTCCCTACAGGGCTCCCCCCTTACCCTGGCAGTAGTACATGGCCCGAACGAAGGACAGACCCAATTCTGGGAAGAAGTAAGGGATAGGCTTCGGCTGTTCACGCAAGGTCCGCTGGTGGTTGGGGGTGACTTCAATATGGTCTTAGACCCCACCATAGATAGGAAGCGGGTAGGCCCCCTAAACCCCAGACCCACGGAAGAAGCCATGGCTCAGAACTTTCAGAGGGTGAACGAGGACCTGGGCCTGATGCATACAATCCCAACCCCCAGAACAGGGATCCCTTCCTTTACCTACTACTCAGCCATACATAATTTGTTCTCTAGGATATATTATATCTTGGTGGACGAGATGCTCCGTCCGTATGTAGCAGGCTACAGGATAGACCCAGTCCCCTGGTCAGACCACGACATGGTCCGAGTCACCGTAGCGATGGGTTGGTGCAAGGAACGTAGAAGGCGCTGGAAATGCAACAATGCCCTATTAAGGGATGAGGTCCTTGCTCAGGAGGTCTTGGACTCCATAACAGAGTTCTTTGAGCTTAATGATAACGGGGAGGTGGCCACACACACGCTTTGGGACGCCTTCAAGGCAACCCTACGAGGGGTCCTTATAAAAATAGGTGCCTTAAAGAAAAGGGAGAGAGAGGCCCAGGAGAAAGCCCTGTGAGACAAAATAGCCCATCTCCAACCGGGGGGATCCCCGGCGCAACCCCTGGAACACGACCGGGTGGCCGCACTGGAGGACTACAGGCTACAGCTAAAAGATCTACTCCTGCAGAAAACGGAGAGGAGCCTTCAAATGGTAAAACAAAAATATTATGAGAAAGGGGATAAGGCGGATAGGATCCTAGCCTGGAAATTGAGGGAGGTCCAGAGAAGCAGGAGGGTGAAGGAGGTGAGGGACGCCCAGGGGCTCCTCGGTTGCGACTCTCCCCATATAGGAGAGGCTTTTCGCCAATACTACAAAACCTTCTACTCATCCGAATACGATGGAGACGACACCCAGATAGAAAGGTTCCTGAACTCTATACAGATCCCATCCCTCTCGGGGGAGCTGGCAGAGGGGTTGGAGGGCCCGGTAACCGAAGATGAGGTGGACAAGGCGATTAGTGGGATGAAGGTGGGAACTTCCCCTGGGGAGGACGGCTTCACAGTCTTCTTTTACAAGAGATTTCGCTCCGCCCTGGCCCCATACCTAGTAAGGGTCTTCAACGCTGTGCTGGAGGGGGACATCCTCCCCGAGTCCATGATGGGGGCCGTGATAGCGGTTTTGCCCAAAGAAGGAAAGGATCCCGCGGAATGTTCCTCCTACCGCCCCTTATCACTTTTAAATATCGACGTTAAGATCTTGGCCAAGGTGGTGGGGAGGCGGCTGGAGGGGATAATGCCTAAACTAGTCCATGGGGACCAGGTGGGCTTCCTTAGAGGAAGACAGGGGTCAGATAACATACGCAAAACAATTGACCTCCTCCACTTCGCTCAAACATCGGGGCTCGATGCGTGTGTCCTCTCCCTGGACTCGGAGAAGGCCTTCGACAGGGTTGAGTGGCGCTATATGGAACTCCTCCTCCACAGAATGGGCTTCGGGACTCACATCATGCGTTGGGTAACTGCACTCTACAGAGCCCCTGCGGCAAGGGTACAGGTGAACGGGAAATTGTCTGAGCCATTCCCCCTCTCCCGAGAGACGAGCCAGGGCTGCCCACTCTCCCCCCTGATATATGTCCTCACCATGGAGGCACTGGCAATAGCGGTTAGAGCTCACCCGGACATCAAGGGTATTAGAAGGGGTGAAGTCGAATTCAAGCTCTCCCTGTTTGCGGACGATGTCCTGGCCTACCGGGTGGACCTGGGCTCCTCGCTCCCCCCTTCCTGGCCCTGGTGTCGGCATTTGGACGCTTCTCAGGCCTGAAAATAAACACTGCAAAATATGTCATGCTCTCAATGAGAACAATAGACCCAGTGCTAGATCCTCTGGACAGGTTTCACAGGATCAAGGTGGGGAAGGTCGCTATAAGGTACTTGAGAGTACTTCTCACCAGGGACATATCGAACTTGGGAACCGCTAATTACGACCCCATGATTGCGGAGATCACTTCAGATTTGAGGAGATGGGGGAAGATGATCCTCTCATGGTATGGCCGGATGACTGCAGTTAAAATGAACATACTGCCACGGCTTCTGTACCTTTTCACAGCACTCCTGACTAAAGTCCCAGCACAGAGATTCAGAGATTTACAAAATGGGGTTCGCGACTTTGTATGGCAGGGGAAAACCCCGAGAACTGTAAGGACCACATTGACTTTGCCAAGGGAGGAGGGGGGATTTGGGTTGCCGGACTTTCACCTATACTTCTGCGCTGCCCAACTGCGCGTCCTCCTGGAGCACATGAAAGAGGACCTGGGAACGTATTGGTCATACCTTGAGGATATGGACGCCCACCCCATAAAGGTCCGAGACCTCCTATGGGCACCACGCAGGACTATCCCAAAACACCTACGATCCCACCCGACCCTGGGAGTCCTCTGGGACATCTGGAAAGAGGGCCCCCGAACCGCATACCTCACCACATAGCCGTCGCCGATGTCCTCTCTCTGGGGCCATCCCATTAACCTGGGAAGGAAAGGGTCCAGGCACTCCCAGAACTGGTCAGACATGGGAATGAAGTGGGCTGGGCAGATGTTCAGAGAGGGTGAATTTCTATCATACGAGGACCTGAGGGAGGCTCTCGGACGAGGGTCACTATCCATCTTCGAATACCTCCGCCTGAAGGGCATCCTCTGCGACCAATCATGGGGCCCAAATCTGAGGAGACAGTTGACCCCCTTCGAGAAGCTCCTCGACTCGGCGACCTCCAGGAAGGGGGCGGTATCAAGTATGTATAAAATTTTAAATACCTACAACCTTCAAAGAAGAAGGAGCTTCCGCTCGTTCTGGAACGACCTGGCAGTCGAGGAGATTTCAGAGGACGCCTGGGCCAGAATATTCAAAATAGCATTTCACAGGAACCTATTCACCTCTGACATGGAGCACAACTTTAAGATGTTACAGGGGTGGCACAGAGACCCCGTAAAACTGTCAAAGATGTTCCCGGGGGTGTCACCACGGTGCCCGAGAGGATGTGGGCAGATAGGATCCAGAGGCCACATGTGGTGGCTCTGCCCGAAAGTACAGACCTACTGGGAGTCAGTGAGGGACTGGATAGCGGATGTAACAGAGGACCGTTTGCCACTTAATCCCCTAACGATGTTGCTGGGACTCCCCTCGGATGTGGGAAACCATGCTGAGGGCGGGCAGGGTAGCTCTGGCTAAGAAATGGAAGAGTCCGGAGGCCCCCTCCAAGGAGGACTGGCTGAAAAAAGTGAAAAACATGTTCTTGATGGCCAAACTAACTGCCATGGTGAACAATGACACTAGTGCATTCCTCACGAACTGGTATGGAGTGCAGCAATCCTGGGGATGGGACGTTCACTGAAACCAAGGAAAGGTTCCCACCCCAAAGGGGACGGGAGTAGCCCCGAATGGCAGGACAACCCAAGCTGGGACCCCACGACCTGGGGAACGGCGGCAACAAGTCAGCTCGTGACATGGTCACGAATCGCATCATCTCCGAGGCTCAGGAGACGGAGACAACACTGGGAGTCTCCCATGATGAATGCACTGAACTGGACACAGGGAGGAGGGGTGGGAGGGGTACGGGGTGGGGGCATGGAGGGAGGGGTGGGTCAAGGGTGTTTCTAAGTTCTTTTTGTTGTTTGTTATATCAAAATGCTAATAAAAACTAAAGTTTAAAAAAATAAAAGGGCAGCTGAACACCTACTTCAAGCTACGAATCGCCAAAAGAAGTTTGCTGATAAACACTGAGCAAAGGCCCCCAACTACCAAGTGGGAGACAAAGTCTGGCTGGCATCTAAACACGTGTCCATTAAAGGAACCCGAACTTTCTGTCCAAGATACCTGGGTCCATTCACCGTCACCTCCGTGATAAATGCTGTGGCGGTCAGACTAGCTTTGCCGTCAAACATGCAGCTTCATCCTGTGTTCCACGTGTCTCTACTTAAACCTGTTCAATCTGCGACCCGGGTAGCAACGCCACCGCAGCCAGTAGTAGTCGCCGGGGAGCCTGAATTCGAAGTCAAGGACATCCTGGATTCAAAGTACGTCAGATCCAAATTATACTACTTAGTAGACTGGAAGGGATATGGTCCACAAGACAGGACATGGGAGCCTTATGAGTACATCCATGCACCTCGCTTGCTTAGACGATTTCATCAAAACCATCCAAACAAACCAGGACCAGACAGAAGAGCCACCTTGAGAGGGGCCTTGGGGGGGAGTGCTGTCATGATTCCTGCCCCTCATGTCCCCAGCCCTCCACAATGTCAGGCTGGAGCCAGGCCACAATCACCTACATGGCCCTCAAGGGCCTCTCCATCCCTCCAAATACCCACTTGGAGTCAGACTTGCCGCTTGTGGCACCAGACTCACTCACTCCCATAGGATAACATTGGGGATTGGACTTGTAGTGCATTGATGGGGACAAGATGGATGCCCCCACATATTTCGGTTCCCAGAACTGCATGTGCAGTCTAGTCTTTTGGGTGTGGTTCAGCCCAGAGACACCTGGGATACCCAGAGACTATTTAAGCCACACCCAGGCTGAGAAACATGCTTTGTGTTTTCTGCACCTGCAGCGTGACACTCACCGTGTTCAGATCGGTCTCCAGTAGGCCTGCATCTTTCTTCTGCGCTCAGCTCCTGCAAGAACAAGAACACCATTAGGAACAGCCTTACCTTGCGGCGCTTCTGACCATCATTCATCGCTTCTTCTGTTCTGCAGGCATCTTCGGTGGTGTCAAAAGGGAAAAGAACAGAAAAAAGGCATTAGTAAGCATTCAGCAAATCATTGCTTATTTTTAAAGGCTGTACGAGCTTCAAACGCTTACCTGAATCCCAGCCGCTCTGGGGGAACTCTGTCTCTGGAACTTCTCATCCATCTGCAAGACGGAAAAGACAATCCAGGTTAGCGTGGAAACATCTAGTGGCGCCGCATACCGTGCTTACTCACCGCATTTGTTCTTCATAACCGGCATCCATGCTGAAAACATTGCGGCACCTTAAAGACACAGAAAAAGAACTCAGTTCAATACAAATACGAAAGGGTCACATCGCGCATCGCGCTCTCACTCACCTTCAGCGCTACTCATCTCATCCCATCATCTAAGGAAGGAAAGGAACGAAGTTAGACAACTGTTCAAAAGACTCATTATACTTACCTGTCGGACTCTTGCCAGTGAAGTAACTACGCAGCAACGAGCCCGCATCAATCAACGCGACTGTGCACTGAAAGCAATACGGAGAGCACACTTTACAAGAAACCAAGGTGAGATGTGGAACAAAGGGAAGGGTTGGACTCCGGGGAAGAAGGGGTTCAAGCACACAGAGATAATAGGGAGTTAAACTCTACCAATCCTGTGTTTCAGGCCCAGTCTCCAGTCGAGTAGACTCCAGTAGACTCCAGGAAAGGGTTTGTGGTCGTAAGAGGTCAGAACAGGCTGAGTGACGTCCCAGGTGAGCGTTACAGTCTCTTTTACTCTAGGTCCTCCGTGCTGTCAGTAGGGCAAAGCAGGATCAAACACGTGGCGCCAGTGAGCCCATGGTGCCAGCGGGCCGGGTGGAGTGCGCCTTGACTTTTTTCCCCCTTGTTTCCAGCCGTGGCAGCTGAGGTCCCCACGACTACGGTCAGCACTTGTTGCCCAGATGCACGGTTACTTGGTAAATGGGCACCGGTCTTCGGGCTGTAATACGATCTCTGTGCAGTCTGTGTGGTCCAGCCAAGGTGTGACCGACGTGTGTGACCAAAATGGTTGCTGCGGCTGTCCGTCGCTCTACATCATCTGCCTCTGAATTTCTCGGTGCCCAACGGGGGCAGGGGACACAGAAGGCGATCTGTAGTGGCCTCGGGGCCTATGTCCTCCCCAGTGAAAGGATCGTCTCTGTGCGGCGGAAGACTTATCACGCCACCTACCCGGAGCGGAAAGGCATCTGAGGGTCAGGCAGGGCGTTTCCTACACCCGCGTCCCTACTGTTCTTTCCGTCCCCCTAATAGGTATAGCCGGGGTCTCCGGCTGCGAGTCCCAATGTGACCCTAGCTCATGCGCTGGAGGGCCGTCTCCGGCAGAGGACCCGGAGGGTCCAGGAACTGCAGTCCGGGCGGCACTGTCCAGGGCTCTCGGCTCTGCAGTGGCGAGGATCTAACTGGCTTTTCTTGGCATGTTGCGCCTGTGGGCAGACAATATTTCCAGAGTGTGCTCGGGTCCTGTAAACGCCTCCTCGGCAGCACCATGAGGAGCTGCGGTCCTCGCTTGGTCGCCTCAGGCCCACTCCTTGCACGCGGGCATGGGAGAGTGCAGGAGGCTCCGATTCGTCTCAGGTTTTCAGGGAAGCGAGTCGGAGACGTCCGTCATTCAATCTGCATCAAAAAAGGAAGAGATTTGTATCGGCAATCAGAATATTTTAAACAGGATAAGGCAGCCCCGATGGAGCAGCAGAACTTTATGTCTACATACGTCGGCTGCTCAACAGCGCCCCTCTCAGAATACAGGTTGACTTGTTCAATGATGTCTCATAACAATTCATTAAGTGCCACGTTATTCCTCTGGTCTCTTAAGAAGTTGTGAACATCAGTTTGTCTTCCAACAAGATGCAGGTATTCCTCAAGAAAATAGTAGAATACCATGCCAACCAGTCTATGAGTGTTGTCAGCCGATAGGGGCATTTGTATTTTCCCCACTGTTCCCAGGAAGCTGAAGAACTTGCTCTATTATAGCTGCAAGCAATCTCCTCATTATTGAACCAGACTTAGGATCTTGCAGGAAATTATGAACGTCAAAAGTTCTGCCCACCAGCGCAGGGCAAGAACGAAGAATGCAGATAAAAACAGCAAGGATGATCCGATGAATGTTGTCACTGGGCACCACCATGGGCACCTCCGAAAAGAAACTCAGTGAGAAAGGAATCAGAGAACTGTTCCCTCTTCCGGTCATCAAACAGGAACTCCAAACCTGGCATGCTTTCCTTCTCGATCAAGGCTGCTGACGGTGTTATGTCCTCTACGATGAATGGGCCATTAAAGCGTGGCTCGTGCCATCTACGCGTAAAGTTCCTGATCAAGATTTGATCACCAGGAAAATGTGTGGGAAGACGTAGTTCTTCACATCCGGTTATTGTATTATCTCCCTCTGTGTTCTGTGCCCCACACCCCTTTAGCTTGAGCTGATCTGAAATGACAGAGATACTTGTAGTCATACATGTTAAGTAATCACGTAACTCCTTTCCTAACAATTCTGCTGTTGTCTGGGCATCACTTCTAGTTCTAGATAGAGGTTTGAGGGGTCTCATCATCCGCCTCCCTGTCACTATTTCATGGGGGGTAAGATGGTGGTTGGAACCTGGCTGATTTCTCAACGCATACAATGCCAGTGGTTGGCAATACAACCTTCCATTCTTCAAGGTAAGCTTCAATTTGGCTATTCTTTCTTTAAACAGGCTGTTGAGTCTCTCACAAACTCAGTTCGCTTGCAGGTGATAAGACGATGAAAACTTGTGCTTTTTAATAAGCAACAAGCTTATCTGTTCAAAGACTTCATTGACAAAATGAGGGCCATTATCTGATCTTAATACTTCACATATTCCCCATCTAGGAAAAACTTCTCGTACTAAAACGTTTGCTGCGCAGGTGGAATCTGGGTGTGTACATGGACGAGCTTCAATCCACCTTGAGAAGGGAAATACCACTACAATCGTATATCTGTATCTATTGCAGACTTGCAGCATGTTGAAATAGTCGATGTGTAAATGCTGGAACAGACCATTAGGTCTCGGAATAACTCCTCTAACTGTACACAGTGTGTGCCCAGCAGTAAACCTTTGACACACGATGCAGTTTACTACATAAAATGCAACGTGTTCTACCAAATTCGGAACAAACCATTCCTCTGCAATTCTTGCGGTGAGGCTCTCTCTAGTGACATGCACAGGGTAATGTAGCTGTTCTAACGCCACCCTTAATAAGGCTACAGGCATCACTGGTTTACCAGTGCTGTCTTGTCGCCACAATACTTCTGAAGGGCTTAAAGAGCATCCCCTACCCGTCCACAGGTCTTTCTCATCCTGAGGCACTTCCCATTGAATTTCTACTAGCTGAGTCTTAGACAGATTGATATAACGATCAGGCACACTCATCATCACCACCATGCTTTCATTCACATCAGGCGTCTCAAACTTCATAATAATTTCTGAACATGCAACACGTTTTGCTTCCTCATCTGCTGCTTGATTTCTATCTGAGATAAAATCTGCCCTTTTAGTGTGTGCTGCGCACTTAACGACTGCAATGGCTACTGGGAGTTGTAGTGCTTTAATAAGTCTGTTCAATAAGGCTGCGTGCTGCACCGGAGTGCTGTCCACTCTGAGGTTGCCCCTCCTTTTCCAACGTGCTAGCCATGTGTGTACTGTTGACATCACATAGGTGGAGTCACTGTACACTGTTACTTCCTGGTCTGCGTGATTCTTGAGTGCGATAATCAGCGCCACTAATTCTGCAGCCTGTGCCGAAAAGTTAGACGGTAGTCGTGCACTTATCAATACTTCAAACTTTCCATTGGCCATGTGCTTTACCACAGCAGCACCTGTATATCTCTGTCCATCATTTTGATCGATTCTAGAAGAACCATCAGTAAAGAGAATATTCCCAGCTGCCAACACATTTTCCTTCACCCTCGGGAGTTCATCATAGAATTCCTCATAGTTCGAGCTGTCATGTGCATGCTCATCCTCTGCCAGTGGTTCTGCTATAAACATGGCAGGGTTCACTATTCGGCATCAAACTATTTTAATCGCTGGATCCGATATAACCACCTCGTAGGCAGAAGCCCTTTGAGAAGTCAACGTGCCTTTAGGCTTTTCCAAAATGGCAAACAAAGCATGTTCAACAAAAAATGTCATGGAACACCCCATTACTATGCTTGCAGCTTTCTCAATGGTGAACGTGGTCGCTGCCAAAGATTGTTCGCAAGGAAAGTGACCCCTTATTACTGGGTCTAAAATCCCACTGTAATATGCAAGGGGCTTGTACCCCAACGTGGTTTTCTGCGTGAGTACAGCTGTCATAATAGTGCCATTCATGTGCGAAAACAAATAGAATTCTCAGCATAATTGGGAATCTCTAAAACTGGAGCTGTGCAAATTTCTTTCTTCAACTCCTCCAACCCGTCTTTCATTTCCTCCATCCAGACAATTTTTTCCTGAGGTGCCTGTGCTTTTTTCAGAGCTTGTCACAAGGGAACAAGGGCCTTATATATGAACTGTAATCAAAGACCCATGCTCTTACACATAGTCCCAAAAATCTCTGCACGTGCTTTATCGTGTGTGGCTTTACTGTTTTCAAAATAGCCTCAGCTCTCTCAGGAGTAACCTTGTTTCCTTAATGCGAAATTAACTGACCTATGTACAACACTTAGGGCCTCATTACACGTAAGGCAGTAAGGGTTAACGGTCACCGGTAATGGTACCGGTGACCGTTAACCCTTACCGCCTTACTACGAGGTCCCTTTGCAGGTAGGTACTTTAACGCCTGCTGTTTAGCAGGCGTTAAAAACCAACCCACAAAGGGACCAGGGTGCTAATTACGGTACCGCAATTTGCGGTACCGTAATTAGCACTTTCCCCATTCCCATTATGCGCTATGGGGCAAAAATGGGAATGGGGAAGGGCAATGAGGGAAGGGGGAATTACCGCCCCACCAACCTTGGAATAGGGCGGTAATTCCACTTTCCACCAAGGCGGGCATGGACCAAGGTGCTAATAGCACCTTGGTCCTCCGCCTATCGTGTAATGAGGCCCTTACTCTTGAAAATACTGCAATTTCTCCTTGTTTACTTTATATCCTTTCTCTGAAGAATAATCATCAGTTGAACTGAATCGCATCTGCACTCTTCCTCTGAGGTGCTGCAGACCAAGATTTCATCTATGTACTGTAACACAACACAATCAGTATTGCTTAAGTCCCTCTGCAGGACTCTATTAAAAATCGATGGAGACTAACAGTATTCCTGGGGCAGGCGAGTACCTTTCAGTCGCATTTGCCGGAAAGTAAACGATGTCAGATCCTGTGAGTCTTTATGCAATGGGATTTAGAAAAACGCATTTTCCAAGTCAATCACAGTGAAATATCGTGCTTCAACAGGGATACTACATTAGATTGTTGCAGGATTAGGAACTAGAGGGATCTCAGCCTCTACAATCTGGTTAATCGGGCAGAGATCTTGTATTAAACACCACGACCCCCCTTACTTTTTTTAATCGGTTACACTGACATATTACACAGTGACTCTGACGTCACTAAGATACCCTGTTCCGTCATGGCGGATATCGTCTTAAAAATACCTTTGTCTGCCTCTCGAGATATGTCATACTGTCGTGCTCAAGGTCAAATTGCTCCTGGTTTCAATTTAATCTTTACTTCTCCAGCCCCCTTCAATAGGCCTACGCCATAGGGGCCTGTTGTCCATAATGAAACTGGCACTTTCACCATTCGTGCTAACATCATTTTCTGAGGAATCTCAAGTTTAATTGCTCGTACCCAATAAGTAATACTCATCTCAAATATTACTTTGTCATCTGATGGATGGTCTCTAAACATAGCCTCATCAGTGACGTTGGTCAATCTATAACCTTCCCCAATGGCAATCACTGTGCACCATCGTCTGCCTCCATAATCATTTCCATCAAGCAAAGTCATTTCACCTTTCACTACGGCTGCTTGTAATTACAAGCGCGATATGCGCTTGTAATTCTAAAGGTAAGACTCATCCTGCCTCTTCATCCATAGGTATATTTGGTCTAAATAAAAATTAATCAGGTATTCTTATAGTTCCACCCACTAAACCTGGTAGCCATGTTAACAGAATGTGCACCCCATAGTGAAAAACTTCGGGTTTTAACAGTACTCCTTGTATGGTCATTTGTCCTGCAAATGCCATAATAAACTCACTCACGCTTAAATAATGCATTGCTGGTGTTGAACACACTATGCCTTCATCAGTGAATGAAATCGTCATGTTCAACTTGGTCATTAAATCTCGACCTAGTATATTGACAGGTGTCTGTCTTGGATATAATAAAGGCACAGACATGTCACATTCTCCTATACAGACTGGCAATTTTTCAGTAAAAGGAACTCTACTTGTAGCTCCTGTGAAACCTTGAGTATTCATGGCATTTCCAGACATTGTAAATTTCCCCTCTCGTATACATGAGCGTGTTGCACCCGTCTCTACTAAAAAAGAAAAAGATTTGCCTCCTATATTGACATCAACCCTCGGTTCCTCTAGAGGATTGGGCGTCACAGATAGTATTGAACACATCAAGTCTCCCAGTGAGCTGTCCTATTGTGGATACATTCTTATCCCTGTACCTGTGAACGGATTGCCTCCATCAACAGTGACACACCCTATTCTAGGAGTCATTAACTGTCCCGTGCTTGTGCCTTGCTGTATCTACAGTTTCCTGTTGTGGAATGCACATGTTACCAGCCATTGTGTATTCCCATCAAAAGTTAAAGACCCCACAAGAATCAACATTGTCGTGGAGTCCTTCACAAAGGATTTCATTTTGGGCACATCATCTCTCAAAAACACATCTATATATTGTGACAAAGGTTCCAAAATGGATTGGACTCCAGATACTATTGGTCTCCCTGGTATTGGTGTCACCCCCTTATACACCTTTGTTTTATCATTTCATCGCGGGATGTTTTTTCTCAGTGTTTTTACAGCGATTTGTTTTTTTACAAAAAAACACATCAAATTCTTTTTTACATTATTTTTGGGGGGGTTCCTCCCCAAGCCCACCATTTTCTTTAATTTGTATTTATTCCCAAACACCCACACCCCATATATGTAATTTACTAACCCTCCCTAAACAATTCGATGGGTTTTTTCAAAAAAGAATTTACGGCAAAAAACCCTGCGAAAAAACATCCCGCGATGAAAGGACGTTGTACCGCTTCTTGCATGGTCACATAGCCTTCGGCTAAGGCCTCCTCTACTATTGGGGCTATCAGGACGTGAATTGAGGCTGTCGGGTCCACTGGTAGCAGTCTGTAGCTTTTTCCATCTTGTAATAAAGAGTGCACCATTCTGTTATAATCTTCACGATCCTGGCCCCCCTGCTGGAGCCGGGCCCGACTCATATTGAGGTAAGCATAGCAGGGACACCACGCTATTCTCATGCTAAAAAAAAGCAGCAGAGAGGCCCAGCTTTTTAGCCCCTAAATGCCAACATTCTGAAGCACCTGGGAGAGATTTTGTCACGGAAAGCGTGAGAAATTAATGTTCCCATAGCCTTGCATTGGAGTTAGAATAATTTAATGCGAGTGAAAAGGAAAAATAGCAATAGGACAGCGGTAGTGGTACCGATTTTCAAAAAGGGCCTACGAATATCGCCAGACAACTACAGACCGATCGCACTCCTGGACGTCGGGGGGAAGGTCTTTGCATCAACCTTGCTGAAAGCTCTGACCACCTGGGTACAGCAAAGTGGACGAAGAGACCCCTGGCAGTCTGGATTTGTGAGGGGGAGAGGTACTGGACTCAATATTTTTCTGATCAACCTGATGAAAGCAAGAACAATAAGGAACAAAAACCAAGAAATCTATGTTGCTTTTATCGATTTGTCAAAAGCTTTTGACACAATTAAAAGAGCCAAGTTGTGGGAGAAACTGGAGAACTGGAAATGCCTGCAGATACTGGTAGAGAACATCAAAGACCTGTACACAGACACAAGCATAAGAGTCAGGTTGGACAAAGCAGGAACATTGACAGACCAAATCCCGATAAGAACGGGCCTAAACAAGGGTGCCCACTCGCACCAGAACTTTATAACCTGTATACATCAGACATCGAGGACTCCTTTAAACTTACATGCTGATTTCCACCTAAGATTGCAGGGACCTTAATAGGGAGACTGCTATATGCAGACGACATCGTCCTTATGGACCAGACCCAAATAAGCCTCCAACGACAGCTGACGGCGTTGCAACAGTATGTGGATACAAACGACTTGGTAATTAATCCAGGAAAATCGAGGATCCTAATGCTGCGCCCAGGAGGGAGAAAAACAGAACGAGAAAGTCAGGTTGGCTTCTTAACGGTAAAAGAATTCTGGAAGTTGAGGCATTGACATTACTGGGAGTCTGCATAAATAACATGAAAAGCGAAAAACCAAGAATCGAAGGACTAAAACGGAAAGCAAACAACTAAGCATCTCAAGGGAAAATCCTGATGAAAAGATACTGTAGATTTACCTTAACACCATTGGTAACTTTCTACAGGATGAAAGTCGTGCCCACACTGACATATGGAGTTGAATCACCAAGACCCATATCGACACAAACATGGTCAATTCTGGAAGGCCAGTTTTGGCGAAAAGTACTACAACTCCCCAAATCTGTGCCAATAGAGCTGATAAGGAGAGAGTTGGCATTAACTTCACTTAAAACCATAGTGATATGGAAAATGCTAACCTTCTATCGAAAATGCCTGGAGGAAAATGCAACCGGAGGTTTCAAAGTGTTGAATAAAGCAATAAAAGAAAAAACAGATGCAATACTAACTCAGTGGCAAGAAGCGTGTCGAGAGATCTTGGTGAACTTAAACGAATCAGAGGACGATCTGTGGATAAACCCAGATAAAACCAAGAAAAAAATATACATGGCAGACTGGATAGAAACCCAGGAAACCATCGGCAAATACAAAGGCTATGAAGACTTCTGGGCATAACCGCGAAAATTTAATCAGATTCCGAGCTATTTGACTTTATTCCCGAACTGGTACTTTCGAGCTATCTTTTTAAGATTCATACTGAACATCCTGCTAACGGGAGAAATATTACAAAGGAGGAAAGTCATGAACAGATACACAAAATGCAGAGTGTGTGAACTCGAAGGAGAAAAATAAACCCTGAAACATCTCACACTCCATTGCACGGGACTACGAGAAGCTCGTGAGCAATGTTTGGGCAATGCCCTGAGAAGCTTCGTTACAAGGAGCGCGGAAGACTGGTGGAAGATCCTCATAGAAGGAGAAATAATGAAAATCCATATAGCGCTTGTAAGACTGGTGATTTTAATACTTAAAAAATTGGAAGGGCTATGTAGTGATACAGACAAAGGGACAATTACCAAAGACGTGTGAGCTAAACAAAGGCGGTAGACAAATCACGGAAACTTGGTCTACAACAGAATAAAGGTTTAAAATAAGGAAAACCATATAAATCTGTGAAATTAATAAAAAAATTAAAAAAATAAAAATATTTTTTATTGAAAAATCGGCCTTTTCCTGCTTAAATCTGGATTGTTGACTTTGTGGACTCATTAGAATTGGAGGCAAATGCTTAATTACAACATTTTGTGTCGCTTTAACTAAGATGCTGATGAGCGACTGAATGTTGGCACTGGCTGTTTTCCTTCCTTTGTAATAAAAGTCTGATGCCACAGCGATAACGCTGTGACATTTCAGATTGACGTTTCAATAAAAAAAAAAATAAAAAAAAAAATCTGGAGGGTTGACATTTATGCAAATGTACCTTTCTTACTCCTTGTGTTGTTCCAGCAGCCTTACCTGCTTCCCAGCGTATTGTCAGATACAGCATGGGCTACACATGAGCTGGGTAGGAAGTGAGAGTGCAGCTGTGGGGCAGCACACATGCCATCTCTGTCTTTTGCTGAGCACTGCCCTCTTCCCCCGCCACATTCAAGGTCAGCCGAGCCAAGAAATGGCTGGAGATGGAAAGTGCAGGTGTCCTGATACCCTCCTCCCACAACCCACCACCCTGCTTCCACTGTCTGGGAGCCAGCAGAACACAAGGTGTTCTCCCTCTAGCTTCCTTCACTTCCCAACCCGACAATCTCCCTGGATCACAGTCCATAGTAATAATGCCAGCGAGTCAGGAGGGTCTGGATCACATAGATGCTCCTGTCCTGTCGAACAGCAACCACGTGTTTACGAATTTAGACTTAATAGACAACTGGCCAGACTTGATTATGGCGTTCACCTCTGCTCTATGGGGCGGACATGGCCTTTAACGGTGCCCTAGCCTAAGTCTAGATAGTCAGCGAGGGGTTGGGGCCTTTAAAGGCCATGTCCGTCCCCACACAGGGGTTGCACTGGGACCGGTCCAGCAGGTAAGTGGGGAAGAATGGTGCCACCCGGGAGGAAGGGCCTTGGGCAGCCTGAACAGTGGGTGGAGAATGTGTATTCTCACCCGATGTTCCTGTCACTTGATTGACTACTCATACTTCCTTGGGAGCAAATCTAGCTTTACTTTGCTAGATAGGAATAGTGGAATCTGGTCTAACTATGGCAACTGGTCTATTGGAATCTGTCACTGTTGTAAAGGCACATGATGAATTTGACCCTATTGTGCTAAATGGCCATATGCATCTTGACATACTTTCCTAAATGGACTTATGACTCTCTCATTGCTATGCTAACTGTACATAATGGAATCTGGCGATGCTTGTTCCTGGCAACTGGCCAGATATTCCTGCTTTCATATTAAACTTTTTAAAAAAGCAGTAAAAACACCAAAAGGACACCATGTTCGCTATAAGCCGATTGGCCCACTTTTTGTTATATTTTGTTGGTGGATACCTCAAATCACAGAGACGATGTTATTAAGTATTTTCCAGGCCCCAGAGCAAGGTCCTGATGAAGAGGGTGAAGAAGATGGCAGGGTGATATGTTGTAACACGCGTTTTTATTTGAACATGCTCTAAGATAATGGGCAGGTATTTCATGGCTTAAAACAGCATCAGAGTTGACAGTGGATAGACTATTTAAGTGTGGCTCCAGCCTCTTTGGCAAGTGCTCCTAACCTCAAAGCCAAAAACCATACAATGTCCCACTCCCAGGAAACAACAAGCGGAAAAGCCAATCAAACAATGACTTTAAGAAGGGGACCTGTTAATCACTTTTCTTGGCATCTTGAAATTAAAGTGATAAATCATACAGGATATTTTGCAGAGCCCTCCACTTGCTTTGTGCCAAGTACCAGATGATCATTCAGTCCTAATCTTTACCTCACTTTGAACTCTGGTACTTATAGATGTGCATTTATGATATGAAATAAGGCTATTCCTCTTGTACAGAACTGCAAAGGGACACTAGCGAGAAAGGGTGGATTGGTATAACATCACGAAAGAACTCTATCCCTGTACATTGTCTGTCTGAGCAACGGCTATCAAACACGAAGTTGTGGTAAATGAAAGAAGTGTGCTGGCCCTTTTCAACAGATGTAAAGGCCTTCGGAATGTACTACGTCAGCAGTGCTGTTTGTAAGCATATTACTATTGTAGTCAGTCATTTAGGTTAAATTCACTCAGGAGGCCAGATACAAGTAATCCGTGGTGAGTTGGGACCGACTCAGCTTTTCATCGTACAATAACATGAGTACCATTCAGCTGGATAATTGTAAGACCCGTTATTTACAGTGACTTTGCTTTGGCAGCATTCGGTAGTTCACGTACTTTGTATTTCTTGTTGTATCAGAGTCACAGGGGCATCTCGAGCAGGAACGAGGAATAGAAGTAAAAGGCAGCCCCCATGCAGGGGGCCTTTGCAAGGTTCACTGATAACATGGATGTGACAGATCTAGTGGTGAAGGGGCAATATAGGTACAGACACACACACACCACTAAAACCAAACACACACATAATGCAGCACAACACATATGCACAACATACCAAACAATCACACAAATCAGATTCACAGACCATGCATATCTCACACCACACAAAACCTACCCTGGAAAAACACAGATACACACAAACAAATACAACCCTTACACCAGATACAAGGACATAACACACACAACAGATAAAAACGCTCTGCTCAACACACCCCATCACACCTGGGGTGGTATTATCATAACGCCAGCTCACGCACAAACAGCGCATACTGCTGGTTGCCCTGGAGGGGATCCAGCTTGGGAACACTGAATATAATGCAGGCCTATATTTGCTGCGGTAGATTATTCAAATATGGGTGTTGTTATTGGGGCGGGTTCTCGCGCAATTTAAGAGCTCCCTTTTACCTATGCACATAATTGTACTGCCAAAATATAGAGCACATGCAAACTAATCCTAGGCTGTGCACAGCATAGCTGTAGCTGGCAGGTGTTCAGTGTGCAACCTCACTCAGGTTGCCATTTGTTAGGGTGCAAAGCTGGTCCCCAGGATCATTTGGGGACCCGCCTACATGGGCTGCAGTTACTGATTACATTAGCTCAGCACTAGTCACTGTTGGTGGCTTGGATCAATTGTATGTGCTAACATACAATGCAAACTGTGTGGCGTTTTACCCAATTTGTCACAGAAAGCATGCTGGAAAATGCACCCATTATTTAAAAAGAATGCCTGGGGGGTATTTGGAGTGGGGGTCGGGGGACGTGGCAAATACCTGTTTGTTGGTTTGGCCTCACTCGCTGCGGTCGGAACCACCGCATATTCGAGGCAAAGATTTACAGCCCTACAATAAAAAACATCATCAGTCACCACTGCAAACTCATTCTTCTTCCAGGGGCTGCAATAGGGGGTGCTGCTATTACCCAAATGACTTCTCTGTTGATGACTTTATCCAAATAGCAGGATACTGTAATTAGCCCGTTTACAGTTTTCTTTTCTGAAACACTGGAGGCAAGGTTTGAACTGTACAAAGGCAATATTTATTTTGAAAGTTATCTGATTCGGCCTACCTATTGTATATATCAACCCTCTGATAAACATAATCATTGCCTTTACACATTGATAAGAGCTGGCCACGGTTCCCAGGGTCACAGATCAAGTCAACATACCTATTTGCAGTGCACACACCCATGATAAAGACGGAAGTGGAAAACTGAACAGACATTGGCAAAGCCAATGGCTTTGTGTAATATATTTTAAAAAAAATGTACGTTAACACACACACAGAAAAGGTTGTGCTGATAAGACATGGAGAGGACAGGCAGAGAAGAGGACAACGAGTCATGGCGCCAGATTTCACTTATTTCCATTATATTATAGGTGTTGTCATCATATGTTCAGATATTATCAGTGTATGCAAAGTATCGCCATCAGCCAAAAAGCTGTTCCCATCATATGCCAGGCAGTGCCAAACAATGGGTAGGTACCAACACCAAATACCAGGTTTTGGTTCAGTATGCCATAATACACAGTCCAATGAGCATTTTCCAGGAGCATTTTCCATCACATTTTCATTATGCCTTTGCCCACGATATATTCCAGTTGTCACATGCCCGAGGGACCACACTAAAACTGACACCAGAATGTTTAAAGGGTTTTTGATTAAAGCAAAGTCAAATATAAGACTATTGCATGAAAATTGGTTCAGGATAACTGTAACATAAAGATTCTTGAGAATCGCAATCCTTGAACTAAGGATTATAAAAGAAGGAAGGTAACAAAAAGGCATTCAGAAAATTCCAGACAGGACGTTCTCCTGTTTAGGCAGCACTAGCGTTCAGTTTTTATCAATTCTTCTAGGGACCACAAGGCTTCCACGCCTCTCTCTGGATTTGGGGGTCCCTCCCTTTGCCAAGTGTCCAAAAAGTCCTACCCTTAACTGTGGCTCTCCTTCTCTCTGACATTTATCCAATGATAGGTCCCTTGCTCACCCTTCCACACCCAGGGATAAAGTGCCCTGCTCACTAGTCTGCACCTAGGGATATAGTGCCCCTCCCTTGGGACCTGGGGCTCCTTCTTTTGTCTCACATGCTCTCCTCTTCTCACTAGGGCCCACCACTCTTCCAGGGTCCCTGGGCCTCACATCTTTGTAAAAGGAGCATAATTCTCTCATGGGGTTCAGTGGGGCTCTTCTCTGCATCTGTGAATCAGACACAATCTTTGAGGTTCAGGGGGGCTCTTCCCCTCACTGGAGTACACCCCTCTTCTGGTGTTAATGGGGCTCCTAACTCCCTAACTGGAGTAGAACACACCCCTCTTCTGGGGCACAGTGGACTCCTCTCCCCCACCTGAGCAGACCACATTTTTTGGGGGTAAGTGGGGCTCACTGCCCCCTCCAGGGAGCACACCCCTCTTCTGCGCTTCAGGGAGCTTCTCTCCACCTCACTGGTAAATATCCCTCTTCTGTGGGTCAGAGGGCTGCTGCTAGCCCTCACTGGCACACGGCCCTCTTCTGGGTTTCGAGGACACCGCTCCCTCTCACTGGAACACATGCCTCTTCTCGGCTCAAGGGAGTCCCCTGTTGTGTTGCTCGCCAACTTCCTCAGCAAACTCCTCTCCTCAGCTCTCAAAACAAAATAAACTGTGTTTCTTAGTCTCTATTATAAAGACCTGAACATTGTCCCATTGACTTAGGCACATTCATTTTTTAATTGATTGGACAATTACTTTCCCATTCCAAGCCAGGGGAAGGAAGTCTTTAAAAGGCTTTCCGCTATCTTTGATTTCCTTCACTTGGCTTTCAAATGCTACAGCTGGTGTTTGTTGGCTGCTCTGCTCCTGCCTTATCTCCTGGCTCTCCCTCTCTACAAAAGTTTGTTTTTGGTGTTTATGATGTAAAAAGGGCTATTGCAATGAACAGGGAAACCTCTAGTAAATTCCCAACCATGCAAAAATCTGTTTCTTTTTGGGGAAAATAAATTAAGTATGTCTCTCTTTAAATGCTGCAGCTGCAGGGGAGGAAGAAAACTGTTCTCCTTTACACGTGCTTCTGCTGGGGTTGGCTATCCCTTCGATGATCCATACCTGTTGACTAAGGGGGTCTCTCTGGATGTCCTAGTATTTCCGCATAGTGTATCTTCCCCTGAGTCCCTGAAAGAGTCTTCTAATACACTCCAGGTTTTGGATTGCCACAACTAATGCATCATTTGGGAGAAGTAGTCATGAATACCTGGTTTCTTTGGGGCCTGGTAGTTCTTATTAGTTGTTGTGTTAGTTCAAGGCTAGTCCTGTCAGCCCTTTTCTCAGGACGATTGGGGACTGGATGCAATATTTGTACTGTGACTTTGTCACACAGTATAAAAAACATTTTCATGCTGGCTGTGCTCATACATATTATTATTATTATTTCATTTCTAATAAAGAGCAACACACCCATATGCCTCAGCATGTTAAAACATAAATAACAGACACAAATAGAAACAAATTACGATGAAAAAGAAACAACAGACAAAAAGTACAGTATTGCGCAAAAAACTAAGTATCAAATAAATAGGTCTGCTATTGCTCCAGTATATGCCATTATTACCATATAGAACGTATTCCAGTTGCACTTGCCATTAAAAGCTGTAATAATGTAAGCCAGTCTAGTCATCTAATAATACATATCATGTTTGCTTTAACCTTGATGCCCAGTAACAAAATGCCATGTGAGAGTAAGAATATATGGGCATATTGGCACCATCAATGGAGGCCAGTTTTGCCCTGCAAAAACACTTGTTTACTTTACCCTCGAAGCCCAGTTAAAAAAGGCCATGCCACAGTGAAAAAGTATACCCAAACTGGCTGCACCAATGGATGTCAGTCTAGCAACATAATCACACGCATTATGTTTGCTTTACCACTGATAGCCAGTAAAATATGCCAAGAAAGTAGGTCTGAACTGGCTGTAACCAAAGAAAGCAAGTCTAGCAATGTAATCACACTCATCATGCTGACTTTACCCATAACCCAGTAAAAAATGCCTGCCACAATAAGAAAACATAACTAGACTGGCTGCAATGAAGAAGGCCTGTTTAGCCACATAATAATACTCATCATGCTTGTTTTGCCATTAAAGGTCACTAAAAAATACCATGCACAGTAAGGAAGTAGGTCCAGACTGGCTGCAACTATGAAAGCCATTCCAGAAAGGTAATAACACTCATCATGCTGGCTTGGATTTTGATACCTAGTAAAAGAAATATCACACCACAGTAAGAAAGTATAGCTACACTGTCTGCCCCAAAGTATGCCCATCTAGTGATGTAATAGCACTCATTGTGTTTGCTTTACTTTTGAGTCCCATTATAATGCCATGCTACTAGCAGCCCCCTAAAATTAGAGGACCAGTTCCCCTTCATACATGCAGCACAGTCACATACACTTAAAGCACACATGCTCTAATTCACACAACATGTGCTCTCTTATTCACCCTCTCATTCAAACAGCAAACATGCACATCTTTGCATGCAGACACATTCACGTATGTGAACTAAAATAAACACTTGCATGCACGCGTACAAACACATTGCACAATGTATACATTAACATTTAATTTACCTACTGTTCACACCTTCAGCATGCTGACATCATGGCCATGAGACCTGGCCAGAAAGCCCGCTCCACGCAGAGCTCGTTGACTGACAGAAGAGGAGAGTACTACTCTCCTGTTATACCATTGATAGATTTATAAACTAGCAGAAGGAACTTGAAAAGAGTAGTTGTGCATGGAGGGCCAACCAGCACGTTGTCCATATGTAGAAGTGAGGGACGATCCGGGTAGATTGTAGAGAGTATGGTTAGCAAAGAGGAGTATTTTGTCTATAGTGAGGAAAGAGTAGGTCTGAGCATTAGTCAAGTTTGCTGAGCACAAGAGTGGAGATTAGAGCTTTTGTAGCATGGTTGTTTAGAAAAGGACACATTTTTCAAATGCTGAGGAGGTAAATTCGAGCAGCAGATATGGTAGTAGTGATGAATTGTTGCAGTCCTAGGTAACTATGAACGAGGACCCCAAGATTAGGTGACACCTGGAGAGGAAGCAGGAAGGAGATAGGAGAGGGGAGGAATGGGAATTTTAAACTGGGAGAAACATGACTTCCGTTTATGAAAGAGTACAGCATGGGGCAATGGATTGCCATCCAGTGGGGAACTGCAGTGAGACAGTTCCTAATCTGTTCCGAGGTGGCTGGGGTAAAGGATGGTAAGGAGAACAATAATTGAATGTTATCAGAAAAAGGGTGATAGTGAAAGCCAAAGGATGAGAGAAGGTCACCCTCGGGCAGAGGTATAGAGGGTGAAGAGTAGAGGTCCAAGGTTTGATCCTTCGGGATGTCAATAGAAAGAGGGATGGGTCAGACGTTTGTGAGTTCCACAAGATTTAAAAGGATGGACCTTCCAGGTAGAAGGTGAAACAGGCAAGAGCACATTTGTGCAAAACCCAAGGTCCTAGACAGTGAGCAGGAAAGATGAGTGGTTGACAATGTCAAAAGCAGCAGTAAGGTCAAAAGGATGAGTATAGAAAGTGGGGTGGTGAACATTACAGAGAACATTGGAGGCATGCATGAGTGCAGTCTCTGTGAGGTGTTTTCTACGGAAGCCAGATTGAAGTGGATCTCCATGGCAATTATCATCAAGGTGCTTAATGATCCAGTCAAAGACCACCCGCTCATGGACTTTTGAATAATATGGAAGGAGAGAAGCGATAGTTTGCTGGGAGGTTTGCTTCAGCAGAGTTTTCTTCAATACAGGCAAGACAGTTGCAGATTTAAAGGAGGCAGGGAAGAGTTTAAAGAGCTCAGAGAGATAAGCGCAAGTGATTGAGACTAGGCCCTTCACCATTTGGGGGCAAAAGGTTTGATAATAGCACAGGTAGATTGGCACTGCAAAGGATAGGTGTTAATTCATTTGGAGAGATATGGGAGTAGTAGTTGAGCGTGGAACAGGTAGGGGGAGAGGTAGTGGACACAAGGTTGGTTGAGGAGGGAGAAAGAAGAGGGCTGTGAGAGTAGAGTTGACATTTAATGATTTTAGAGGAAATATAGTGAGCAAGTCATTGCAAAAAGGGATTAGTTAATGGATATTGACTTGGGAGATGTGATCAAAAATTGGAGGGTAGATACATGTTTGCGGGGGTGAATCCGAAGGAAGAGCTTAGGTTTGTGAAGTAGCAGGATTCGGCAGAGTCCAGTGCAGAGGTTAAGGCAGCTAGGGAATTTTTGTAGGGTAGGAGTCTAGGAGAAGTGTAAGTGTCCATACTTTGCACATGTTTGTTTTGAAGGTCTGCATTTCAGAGGTCATCCAAGGATGAGGATGGGAACAGGAAGGTGTGAGGTGTGAGTGTGCAAGCAGCATCGTGTTGGTCAAATGGAGTTATAAGTGCATAGTGAAAGTCAGAGAATGTATGGTCAATAGCAAAGGCATGAATTGGGGAAACGGACAGGAAAGAGCTCCTCACATCATCAAGGTAAGGGGCAAGAGAGTCCTGCTGTAATTTTCTCTTAGTCATTGAAGAGGGAGATGAGGAGCGAAAAATGGAGGGATTGGGATGTTAAAATGAACAATGTGTATAGACGCGTTAATAATTGCCATATCATATCATATCATATATCATATCATATCATATCAATGGAGTGATCAGACGAGAGGGTTCAATGGAAAGGTCAGAGGAGGAGAAGGCATTTGAGAGAAAGACAGGGCCAGGAGAGCTCCCAGCAGAGGTTGTAGCCTGTTTGTGGAGGGAGTAGAGGGATTGGTCAGATAGGAGGCAGTTAGTGCTAGGCATGTGGCTGTAGAGGGCTTGGAGAGGTTAGAGGCCCTCAGCATGACAATGGGGATGTTGGTAGGGAGTGACTCAGAGAGAAGGGTCACATCAGGAAAGAAGTAGTTGAGAAGACCAGGGGGTTGATAGAGAGCCAGAGCAGTGAGAGGAGTAGGAGAGAAGAGTTGAATAGCATATCAAAAGAGGAGGAATTGATGTCAAATGGGGGTAAAGAGGCAGTGTTGTGTGTCTTTATGATAAGGGACCCCACACCTCTGCCCTTCCCAACCGTTCTGGAAGAGTGGGAGAAGGGAGCAATGTCAGTGTGGAGAACTGCTTGTGTAGAAGAGTCCTGAGGAGAGATCGAGATTTCTAGGATAGAGAGAAGTGGAAATTGAAAGTGTTAAGAGTCGAAGTAGCCAAGTGGTGTAGGAAGAATATTTGCAGAGGAATTGTGTGTTGTGCATTCCAGAGGGCAAGTGAAAGAGTGATAGGAGGTGGGGAGAGGAGCAGATGTTGTGAGGTAGGCGAGGGGGATAGATGAGGTTGGAGATCACGGGAGAATGGGAGCATCTTATTTGAGGGTGCAGGGGGGAAAGAGGAATATGGGGGGCAAAGAGTGATGCAGAAGTTGCCCAAGTTGAGGCTGAAGTCTATGAGAGACAGGAAGGATAATAGTAGAAGGAGGAATGGAGCAAAGTCAAAATGTGTAATGAAGAGAAGAACAAATGGGCAAGTGAAGGCAAAGAAGAAAGTGTGCAGACCAAGCAAGAGGGTAGGTGATTGAGTGGAAAGGAAAAGAGTGGCTAGTTGGCTGAGAAGAAGCAGGTGTAAATACTGAGTTGGGCTATAATGGAGTTTTAGGTAACCGAAAGACAGTTAACATCCCCAAAACACCAATGTTCCTTGGTCCTGTGAGGTAACAGAAGCTCAGTTATGAATGGATAGTCAATGGGTGGAAGGAGCCAGATGTATGCAAGCAGAAGTTAGGTAAAGGGTGAGCTCAGAGGATTCCTGGCCCTTTCCAGCCCAAACAGGCACCTGCCCTTTGCTACTTTTGACCCTTGGCTGTAGACACCTGGGCTGGACGCCCACGGGAGACTGAATAAGTGAGGAAATGTTTCATATGGCCTTCTTTGAGCCAATCACAGTGCTCCAGATGACTTCCACACTTGCAAGCAGAGTCTTGTTGTAGGTCTAGTGAGCTTTGTTTAGCAGGCAGGATCCTCAGATTGTGCACAGGGCTGTCTGGTAAAGCAGGATGTGGCCAAGAAAGAAAACAAATATTGAAAACAAACCTCCAGATGGGCATATGTCCCACTGGGAGCCAATCACAGTGCTCCAGATGGCTTCCACACTTGCAGGCAGAGCCTTGTAGGGATAGGAAGCTTTGTTTAGGAGGCAGGGCCCTCAGATGGTGTACAGGTCCTCTGGTGGCAAAGCAGGATGTGGCCAAGAGTGAAAACAAATAAATATTGAAAACGAACCACCAGATGGTCACACTTCCCAATGCGAGCCAATCACAGTGCTCCAGATGGCTTCCACACTTGCAGGCAGAGTCCTGGGTGTTGAAGGCCCAGGGCGTGCCATTTGGTAGGCACAGCCCATCAGCCTGTGCACAGTTACCTTCGGCAAAGCAGGATGTGAACATAAAAGAGAGAGATAAAATATTGAAAATTAACCCAGGACAGTCACATGTCCCTCTTGGAGGCAATCACAGTGCTCCAGATGACTTCATCACTTTCAGGCAGGGCCCTAGGTGTTGTAGGAGCTTTGTTATGCAGACAGGACCCTCCGATTGTGCACAGTCTTCTGGAAAAGGAGAATGTGGCAGTGGATTACACTTTATTGTATTTATTTTGTTTAATTGCTGTTTACGCAGAAACTTCCCAACAGCAACAGAGTGCTGCACCATGATAAACAAGTGTAAAGGGGATGACACGATTAATAAAGTTCAAAACGACTACACTGTTTGCATTCTTTTAAATGTTATGTTCTACTGCAAGCTTGTTCCAGCAGGACAGGGCGACTTCAGAAAAGAATTGGCTTTCATGCACTGGGGAATTTCTAAGATAACTGTCCTTGGTAATAGGGGCATGGCTAAAAGGCCGCGAGTTAAGACGTGCTCTTCGGATGCTCCTGCAGATCCGACATCGATCCGGATGAAAATGGGCAATCTAAACTGATTACAAGAAGTGACTCTGAAGCAACTGCTGGTGGAAATATATGGGCACGCTCCGGTACAAAGCGTGTGGAAAAATGCAGCTGAGTTAGAAGCTGCAGAAGTTGGCAGAGTTGCGAGAACAAAGGAAACAAAAAATGGCGACAGCCCGGGACCTACACAAATGCTCAGCATAAGAAGTGCCGGGGACAGGAATCGGAGCCACACTCTTCACATATAACAGACTCGATGCACTGTGCCCATGTGGACACATTCTAGTCGGAGTAGCGCGGAAGCCTGTTAACATGGTATCACGCCGGATTAAGAGATACAATGTAGCACCCAGAGGAGGCAAGGATAAGCGTGCGGCCGCACTAAAAAGCATCCCTGGCAGTGAACGGTGCAGTGGGTTAAGTGGAGATAGCAAAACCCACTACACAGGGGCATGAACAGGAGAAGTGCACATACAAAGGCGGCACATGGAGCAAATGAAACAACGAGGACGTTAAAACGAAAGGCCACAGCCCGTGAAAGATTGGACAATGGCTGGATACACACAGTGGCAGCACTGCTAAGGAAGGGTAAACAGTATCGCATCCGCCCCATTAATAATGCAAGGAGAAGGCCAACGGAGCACCCTTGGTGTAGAAGCCAGCAGCCTAAGTGGGAAGGTGACCAACAGACAGTTATAGGGGCCTTCTGCATAGAGAAAATTCCAGGGCCGCAGAGGCGTGACTGCAGGTACTAGAACCCAAAACACCCGTCAGCAAGGAAGAAAGGTGCAGCACAGTGAGCCATTAAGCCCTGACAGCGTACAGGCAATAAGAACACAGGCGCGGCAGTGTACAGTAAGCTGGCTGGGATAACTGAGAGTGGTGGAGCTGGAAGGAGGGCAGACTCAACCAGCCTGCAAGGTGAAACCGTATGGGCCCCTCTCAAACAAGCGGACAAGTGGGTACACATAGAGTAGTGGAAGAGCACGATCAGAGGGCCCAACAACAACATAAAGTCAGGTGGAGGCACACAGCTTGCTTGCTAGAAGAGCACTAAGACCGGTACAAGAAGGACGCCAGAGGCGAAGGAGGGACACCCAAGATAACAAAGGTGTCAAGAGGGCCTCGCACCTAGGATTGACCAAAGGGCCTCACTGAAGCAGTTCCCGAGAAGCCCCCTGAAGTTGGTTGACAAGAGAGCAACAAAGCTAGACGGAAGGGGAGATGAGACAAACCGCTAGGCCGCGTTCGGCCGCACCCAAGGCGGGATGAGAAAGTGAAGAAGAAGGAATAGAAGAGAGGGCGAGAACGAAACAAAAGGACAAGCAAAGAGAAGGAGCTAAAATACGCAGGGAGTCACAACGAGAGGTGGAGGCTGGAGTCAGACAGTAGGCGGCACGGCCGTACAAAAGCCATACAAACAGGCCTCTAACTAGAGCTCTCAAGAGAAGGTCACGCCGACTGGAGGATTGACTTAGACACGGAAGGTTAGACACAGCAGGGGGATATATAGATAAGATCCCGCATAAGAACAGCAGGAGACATTCCCCCTGTACTGGCATGACAGAAGCAACCAGGGCCTCCACAGATGCCAGGAATACAAAGGAACCTAAGGGGAAGGACATTAACGATGTTGTCTAAAGCAAACAAAGAGAAAGTAAAACAGACATCCCTGGACACGTTGACCAGACCTGCGCAAGCGATGGAGGGGGCAAAGTCACAGCCACAAGAGCTAACAGCTAGAGCCATGCAAGATAGAATGGACAAACAAATACTGGCTGCCATAACGGAATTGAAGACGTCGCTGGAATTTAAAATAGATGCAATGCAGATAGACATGAACCTCTTGAGGCAATACGTCAGAGCATTGTCAGAGCACACAGGGGCGCTAGAAAGGGAGGTGTAGGCCAATACCAGCGGCTGCCAGGACAACCCCACGGACATCTCATACCTGAAACAGCAAGTACAGAATCTGGAAAACAGGGCGGAGGAAGCAGAAGGTCGGGCCAGGCGCAACAAACGTTCGGATCCTCGAGCTACCAGAATGCAAAGAGGGACAGAACCCAACTAATTATATAGAAGACCTGCTACTGCAGGAAATTGGAGCACGCTTTCCCAGGGATTCACATTGGAAAGAGCACACAGGGCACTGAGGTGGAGACTGCAACCCGGGGCCATGCTGAGGCCAATAATAGCCAAAATACTGAATTACAAGGACAGAGAGAGAATACTGGAACATTTTCGGAAAGGCGGCAACATCAGCAGAGTGTCAGCATCCCCGGACTACACCTTTTTGGTACAAAAGCAACGGATGGACTACAGGTCGGTGAAAAGAAGACTGCGTTCGGTCCAACTCAAGTTTATGCTCCTGTATCCTGCCAAGATGAAGGTGCTGCACAAAGACTGAGCTCTGTTTTTCGACACCCAGGAAGAAGTAAACAGCTGAATGGACTCCCAGAATATGCCGTCAGATCATGACGGTGAGGAGAGTGATAAGTAATACGCTGAAGGGAACCCTAATGCATAAACCTGAGGGATGGGGGTGAGAACACAAGGGTTGGCGACAGACACACTTGGACCATTAGTAAACTAAGCCATAAGGCCTATGACCTTTAGCAGAATGCAGGAGTTACACGGGAATCGCTCTTACCCAGTAAGTTCTTTAGTTGGGATAATGGTAGCACAGTATACACCTGTTGCGCTCTAAGTAACTGAAATGGGCTGTGAAAGGAGGGAGAAGCAGGGATGCCTGAGAATCAATTTTGGAGCTGGGCAATTGTTGGGGTTGGGTCAGGAGGGTGGGGAGGACGGGGGGGTTGTTGGGGTAGTTGCAAGGGGAAAAGCCTACAGACAAGCATCAGGATGAGAGAGAAAGGAGCTGGGAGTGGGGATGGGAGGGCTGGACAAAGGATAAAATGGGGGAGCTGAAGATAGTAACCTGGAATGTGCGCGGGCTGAATAATTATGTCAAACGAAATAGGGTTATGATGTATTTGAGGAGACAAAAAATAGATATTGCAAGAAACTCATCTGACCAACGAAAAGCAAGATGTTATAATAAAGAAATGGAAAGGGACAACCCTAGGAGCTACCTACTCAACGTACGCCATAGGGGTTATAACATGGATAGCATCTTATGTCCTGTTTAGGCTGCTACAGTCCACCATAGACAAAGAAAGAAGGATGGTATTGATAAGGGGGTTGGTGGAGAATAAAGAAGTGAGCATAATCAATGTGTATGCCCCGAACCAGGACACTGCGGCCTACCTTAGAGCTCTGTATACAACGGTCAGCCCGTACATTGATGGAGCGGTGGTCTGGGGAGGGGACGTTAACTATACTCTAGACCCATTGATGGACATGTCAGACAAGATAGTGACACACCCGACCCCGGCAGCCAAAGCCCTTAATACCCTTTTATAAGCCTTTCGGTTGGTAGACATATGGAGGGAGTGCCACCCACAAGACATAGAATACTCGCACTATTCCACCCCACAAAATCTCTATACAAGGCTGGATTACATATTCATTGGTACAGACTTGATACAGGAAGTGTTGCAAGTGGAATATAAAGCAATGGTCCTATCAGATCATGCTCCCCTGGTGATGACATGGCGGATCAGGCCACCCAGAGCCAGGATCCCTACATGGAGACTCAGGGCGGAATCATTACAAGATACAGCGTTCCGAGAAGACCTGAGGGTGGAGATAGAAGAGTACTTTAAACATAACACGTGTAGTGTAGACTCGGCTGGGACGTTATGGGACTGTCATGGCCACAGGCCAACAACGCAGAAACCACGTCATCTGGTGATGGGGGCAAGGGGTAACATATCTCCTTCTTGTCCCTTTGGGACATTTAGACACAGGGGGCCCGGCTGAACTATGTCCTGGCGCCTTTGGCGCCAGGCTCCTGAAGGAATACAAGCTGAAACGTTTATTTAATGCAGGAGTGCTTTATTTACATTCACTGGAATGCTCCACTTGCACACTGTTTGGGCGTGTCTATTTACAAACTGGAAGGCACGTACAGAATCCAAGAGAGGCAGTGTGTGGAGACCGAAAAGCACATGTAGTATCTAGATGGGGCAGGGTCTGGCAGGAAGGCCAGAACCAATGGGCGTGGCCAAGAACTAGACTATATAAACCCACCAGTTCCTCAGACAAGCGCTTTGCATTACTTTGCACCTCTGTGCAACGTGACGCGCACCGCCGCCTGACCCAGCTAACTTACCTCGCGGGAACCTGCAGCGGCTGTAACCTTACCTGGACTCTGTTTTTCATCATCCTGGCAGCATCCCATCTTCTTGGCGGATTCTGAATCCAACGCTGCAGCATCCCCACTCTTGCTCCCGAAACCGAAGCCCTGAAACGAGAAAGAAGATAAGACAAGGTTAGAATAATTAGGAACACTAGACCCAGGGTCGCACCTCGCTGAAAATCATATGCACACCCATAAAGATTGCTTACCAGCTGCCGGACCTTCGCTGCTCCGCTCCTCCGTACAGCTGACTGCATTTCGATCATCTGAGTTACCACCTGAACCGCTACAACACCTGCTAAGGAAGAGAGAGCAGAGAAAGAGACATTACATGTAAAACGGACTTTAAGTTAAGAACAAACTTTAGCAACTCAATTGAGAACGTCGGAAAACAAGCAGGCAAGTGGAAACAAGGGAAACACTTACCAGTAAGAGAAGTGAATGAGTCGCAGCTGGCCTGGACTTCCACAGCACGGGACCAGTGAAGAAACTCGGTCCCCTTCGGCAAGCGCCCCTGCCAGAAGCAGCAGGACAGAGAGCTCATCTTTAACATTCAGCAGGTGAGCCTTCCAGAATAGCCCAACCCCAGGGGAGCCACATCAAGGGAGAAGCGGCCGGGAGAAGGGATTAGAACCACAGCCTGCATATCCTCACAATCCCACTTTATATTCACGCAGGAACCACGCTGCTCACCACCGCAGTCCCCATTTAGGCGCAGAGGAGAAGTTTCATCCCTGGGGGGGCTGCGACCGTGCCCCAACGCCTCCGCAGAGACCAGGTGAGCATAACAGAATGCGAAGCCTCCTAGGAATCTCTGCCTTGGCGTTATGGACACTTCAGAAACGGACCAGTTGGCCCAGTTACTGGGAGAATTACGGGCTGAAGTTCATGCCTCAAGACAAGAAACCAACGCTTTAAGGAGGGACCACATTGTGAACCGAGAACGCATGGATGAGTTAGCAAGACATAATGCTCCAAGCACAGGCTGGCCAGACCCTGTTACCGGCTCTGTCCCAACCAATACCATCAATGCCAATGCCAGTACAGGTGGTTCTTCCAGGAGCGATTCCCTTAGCCCCGCCTGAACGCTTCACTGGGGATCCAAACAAATATGCAGTATTCATGAACCAATGCCACCTTCATTTCCTGTGCAGTCCTGGCGCCTTCCCCAATGATCAATCCAGAATGGCCTTTGTACTTTAATTTCTGGTAAATCGAGACAATCCCTTGCTTCGGGACTTTGGTGGTTTTCAGGGTGAAATGGAGAAACTATTTGCACGACATGCCCAAGGACAGGCTCTGGACAACAACTATTGTCACTCTGACAGGGTAACCAAGATTTGTTAACCTACATCACTTCTTTCAACCGCCTTGTAGCCCAAACTAATTGGCACAAGGTAAAAAGGACTACGCTTTTTTACCGTGGATTGCGAGGAGATCTGAAAGATGTGCTAGCTCAAGTAGTTAATCCCCCAGGGGGGTGATCCGAATACATTGACCTGACAGTGCAACTTGATCATAGGCTGCAGAATCGGAAAATGAATGGAGCCAGAGCAGAGGGGCAGTCAGCTCACATGCGCCCCCATGAGAGTTAGACCAAACCACATGACCAGTCAGAACCTACGCAGATCGGGGGATTGCGGAGCCCTCTCACCAAGGCTGAAAAAGAAAAAAGGAGACAGCAGCACCTCTGTCTTGTGAAACCACCTAGAAAAACAGTCAAAGCAACTGACAAGAGTGAAGATAACTGGCCTTGGAAAACTCCAACGCCTGGCAAGCGTAGGGGTCCACTTGTTGAGCGGTGAAAGGAACCAATACATTGTTACGCTCACCTGGTATCCACAGGGATGCCACCCAGCTGGGTTACTCGCTGGTATGCTTCTCAGCTTTGCCCTGCTGTGGTCTGCGGGGAAGGTTCTGCCTGAAATTACAGGAGGACTGTGTTCAAGACTGACAGACTGGGTAAGTTTCCTCCCTCCACCCCCATATGATTTCAGTCCCTCTGGCGCCCTCTCCTCACCTTGTGGTAGAATTAGGCGTCCTCTCCGTCCTGCCTTCTTTGCAGGGGCGAGTTGTCTTTCATGGGCGAATGCGGTCCAGCTACTTCACTGATGCCGGCCCGTTTGATATTGTTCAGGTAGGTCGTATTGCTGTTCTTTAGTTTTGTTGCTATCCTGCATGCCTTTCTTTGTTTAAAATGTCTCTTTTTTCTCCCTTAGGTATGCAGAGCTTCAGCGCGGCAAACTGGCTTGGGTGAGCCCCGCTGGTAAATGATGGCGCATTAAGCGCGCTATGATGCGGTAAGTAAGCGATATGCGCAGCGGTGCAAAGTCTTGCCTTTGCTAACCTGGTTTTTCACTCCTTGTAGGTCGCAGTGTTCTTCAGCGCGAGTGGAATGTCCAGAGTGGTGCCAGCCGAGAGGCGACCAGCCAGGTAAGCCTTTTGAGCAGTTCGTAATTTGTAAATGTCTCTACTGCTTTCTTTAATGTTGCCTCTATCTTCCTCTTTCAGGTCGTTCTGTCCGGGAGACGTGCAGATTCGAGGAAGCTGTTCTCAGTAGCTGCGAGTGTTTAAAGATGAAGACTGCAGGTAAGATGCTGCTGCTTATGATGTTCCTTTTGTCTCCTTGCAGGTTCTGCTTCTCTGAGGTTCGAGGGAATAGCTGGACACGGTGAGCGTCACGTTGCAAGCTGCAAAGTAACACGAACCGTGTTGTCTTGCTCGGGTGTGGTTTAAATAGCCCCAACAAAATAGTCCAGGTAAAGTAGTCCCTAGGCTACCTCACCCAAAACACTAGACCGCATAGCTTCGTTCTTAGGAACCAAGTTATGTGGATGCCTCCATGTTGGCTGACAATACAATAATGTAGTTCCCAAGCACATTGTTTTTCATGGTGTATGAGCCTGGCGCCATAGGTGCCAGGACTGGCGCCATGAGGGCTTTTGAAGAGGATGCCAGGCTCTAGAGGCCCGGGTCCTGACTCCACCTCGCCAATGGGTTTGCCAGAGGGGGTTTTGGGCGAGGGTCGTGACACAAGTTTTTGTTTCCAGGACCTGGGGGTTGAGTCCCCTCATGAAAAGGATTGCTGTGCCCCCTTTCTTGTAGGCACTTGAGGCAAAGAGTTGAAGGGGGTAGTGTCGGGAGCGGAGTTGCCCAAAGCAGAGCTACGGCTGCATCATCATCCTGAAGCTTTTATAAAAGAGACTTATGTTTTGCAGGAGAGTTTAGTCCTCTAACGTTGAGGGAGAGAAAACTCAAGGTCTGGTGTTCCTGGGACAACTCTGAAGCCACCGCAGGGTGTAATGAGGGAGGGTGGGGCGAATGCGAGTCAGCCATCATTTTGAGGGTTGTTAAGCGTATGCCATCCTGCTCGCGGGGTTTTAACTCAGGCCCCCAACGGAAGGCTGGAACTTTAACTGGTGGGGGGGCTGAGGTTGTGGGTGCGGCAACCCCCCAGGCCAACTGGGCCAAACAAATAACTCCAGCCGAAGCGGCTGAAGTCCGGAATAGAAACTGTATGACATTCCAAGGACTCATAGAGGAATGTGCCTTGGAAATGAGCATGGACCGTGAAAGAGGGCCAGTGGCAACATTTATAGTTGTTTGTTTACTTTTTCGGGATCAGTGAGGTTCCCATGGGATGACAGAGAGTTCCCAATGAGGAGGGAAGCCGGGGTCTGTTATTTGAGGCCGCAGTGGGTCACTGGGCCCGGGACTGAGCGGTTCATCTTCTCCTGCTATTTTTTGGCGCCTTCGACCAAGATGCCCGCCTGGGTTTCCGTGAGGAGGTTGGCCTTCTGTCTGCTATGTCCTCCGGGGTAAGCGACTCCGTTTCTCCGGCATCCTCAAGGGGGCTGATTCTGCGTGAAGTGCCTTTGTAAGAGAACTGCAGGGCTGTTGGGAAGAGCCATTTATATCGAATCTGGTAGTCTCGAAGGAAGAGGGTTAGAGGTCTGAGGGATTTCCTCTTCTGAAGTGTGAGGAGGGAGAGGTCCTGATAGATCTGGAGGGGAGAGCCCTGGAAAGATAGTTTGCCCCGGGAACGGCTGATGTCTGAGATAGCTTCCTTGGTGGTGAAGAAATGCACCCTAGTTATTACGTCTGGGGGAGGGAGTCTGATTCCACCCCCCGGCACGGGCACATCCTATGGGTGCGGTCTAAGAGAAGTTGAGGTTTATCCAGCTGTGGGAGTAGCGATTGGAAGAAGTCTCCCACGTATTCCGCCAGGTCTTCGTCTGGGACTAGGTTGTGATCCCCTGGATCCGAAGGTTGTTGCGCCAGGCCCTGTTTTCAAGATCTTCCTGTTTAAATTCGAGGATTTCACACTTATATTGAAGGGTTCTGATCGAATGTTGGATTTCCCACAATGTGGCTGTGTGGTATTGGGAGCGATCCTCAACCTCCCCCAGTCTCTGTTCCATCTCCGTCATCCTCTGGTCCGTGTGTTCCAGCTTTATAGTGAGCTTGGTCATGCATGACCTAAATTCTGACTTAATGTCCGCCATAAAGGCTAGTATGTCACCCTTGGTAGCTAGGGCTCTTTTGTCCTCTAGAGATTTCTGCGGGGTGAGCTTAGGGGTATCACTTTTCTTCCCTTTGTCCGACAACATTAGCATTGTAGTAATGTCTGAGTTTTTACCAGATTTTAGTTGCTTAGCCATGGTGCCTGCTGAAGCATGAGGTGAGTGGTGCAGCAGTTTCTGAGGAAAGGGTGGACTTGGGGTATGCAAGGCTGCTATTTGAATGTAGTATTTTGCAGATAACTAAGCCAAGGGTCCGAAGTCCTGGTATAGTTCCTCATTAGAGTGAGTGTTTTTGGGACTGTGGTCGCCGCAAGTGTGGTGAGGAAGACAGAGGGGGGTCTTCCAATTCTCCCAGTTATGTGCGGAGGTGGTATATGCTCCTTAGTTCCGCTTGAGGAGAGGGGAGATGAAGCGTGGGGTTGGGGCGCCCCTGGAAATGAGTGGCAAAAAAGGAGGAGTGGAACAGCACCGGAGCTTGGATGAAGAGGGGGTCACCCCAATAGGTACTCTTTAAAAAGAGTAGTTGAGCTACCTAGTTTCAAATGATGGTAGCAGGATGGTGGCCGTGAGAGTAGCTTTATTATTTTTGTGGTGTCTCCTCTTAATTTGAGGTCCAAGATGGGATTGGGACCATAACAGTTATCTCTCTCTTGGCAAGGGGGACACGGCAGCCACGGGGAATAGAGTGGGCAAGCCGCTTTGTTTACAGCACGGAACGTTCTTATCTGCCGCCTCCGGCTGAGCCGTTCTGCGTTGCAGGGAGCAGGGAGGAGTGAAGAAAGCTCTGCGTGGTTTTTGCTGCTCCAGAGCTCCTGTCACCTTGCCGTCGGGTGCCGTTGGAGGAGAGGGGGGGAGCACTCCTCACGTTCTGGTGTTGGGCAGGGAGAAGCCCACAGGCCCCGAATCACTGCGCCTTACGAGGGAGACCTGCTGCTGCATCAAGAGGCGCCATGGAGGGTAGGCTGGATTTTCAGGCGGGGACCGCGTCCCCTCCAGCAAACCATCCGGGAGCGGTAGGTAGATCAGGGAAGCTTGTTGGGCTCAGCGAGGCCAGCCACCCGGTCTCAGCCCAGCGCTGGCGCTGGTCTCGCCAGATCCGCCTGCCATCTTGGATGCGGGGAGCAACGAGCTCCTGAAGTCTGTGGTTCGTAGATTGGCTTCCTGGGTGCCAAAAATCCTCGTTCTTGTCTCTGTAGGTGCAGAAGGGTCTCCGGCGCCCTAATCAGGGTTTCATTTTCGGTTTAATGTGCTGAAACCTCCCCAAATCGGCCATGCAGCGGGTCCCTTACGGTGGCCATCAAGAGAGAATCTGCATTGCTGGCGCTCCAGGCCATGCCTCCCAACTGGAATGTGTATTAAAGCAAACCATCTGCAAGTGCCCCATTGATGCCCAAAGGAATTCCATTTCTGGACATTTGAGGCCCCCAAATGTTACATGGGATGTTCCAAGGGGATATTCCCCAACAAGATATTTGGAAAGACAGCGCACATTACCACTTGCTCTAGCAAAATGTGGGCTGGGCACTCAGGCTAATGTACTTCCCCAGAACAACAACGCAGTCTTCCTATATGCATCACAATGCTCTCTGCGTCAAGTAGCTCAGCACATAAAACTAAAGCGCGGGTCTTCTACTGTTCGGGGGCTCATGAAAGGTCACAGCTTCAAACCCACCAGTGCTGTGATTGCTTCGACAAAAGGATGGGGGTGACATATTGGATTTTTACTGAAGTGCCAAACTTAATTGGCCATCTTGGCTGCAAACTTCTAGCGCTCCTCAGTGACAACTGTAAAAATGACACTATAGTCCGATAGGTATGAAAGGATCTGGGTGAAGTCACTGGGTTTCTTGGGAGCAGGCATATCTGCTGAAGCAAATGATGCTGACATGATTGCTGCCCGGAGTTAGTCTGGGCAAGCCTGGATAGGTGGAGAGGTACTGAGCCCTGGAAGTAAGGCTCAGCAACAAGGGCACAACATAGCAGCTCCTCTCAAGTACTTTGGAGAATTGGAAAGCCACAGCCTAACGTCTTCCAACTGGCAACTGTAGGGAAGGACTGCAGACATGGCATCAAGGCAAGAGAATGTCAGATGTATGAGAGGACCCTCGAATCCCAAGGTCTATGAGAGAGGCCTGCAGGGTAATCTCGAAAACCGAAGGGCTAAGAGAGGGTTGTCTTGTGAAGCCTAAAACCCCAAGGCGAATGAGAGAGCCCTGCTGTGAGGCTTGAAACCCTAAGGGCTAAGAGAGGGGTGTCTTGTGAAGCCTAGAACTCCAAGGCCTATGAGAGAGGCATGCTGTGAATCTCGAAAACCCAAGGGCTAAGAGAGGGTTCTCTTATGAAGCCTAGAGGCCCAAGGCCAATGAGAGAGGCCTGCTGTGAATCCTGGAATCTCAAGGCCAATGAGAGAAGTCTGCTGTTGAGAATCCAGAAACGCAAGGCATTTCAAAACCAGCATCTGGGAAAAGACCTATCAAAAAACTTGGAATCCAGGTTCTGGGAAAAGACCTGCCAAGAATCCTGGAACATGAGGTCTGGGAAATGCCCTGCCAGGATGTTTGAGCACAGTCTGTGGAGAAAAGACATGATGAGACGCCTGATGCACCAGGTCTGGGTAGAGCCCTGTGGCAAAGTCAAAAAACCCAAGATTATGAGAGAAAAACGCTGTGAATCGGGACACCAAGGTCAAGGAGGGACCTATTGAGAATCATGAGAGAGCCAGTGTGTTTAGCAGTTTATGATTCGGCGAGTGTACATTGATTTGTTGATGATTGTGTATGATAATTCCCACATTTTATGACGAATTGTGCATATGTGTATGTTCCCAGATAAAATGGGTCTTACTATACGAGAATGTAATGAGTGTGTATGCTCCTTTCTTTATACCTTGACTTCGTTTCCTTTGTACACCAGTCTGGGTTGTTTTGGATGCTGCTATTGCGAGGTGTAGCAACCCTTCCATGCTTTATGAGTATAATTTTTCAGCGTGCCGTGTTTTTATTATTCGGCTACTAAGATAACCTATTTACACATGCAAGTTGTCAAGTGTGTAAACGGTTTCTTTCACATGACACCTTGTGTAATAAGTAAACATTCAGTATTTGCTACTTGCTTTAATGAATATTACGATCATTTATGTAAAGTTAGTATCACTTGACACTGTATGAGCGTTATTCTGTTAGTATCGTGGTGCCATTTTGTGGAATTGAAATGCGGTTGTGTTAATTTTAGATGAAAATATATGTTTTTTGTGTTTTGGTTTCATAATGTAATGGATTTACCGATGTCTATGTGGTGGTCTTTATTTGGAGCCCAAGTTTTCTGAAATTTGGCTGCTGTATCATTTGAGTCAGGGACCTTTTATTTGTATGGTTGGCAGCAGAAGGAGGGAGGGCTTAGCTGTGTGTGTGGTAAGTAAGAGTGTTTTGTTTTTTCGAGGTTTTACCAATCAAGATTCTACGTCTTTCCATGTTTTCAAAACGTGTGCATGTGGTTGGATGGCTGTAGAAGTATGTGATAGCGAAAGTAATAATGTGATGCCTTCCTCTGTTGCCAGTCTGCTGTGTGCGTGCTTTGAATTGTTCCACCCGTTTGTGTTTCTCAGAAGTCAGGAGTGGGCCCCCAGTGTGGTGTCACACATGAAGGTATGGGGGTGCACACTCAGTGGCGGCTGGTACATTTTTTTTATTGGAGGGGTGTTAATATGTCCCACAAATTTCAGTGAGCGACCGAGCTCAGCGAAGAAGCCTGAATCAACCAATGAGGGTTGGGGCAGGGTTTCTCCTCCCGAGAAACATATTTTGAATACTGGGTTGAAATGGCGCAGTATACAGCACGCTATGAAAAATTGGGTAAAAAGCCAGACAGATTGCAATCAGTTTTGTAGGGTAGCTCATGGAAAATTCCAATAGATGCTAGTCACTAAGTGCATGGAAGCATTTCCCAATGCATTTTCATGATGCATTCCAACACAATATATGCTGGTATAAAGAAAATGTGCATAACGGATATATTGATTAATTTCCATGCACGGTGCACCAATATTTGCTGGTATTCTCATATAAGAGCATACATATGTTCGCTTTGTACATAATGGTAGGATTGCTTTGTGCATAATGCTAGTATCCTCTTGTAAGAACATACTCCTGCTGGCTTGCCATTAAAAATGTCATGCCAAAATAAAATATTAAAAATGTCCATATTGTCTTCAATAATGTAAGCCAGTCTATTCATGTAATTACACTTACAATGCTTGCTTTACCATTGATGCCCAGTATAAAATGCCATGCCACAGTAGGAAATCATAGCTGGATTGTCTGCATTAAAATTAGCCAGTCTAGCTAGCACTCATCAGGCTTATTTTATCATAGATGTCCAATGAAAAATACCTTCCCATAATAAGAAAATATGCTCTTGCTGACTGTGTGCATGCAGCCAGCAAGAGCATGTTTTCTTACCTTGGTATTGCCCTGCACCAATACCCCATCCAGGTCTGAGCCCACACACCCACACAATCATATACACATGCACACAAGCAGACACGCATACAGCCTCTCTCAGTAATGCACACGGCACCCACCAAAACACATCACTCACACAAATATATGAATATGTGTATTTGCGTGAGTCAAGTGTTCTGGTGGGTGTCTTGTGAATGATTGAGAAAACTATATGGATGCGTGAGTGTGGGCTTGTGGACATGTGTATATAGTGTGTGTGTGGGGGGGGTGAAAGGCTTGGAGGGGGCACTTGTGTAGGGCAATACCAAGGTAAGAAAACATGTTCTTGCTGGCTGCATGCAGTATTTTGTATTTTATTAACATTTATAAAGCACTTTCCCCAAAGCGCTTCACATAGCAATAAAAGCGGTACAAATTACATAGTAACAGACAGGGATAATTTAAGGGAGTTAAAAAAAGAAAATTGAGCATTTTAAAGAATAGTTATTCAGCAACACTGGTCAAAACTATTAGCCGCATAGTGAAGTAACTCATCAAACTGGTGCACATTGGCCAAAAAGTGCCCCACTTTGACCCAAAAAACTGGCCCACACAAGCATTTTGCGTTTTTGTTTTGGCCATGAGCCTATTGCCCTATAAGCCTGTCTGGGCCTGGCCTCTAGACAAGAGCGATAGATGCGCAGAGAGGAGGAGGCATGGATATCGGGAGGGAAAGCATTCCAGAGTTTTAGGGCCAGGAGGGAGAAGGAGCTGAAACATGAGGGGAATAAAGAAGATGACCATGTTGAGAGCAGAGAGTGAGTGCAGGGGACTAAGGAGAAATGACAGCATTGAGTAGGCTGATGGTGACGGAACCAGGCCCTGCTACTCAGTTGCTCCGCCTGCCTCCGGTTTTCATGCCTTCCAATCCTCTACTTAAGGACACTATGCCAGCTGCAGGCAGATAGCATGGAGTAGGCTGCTGGTCACGTGGCCAGGCCCTGCCACTTAGTTGCTCCGCCTTCCTCTGGTTTTCAAGCCTTCCAACCCTCTACTTAAGGACTCTAGTCCAGCTGCAGGCAGAGAGAATTTAGTAGGCTGATGTTCACGTGGCCAGACCCTGCCACTCAGTTGCTCCGGCCAACACCTATTTGATCAGTCCTCCTTATGCATCCTAAGCAAAGGACGGGCGAAGACAAGGACCTCACCTTGTGTGCCTGTTCGGACCTGATAGGGCCAAGGGCCTGGCTCCCTAAACTGCATTTCACCTGCATTTAACCTACAAACAAATCGCTACTACTTCTCTTCACAGAAAGACTTCACAATGTGTCTCCTCCCTCCACACCCAATCCCCACCAGGGTTCAAATGGCAAGGTGCCCTGTGCAGCGCCGCCAAGCGACCCTAGCGAACCTTATCAATTTTGCCCCTGCCCCCATCCAACACCCACAGACCACATGCAAACGCCCCTTCATGTTGATCAATGCTCGCTCAGCGGTCCCTCACGCTGCAGAGATCGCTGACCTCATCTCGTACAGCAACCTTTCATCACTGAAGCATGGTTTACCCCATCCTCACCACATGTTTTCAATGTCCTCCTACCCCAGGGCTACTGCATCCAACATGCCAACTGGCCTGGATGGACAGTAGGCAGAGAGGCAATCATCCACAGGAGGGACTGGCCATGCTCCATCATCCGCTCTCCCAGAACAGGCTCATTTGAATCACTCTCCTGCTGGTTCCCTCTATCGCACAAGGAATCCATCACCTTCCACCTCATCTACAGACCACCTTACAGTAGTGACTGTTTCATTGCAGACATCTCCAACTTACTCGCCTCTGCCAAATTAGCACATTCTAGTAATGTGTTTCTTGGTGAGTTTAACGTCAGTGAGTCACAGGCTGGCAACCACACTAGAAGCACGCTTTTTGCACTGATCCCTTCCATAGACCTTAAGCAAATTTTGCTTTCCACCACGCACAACAAAGTCAACACCATAGACTTAGTCTTAACATCTCCCCCCTGCATCACCTGTGCAGACCCTATCCCACTTGACTGGTCCGACCACGCTGCCATGCCATTATCAGTCACCCACTCGATAACAGCTCACAAAGGTCAGACTAAATGCACCCTCACTCAAAGCGCTCATTCAAAACATATCCGGTCAATGAGCTGGAAGCAAACTTTGCAGACTTCCCCACCACAGCGAATACCTTGGGCCTCAATATTCAGCAACTCTGCCATGAAACTGGTGCACACTCATGCCCCACTAAAATTCGTCCATCCAAAGACCAAACCATCCACCCCATGGCACACCTCGAGCCTGCCTCCAACAAACAATCAAAGCCCTAGAGAAACGGTGGCGCAAATACCATAACTCGGGAGACCTCACCATCCTCAAATCTCTGTGCGCAAACTGTAGGATAATGATTACCGAGGACAAAGCTGATTACAACTCGACCACCATTGCAGCAACCTCTAACAGGAGCAAAGCTCTATTTGAAGTAGTAAAGCATTATACCAAACCCTCACCCAACCCTGAGGTACCAGCAGCTCAGGAGAAATGCGATGGAATGAACACATTTGCAATTGAAAGAATAGACAAAATCCGAGAGACCATCGAATCAACATCTCACAGAGTTGGCATCCCGTGCACCCTGGTATGCACAGTGCCCCCTTGGGCCGAATTCTCTCCTCTCTTTCCCCTGAATCTCCTATAAATGATTGCCTCCCTCAAGCCTACTTCTTTCTCAGACAATATAATTTTGGCTTCAATCATTAAACAATTGACGGGCCCGGCACTCAATGCGCTCCTCAGCATTATCAATGCCTCACTTGCAGAAGGATCATTCCTGGACACCCTCAAAACTGATCTTATAGGACCTCTTTTGAAAAAAACAATGCTAGATCCAGACGACCAAGCCAACTATCAGCCCATTACGAACCTCCCGTTTATTGGCAAAATCTTTGAAAAAGTAGTTGCTACACAACTACTTGTCAGAATTGAACAACTTCACCTGATAAATGACTATCAGTCAGGGGTCTGTCCCAAGTGTAGCATTGACAAAGCCACCATCCAGGTGTTGGATGATGCCCTCAAAATCACAGATAAGGGCGACTCATGCCTCCTCATCCTCCTTGACCACTCGTGAGCATTCAACACAGTCAACCACTGAATCCTTCTCTCCCTCCTTGCTGACTGGATGGGATTCTCTAGCACTGTTCTCAATTGCTTTACCTCCTACTTCTCAGGCAGACACTAGGCTGTTCAAATGAACTTGTTGCGCTCTAACCTACTCCAGGTCTCCTGCGGAGTCCCACAAGGCTCCATCCTCTCACCAGTCCTTTTTAAACTCTCCTCAAAGATACCAATATAGCCATCCACCAACACACAGACAATACTCAGTTGTACATGAGAGTAAATAGCGCACAGGACATCATTTGTCTCTGCGATTACCTAGCCATCATCCAATCCTGGATGTCGACTGCCTACCTCAAACTAAACTCACCCAAAACTGAGTTCAGTCTCATCAGTCCGCCCGCTAAAAAAAAACTTGTCCAACAATGGCCCAATGATATGTGCCTAGAAGGATTTGGTCCACAACTCTCAGACTCAGCAAAATACTTAGGATTCATCATTGGCAGCAGCCTGTCCTTCCAGAAACACATTGCCAGGAAGGCCAAAATCGCCAGGCTTGGAATCTCTACCCTTCAAGAAAATCAAACCCATCATCCTGCTGCAGGACTTCTGGACCGTAGTGCTGGCCCTTGTGGCCTCGCTCATCGATGGGGGAAATGTTCTCCTGAAAGAGCTTCCAGTTTCTCACATGACATCCCTAAAAGCAGTCCACCACGCTGCAGCACGTCTTATTACAGGAGCACCAAAATCTGACAGAATTACCCTCATCCTATGCGAACTACATTGGTTTCCACTCCAAGCCAGGATACTGTTCAAGACAGGATGTATCATCTACAAAGCAGTCACGATTCGCACACCATCATACCTGGGGGCTCAGCTCCACATATCTGGTGGCACACGCTCCTCGCAGAGCAAATCTACCAAGTGGCTTCAATCACAACTCCTCCACAAAGAGAGGACCCGCAAACAATACCTTTCTTGTCATGCACCCACCCTCTGTAACTCGATCCCGGTGTCGGGTCGGAATGCCCCCACAATTCTCCAATTTCACAAATCTCTCAAACATGTCTCTTTCAACAACACTGTTAGGTAAGAACTGCTGCAGTCACACTGTGTGGGACTACACAACACTTATCTGCTTGGTATTAGGAAACCCACCTTTTGCTATAGGTCTGTACTACATAAGTTGGTAATGTGACTGAGCAGCCAGGCCCATCTCAAGAGTGGTAAATGTGAGCTGTATAGCTGTACAAATGAAATAATCAATACAAGTAACAAAGTAACACTTACACTCAAGGTTTCAGTTATAAATAGTTATTATTTAATTAACATCAATTTTTAAATAAGGATTCTGTGAAAAGGCAATTGGTTGTAACAATGTAAATGTACTTTAAAATTACTTTTCAGAATCAAAACAAGTTATTGGATAATCTTTGGATGTGCGTCTTACACAATTCCTACACCTTGAGGTGACTTCAGTTACAAGGACAGTTATGGCATTTACATATCACACTAGTAAACTTTGTAGATTCTGAGGTTGTGGAAAGGAAAGGTTAGGGAAGGAAAAAGGTTAGACAGTTTCTTAGTATATGTGAGGATAACGAAATCTTCCAATGAAATCTAGATAAGCCTTTCCCAGCAGTAACAGTATATAACAAGCTACCACCTATGAGGGACAAACAGTATCAAAGTCAATGCACTAGAATAGTCTTCAGGGAGCCAGGACAGCCGAAGTCATTTGGTACACAGTTTATGGATCTGATGCGCTTCTTAGATCAAAGTCTTGCAAAAAGTTAAAGATTCTTAGTAAAATCACTTCTAGGGTCACTTTAATCTCCAGCTGTTAAGCCTGTGAGAAGAGAGTTGGAATCAACTCGTAAAAGATAAGCCAATGCAATTCCCAAGCGAGAAACGCACGGCTACAGGCAGTGAGGTAAGTACCCCAAGCCTAAACAGTACCTCTAGTTAGAAGAAGAGTGGTCGAGCTGCATTCGGTCTTGCTACAGCAGAGCAGACCCTTGTTCCTGAGCCTCAGTCATGGGAGGACTCCTGCGGTGGTACTTGGGAAGTCATCAGCAGCTACCGACTCTTTCTCCTTTTCGGTTCAGCAGCCTTTCATGGTTTCAGCGCTTAGCAAACAACACCGATGAGGATCGCGGATATCGGTTGGACTCCCTACACTCCTTTGGTCCTGCACTCTGGTGAGGGGACTCTGGATCTGGAGGTCCTGCTCTGGAGGGTTATTAGGAGACTCCTGGAGCTTCTAGCCTGATTCGTTACCGATGCAGATGTTTCACCCGACTACGGACACTCGACCCCTGGCATTGGGCTTCCAAAGCAAGGTAGAGGCACAGCAAGTCGGGGATAATGGTCCAGTGGAGTTCGTCTCGGGGTTAGTTGGTCCCACTAATCCAAGAGGTGAAGTCTTTCCGTCCGGAGATTCTCTGTCGAGATGAAAAAGGAGTTCAGCACAGCAGCAACAGGGCTTCACCTGGCAATTCAAAGGTGCAGGAGGTTGCAGCAAGCTTCGCTCACTGTTTCTTCATCGGTTGTTTCTCCCAGTGGTCGACTCTGCCAGTAGTCCAAAAAACCTTGCCTCTTAAGCAGGTTTCTTTCATTCATGCACAGCCTAGGCTGTCAATCACACAGCAGGGTGGCTGTCCTCAAAGGACAGCCAGTCAGCCAATCAGGACTAGTTGCATTCAGGCATTCCTACTGAGAAAGGACAGGGGAGTTTCGGGACCCTCCCTGCCATCCTGTCCTTTCAGACAGACTGGAGCCAGGCGCAGGCTTCAGGACTGAAGCCCGTCAAAGGCAAAACAAACAAAGGGCTCAAATCTGTCGCAGTGCACAGAGTAAAACCCAAGAAAGACCTCACAAGCAGAAAATGGCAAAAAAAGAAGACAGGTACCATTTTGACAAAACGGTCACCCATGGGTGCTGTACTGCAGCTGAGGGTTCAGCCTGCGGTAGAAAAGCACAATGGTAGAAAAAAGTAAACCACTGCCACCAGCCATTTAAAGTAGTGAGAGTAATATAAAAATGTTATGAGAAAGTAGGATAAGGAGCTGCTAGGAAAACCCCCAACACTCCACATAAGATGGTGTTTGCTGGACCTACAAAGAGAAAAGGTAAGTAAAGTCAATTGGCCTCATTACGGGTCTGGCGGCAACCCTGCTGGTGCTACCGGTGGGTTACCGCTGGACCCATAAAAATGTACCAGCGCCTGACTTCCCGGTGCCACCGGCTCATTACGAGTCCGGCGGCCGGAAAGTCAGGCACTGGTAGATTTGTTAATCCCCATTCCCATATAGTCCACTAGGACTCTATGGGAGTGGGGGAACAGAAACACTGGCACCGTTAGCAACGGTGCCCGTGCTTCCATGACAGGTTTTCTTACCATGACCGCTGCATCCGGCAGGGTCAGATCTGTTGAGCACAGAAGCTCTGGCAGGCAAAGACGTAGTTTGCTGGTCCGGAAACAATGGTACCAGTGATCTTACCGGCACCCTTATTTCCAGACCGGTAAACTTGTCATGAGGCCCAATTTCACTTTACTATTCTTGGGAACAGTAGGCGCACGAGAAAAGGTATTTAAACCTTCTGAGTAATCTAAAGGATTTCTGGGTGACACTGCACAGAAGGTGCTGTGTGTCACCATACAAAAAGCAGATGCCTATGGAGTTTGTCAGACTCCAAAAACTGTTAAAACACAAAATCCAAATCAGGTGAAAACCTCTGAGGGAGTGGAAAAAGGTCTCACTCACTCCAGGGTTAAAAGTCCTAAGTTCATCAAAAGAGCTTGGGGTCTCTAAGGTTGAAGGGAATTAGCACAGAAATTAGAATTATCCCTAACAAACACCAGACCAAGGACTAATTCCAATGGATGGACATGCCACCACACAAATCTCACAGTACTGCACTACTGCTAAAAAATGGCAGACCAAATGCTGGCTCCCCACAATCTATACAGGGCTCCGCTGATGACGAGCTAGGTCCACGCTATAAAGAATACAAATAAAAAATAAAAATAAATAGGGAAGAGAGATATGAGGGGACGAGACCATGGTAGCACTTAAAAACAATAGAGAGAACATGGAAATGGTGACGGAAATCTAAGTGGAGAAGGCTGAAGAGAGTATTTAAGAGAAGAAAAAGGAGAATGTTGATGAGAGAAATATCAGAATTGAAAATAAAATTAAGGGGAGCGAGGTGAGATGCTGGAAGACCAACCAACAGAGCAGAGCAGTATTCAAGTTGTGAAAAACAGAAGCAAAGATAAAATTAGTAGCCTGGAAAGAGAGAAAGGGTGGGATCTTACATAAGTTAAAGGGATGAACATGACAGACTTTAGCAGGCGAAGAGATGTGATAAGAAGAGTTAAGCCCAGAGCCGAAGATCACACTCAAATTGTGAGATGTAGAGGTTAGAGGGGTAAGGGATGGGGGAAATGAAAGGGAGGATATAGGAACTTGGGGGGAAGGAGAGGCAGGGTGAAAGTATAGAATTTCTGTTTTTGAGGGGCTAAGGGAAAGGTAGCGAAAGAGGATCTAAGATTTGGTTGACAAGAGGCAGGAAGAAATACGGGCGTGGATAGAGTCAGAGAAAGAAGGAAAGGAGAGAAAGATCTGCCAATCATCCACATGGCAGAAGAGATTAAAAGAGTCAATGAGTGAGGCAAGAGGGATAGTGTTGATGGAGAATAAGAGGGATCCCAGGACGGATCCTTGAGGGACACATTAGAGAAAAGGAAGGGAGAGAGAGATGCCACCAGACCAAGAGACAGTGTAGGACCGTTAGAAAGGTAGGAGTGAAACCAATTAATGACTGACCCAGAGAAGCCAAGAGAGGAAAGGGCAGAAAGAAGCATAGGATGGTCGACCATGTCGAAAGCTGCCAAGAGGTTCAGAAGGATCAAGATAGAGGAGAGCTTACTGTGACAGGCAGATAGCAGTGAGTTTGACACATGAAGAAGAGCAGTCTACGTGGAATGTGCAGGCCAGAAACCAGATTGAGTAGAAGGGAGAAGAGAGTGTTGTTGAAGGTGATAAGAGATTTGGGAATAGATGGCACATTCCAGACATTTCGAGGTGAATGGTAGAAGGGATATAGGATACACATTCAAAAGAATAGATGGGTCCCAAGAGGGATTTTTGAGAAAAAGTATGATGGTGGAGTGTGTGAAATATGATTAGAAAATGAAAGTGAGAAAGGAGGAAGTAATAATGCTGGTAGGATATTGTGTAAGGGATAGATGCAGTGCACACAGTCAGCAAGAACATGTTTTCTCACCTTGATATTGCCCTGCACCAATGCCTCCTCCAAACCCGAGCCCCCAAACACATTCATATACACATGCACATGTACACAAACAGTACAGCATCCATACAGCCCCTCTCAATCATTCAAGTAACACCCACCGGAAAACCTTACTCAACTTACTCACCTTGGTATATATGCATGCACAGAAGAACTCAAGCGCCCATACAGATTCTCTCAAGCACTGAATAGTTGAGATAAGCTGTACAGGGGCATGAATGTTTGTGTGCAGGTATATATGAATATGGGTATCTGCAGATAAACACAACACTGATCAGAACTCTTACTCAGGCAGATGCACATATTCATATACAAATTCACACAAGCAGTCATGCCCCCATACAGCTTCTCTCAATCTCTGAATGACTTAAAGAAGCTGTATGGCGGTGTGACTGCTTTTGTGCATGTATGAATATGTGCGTTTGCTTGAGTAAGTGTTCTGATGGTTGCTGTGTGAATGATCCATTCACAAGGTGCCCAGCAGAACACTTCAATCACCCAGATACACAGTCATATATAATTGCAAAGAAGCAGTGACAACCCTATGAAGCTTCTCCCAATATAGCTTCTCCCTATATAGCTTCTGAGAAGCAAGGGGAAAGAGAGGAGTAAATATACCATGAACTTTCGGGGCGATGGAACGGGAAGATGAAGAACTGCTTATTGAGGTACAGCCTAAGGAGTTTGGGGAATTCTCAACTGGAAATGCAAAAATAGACCTAAACCTGACACACCTGGGAACTTGAATGGCCCCACCGCTCTCAACTGAGAAATAGTGGCACTCTGCTCACATGGTATTGATGCACGAAACCATTGTTCTTTGTTTTGTTGGGGAGGGAGGGTGGTGGGGTCAAAGGGGGAGCTTACCTTGATGATCTGTATGACTACAATGTGACATGTATATCTGGTAACCTTCAATAGAAATTCCAAATAAAAAAAAAAAACAATGGGGAACTGTTACAGAAGGAACCAGGACAGGAGGGCCTCATTATGTGTCTTGGCCCCACATGGATTGGACTTAATGAACACCCTACACTTATAGCAGGAGTGGTCAAGTGGACTTAGGCCCTTTAAAAGCATATAGCAGGCATCACCTGTGGGGATATAAAGAGCTTGTTGCCTCCCTGGTAGGGGAGCAGATGGATGGGATATGGAAAAAGGCTGGGTATGTGAGAATAGCATTGAGCAACACTGCACGCAATGATGTTCCATTTAACTACTGTCGAGAGCAAGTGTGGAAAGTTTTGAGGGACATGCACTCCGACAGACCTGACATGAATTCTATCTTGGCTCGTATGATGAGGGTAGATGAGGATCCCGCAAGTTATATACATCAGATACAGGAAATGTGGTGGTTAGAGAAAGGGGAGGCATGGGACAAAAATATCAATGTTTTTTATCATGTGCTGCGCAAGGGCCTCCCCAAAGACGTACACGCAGATTTGAGTAAGGAATAGAAACAAAATTATGGGCACACACAATACATTACACACAATCTGCAATTCTTCTACCACTGCCATGCTACCTAATGATGCAAATGCCACTTTATCTGTGTCTATGACCCCAGAAAATATGCCCCCCACTGGACTGAATGTAATTACCGCAATCTGCAATTCTTCTACCACTGCCATGCTACCTAATGATGCAAATGCCACCTTATCTGTGTCTATGACCCCAGAAAATATGCCCCCCACTGGTCTGAATGTAATTACCGCAATCTGCAATTCTTCTACCCCTGCCATGCTACCTAATGATGCAAATGCCACTTTATCTGTGTCTATGACCCCAGAAAATATGCCCCCCACTGGTCTGAATGTAATTACCGCAATCTGCAATTCTTCTACCACTGCCATGCTACCTAATGATGCAAATGCCACTTTATCTGTGTCTATGACCCCAGAAAATATGCCCCCCACTGGACTGAATGTAATTACCGCAATCTGCAATTCTTCTACCACTGCCATGCTACCTAATGATGCAAATGCCACCTTATCTGTGTCTATGACCCCAGAAAATATGCCCCCCACTGGTCTGAATGTAATTACCGCAATCTGCAATTCTTCTACCCCTGCCATGCTACCTAATGATGCAAATGCCACTTTATCTGTGTCTATGACCCCAGAAAATATGCCCCCCACTGGTCTGAATGTAATTACCGCAATCTGCAATTCTTCTACCACTGCCATGCTACCTAATGATGCAAATGCCACTTTATCTGTGTCTATGACCCCAGAAAATATGCCCCCCACTGGTCTGAATGTAATTACCGCAATCTTCAATTCTTCTACCACTGTCATGCTACCTAATGATGCAAATGCCACTTTAACTGTGTCTATCAACGCCCGATCCATCAATGCGCACGCGCTAGACATCCACAACCTCATTACCACCCTAGATTTAGATCTTCTAATGGTCACCGAAACTTGGCTACACGAAGCCTTAGGCCCCGCCCTATCCCTCGCTCTGCCACCTGGCTATGCCATCACGAGACAAGATCGCCTGACCACTGGAGTTGGTGTCGCACTCATAGCCAAAGACTCGATCACCATCAGAAAGGCGGACAAAACTATTAACAATAACAGCGACTACCTTCAATTGAAACTCACCATCCCTCACCAATGCACCATCACCCTACACCTCATCTATCGACCACCAGGACCCTTAGGAGACTTGCAGGCCTCCATCACCCACCTCATGGCGGACAACCTTAAAAAGTCTTCCAAAGCCATTTTCCTTGGAGACATCAACCTTGGCCTGAATGACGCCAAAGACCCCGCGACAAAGCTCTTGACACAGCCCTAGCCACCCTAGGATTCGTCAACACCATCACTAACCCCACACACGCCCTAGGCAGATCACTAGACTGGATCGCCCACCACAATTGTCCCTCACAGTCACAGGCAACACCCCCACCCCATGGTCTGACCACCACACCATCACCTTCAACATCCCCACCACGACAACCACTTCCCACTCCCCTCTACCCTTACCTCCAGCCCTTACAAGGAGTGCCCGTCAACTGACCAAAGAAAGACTCTTTGCCTTCTTACAGGGACCTGCCTTCAGAGCCCCATTCTCCGACGACCCAGAAACCCTGGCCAAAAACTACGATACTGCCATCACGGCAGCAATCAATACCATTGCCCTACTTAAACCTCGCAAAACCAAACCCACTAGACATGCTAATGCGTAGTTCGCCCAAGACCTTCTAAAACTTTGCATCGACAAACGAGCAGCATTAGCTCTTTGGCAAACATCCCGGGATGATAAAGACAAACTCAACTTCAAATCCCTTGCAAATAATAACAAGAAAGCCATCATTAAAGCCAAAGCTAAATCTTTTGAAGATAGAATCACGGAGGCTAAATCGAACAACAAGGAAATGTTCGCCATATTCAGGGAACTTGAGACCCCCACACACACCCCCCAAAACTTCATCAAGGATAAAGAATGGTGTGACAACATCCAAACAGCCATGCGCAATAAGATCAGCTCCCTCCAAGCCAAAATCGTGAACACCAAACTAACACTTTCCACCCACATTACACCCTCCCCGCCACCATCGCCCCCTCACCCACAGAGGCCCCACCCACCTTCTCGTTTAAAACCATCCAAGAAAAAGACATGATCAACCTCATGAAAAACATAAAACCCTCCAATTGCAAAGGCGACCCCTGCCCTGCCTCCATCATCAAAGACTGCGCAGACACCCTGGCGCCCTTCCTAACAGCCTTCGTCAACGCCTCCTTCACCACAGGGAGAGTCCCCGCATGCCTCAAGGAAGCATGGGTCTGACCCCTCATAAAGAAACCCTCACTTGACCCCACCTCCCCTAATAACTACCGCCCCATCACCACTGTCCCTTTCCTCCTAGACAAAGCAGCCTACCTGCAGGTCCAGCACTTCCTTGAAGAACAGAACCTCCTTGGACTGAGACAATCCGGCTTTCGCCCCAGGCACAGGACAGAGACTGCCCTACTCGACCTCAAAAACCAAATGGACGACGCAAGGGACCAAGGCAAACCTGTCCTGCTCCTTCTCCTGGATCTGTCGGCAGCCTTTGATCTTGTAGACCACGACATCCTCTGCCACCACCTCTCCTCCACAGCCAACTTCTCATAAGAAGCCACCACATGGATCACCTCCTTCCTACAAGGCAGGACCATGCAGGTCTTCTCTGACCTAGCCACAGCATCACCCCCATCATGCTATGTGGGGTGCCCCAAGGCTCCTGCCTCTCCCCCACCCTCTATAACATCTTCACCCGCCCCCTCTTCCTCATCCTTGACGCCATGGGCATCTCTTACACCAACTACGCCGACGATACACAGATCCTTCTCACTCTGACAGGCGACTATGACACGGACTCTGCTACCCTCAACAACATTTACAACACAATCCAAATGTGGATGGCTATCAACGGCCTCTGCCTTAACTCCGAAAAAACTGAGCTCCTACTCGTCGGCTCCCCTGACACCATCAAGAAACTTGACGCACAGTTTAGTCACTTCACTATTGACTCAATCAGGATCCCAGTACTAGACACAGTAAAAACACTAGGCGTCTACTTAGACTCCAACCTATCCATGACCAGACAAGTAAACGCCATTGCCTCCTCTGCTGCTTACCATGCAAAATTCCTTAACGCAATCAGACCTTATCTGTCAAAAGAAACATGCACTAACATAGCCAGGGCCATAACTGGCTCGCGGCTTGATTACTGCAATATTCTCTTCCTAGGGACCTCCAACAAAAACCTTGAGAAGCTCCAAGTAATACAGAACAGTGCCCTGCGTGCCGCAGAAGGCATTGCCAAGAGAGAGCACATCACCGCTGCCAGAAAAGCATCCCACTGGCTCCCCATAAAGGAAAGGATCTTATTCAAAGCGCTAAGCATCACCCACAAATGTGTCCATCTTGCCGCCCCAATGTACCTTTCCCAGAGGATCCACCCGGTCTCCTCCGCAAGACCCACTAGGCCACCCTATGCCAGCATGCTCTCAGTACCCAGGGTAAAAAGAGCCAGAGCAGGGGGCTCCAGCTTCCCGTACCTCGCTGCCGTACACTGAAACACCCTCCCTAGCTCCCTGCGCTCTGAACCCTCACTGGCCGCCTTTCGGAAAGCCTTGAAAACGACCCTGTTCAACTAACAAACATATGGCCTAGCCCTCATGAATGTCATGTATGATGCATTACGTGGTATGACACCACCTATATCTGATCACAGGTCACTGCCTCACTGTAACCCAAGGCACAACCTGTACCCATTGTAACTAGGTTTTCCTTACAAGTAACAGTGCCACAATGTGGGCTGTCTGCGCGCTATGTAAATGTAATAAATAAATAAATAAATAAATTATTGTAGGCAGAAACAGGACAAGGTCAAGGATCGGGCATAGCAAACACCTAGGGCAGAAGCAAAGTTGGGAAAGCTGAGCTTAGAAGGTGCAGTAATTACCAGCACTACGGAAGGGCAACCTAAACACAGCCCCATGCAGGGGTGGGCACAGAGGCCTAGAGATGCTAGAAGGGGCATGGGAGGTTTCAGAGAGGCTCAGAACAAAGACAGGGGGTGACACCTCTAGGTGCTACTTCATCCCTTGCTGCAAAAGCTGCTATATTACTCAAACTCCTACTATTTAATCTGCAATTAAATAGATTTCAAGCACTGAAATGTTTGAAAGTCAATTGACAATTTTAAACCATTGACAATTTTAAACAAGAAGAGGCGAAACCACATGTCTAATAATTCTGTGTCCAATGCATTTTGGACATTGATTCGTCCTTCATCTGGGACATCCACGGAATGTATGAGCTGATACAGCAGTATAAGAGATACATTCTGTGGCACAAACGACAGTTAATAAAAAAAATCACATTACACAATGTAGTGCATCAATCACACGATGATCAACAGAAAGGTGGACAACCAAATTTGCAAAATTGTTCAGTGACATAAAAGGGAAATAGAAAGAATAAAAAAAGAAAAAGGAATGACTAGAAAAAGTAAAAGGTATCCTCATATTTTATCACGTATATCAGGAACTAAATGATATCTACCTCATTAAAATCGGTGACTCATTCTCAGAGATCAAATTGGTAGTGAAGATTCAATCGCCAATATTAAAAAAAAGGACTGACATGTATTGATTATAAGGTATCCTATACATGTACCTGCATCATCTGTCTTAGTATATGGGGATTAAATAGTCCTGAGCGCTCAAATACATCTAAAAATGTCATAATATACCACAGTAATTTAAACGAATCCAAACTACAGCGAATAACAATGTGACTCTGTCCAAATTTCATGTTACACCACTGGTGTTCCCAGCTATCCCAGTGTGTTCATCGATAACTCATGTGAGATAAGTAAAAATGTACCTGAAGAAAACACGATTGCAAAATAAAAACATGGTTTCAGATATGTTCGCAAGTACGTGAATGTGGAAAAAACAGCGTTATATCACCCCTGTATCTGAATAACCATAGAACTCCAGTAAAACATTGATGGAGGATGAACTCACCACTCCTGTGTGTTTCAAACGGCCACCTGTGTTACGCTTGATGGAAGTGTGCAATGCCCACTGCCGTTTCCTATTTAATGATGTAAAAGTAAGTGATGTTGAAAAATGACTTTGCACAATCTCGAATTCTAATTAAAACATGTCACTGTGAAGTGTGACAGGTACTGTTCCGGTGTTTGCACTCATGCATATGAAAAAATAAAAAATGTTCCAGAGGACAAGGAAGTTCACACAGGGGCGGGTTTGGAGGAATGAGACCACGATTGGGGGTACAGTGTTGGTCCTGTGGGAAGATAGGCCGAGAGTGCAGAAGCAGGCCGACCATAACCTTTCACCCTAACTTCCCAGAATATCACCCCAGCTTTAACCAGCAGCTCCATTTTCCCCACCGTACACCCAAACCCCATACTACAGCAGCACATGCACCCCCAGGCAGCAAATGTCATGCAGCCATCTGCTCAGGATAAGAACTCCTTGCCACAGGGCACAGTCACTCACTATACATGGGCAAGTCCAATAGGGGGCAATCCTTTCCCGCTCCCAGGATTGAATGTTCACCCTCAATAGGACAGCCCACACGGAGCACTGGCATGCCCGGTACTATCCGTAACCACCAATCCAGATGAGGAACCCCGGGTAGGGGTGAAGATAGGAGATTGGACAGTCTCTTTTTTGGTGGACACAGGGGGGTCATTCCGAGTTTGGAGGCAGCCATGGTGCTATTTGGAGAGGGTGCCAGTAAGTTATGGACCAGTTGCCCACTTAATGTAGGGTTGCTAAAAGGCATAGGGGCCGTACGTATCAAATTGAAACCAGGTGCAATTCTGCCCTGTGTGACGAATCTGAGGATATCATCCCTTCTCCCCTAAGGGGAGACCGTTCCCATGGGGGCAGGGTGGTGCATTACCACTACAATAGTCCCACTGGGGGTTGTGCACGGAGGGAGGATCACATGGGGAAGTATTGGGATTGGGGACAATGACTATTCTCAGGGAACAAGGTATGCGCACGCCTTATTACATCCTTCCCCTTCGCAAATACCAAATCCTCCTCCCTTTCTCGAAGTAGAACAAATGTGCTATATGGCAAATCCAGCTACTTTAATATATTTGACAAACCTAAAACACAAGAGGATACTAAGTATAATTATTCTTCGTCTGGCTTTCAAAGACTGGTTATCCTTTAAAGGGATGGTCTAGTAAAAAATGTTATTTAAAAAATAGATAGGCAACATAAAAAAAAAAAAATACTAGCATTCTCCGTTTTAAAATTTCCTATGTAAAATTTTGAGCTATTCAAGCTCAAAATTCGCAAAAGCAAGCACAGGGGCGCAGCCATTTTGTGAAATGGAGGCCCTCCTGTGCTGGCTTTTGCTTTTGCGGCACTAATGAAGGAAAAGCCAGCCAGCTGTAGTAAACAAAGGCTACCACTGGGTGGCTTTCCCTTCATTAGTGCGGTAGGCGGAGGACGGGGACCGGAGACCAGAGCAGGAAAGCTGCAGCTGAATCTCGGTAAGTGCTATTTATTTTTTTTACAAAAAATAAGAACTAGCTGCGTTTTTTTTTATAAGTTATCCGGGCTGGAGGAGCCCCGAAAACTTAGAAATAAAACCGCAGCTTTAAAAACGTTGTATTTATTGTCGGGGGGAAATTCTCCCGGGGTCGGCTGGGCCGTCCGCGGACCTCCGGGCAGGGAGGGCCCAACTCCTCCCGTATATCCCAAAAGAGATAGAGTATGAGACACACGCAAGAAGCAAGGTGATTCTGCTGTTTATTAAACAAAACGGCAGGGATGGGTCAAGGATCGTACGCGTCCGTCCTGACACTCTCTCAACATCGTGGGGCTCGCAGGCCCTTTTTACTTTAGTATGACGCGCTACTTGCGTCACCTGAGAAAGTTAGCAAAAAACCTATCGCCACTCTGGATTGGTTCCCCGAGTGGTAGGGTTAGTATAGCATACGTATAGAGAACGTTGTTAGTGGTTAAGGGTCAGTCAGGTGGTATACTTGGGTTGTCCCTTCAGTTTGATACATAAAAATTGTTACATGAAGACCCCTGAGGATTGGTCAATGTTAATGGCGTCAGTGATAAGGGCCCCATGTTCTGATTGGTCCACCCGCGAGCCCCCCCAGTCTGGGACCATCGCTGTTCCCAGCTCGCGGTGCACCTGTCATTTGCAACAATGTTTCACTATGGGTATGTGCAGACAATGTGAGGATTTATTCATAAGCAGGAAGGCCGACTACTCCCACCGCTGCAGATGTCCATTGAGTCGCTTAATTGTATCTGTCTGTGTCTTGAGATGGGGGATCCAGGCGCCTTCTTCCTCCTGGGCTTGGCACCCTATCAGGTTCGGCTTGGTCACGTGAGGTGGGACCGTGGTTGAGGCAGAATTCTGCACAATTAATATTGCATTTCTCACTGTGTGCCTGGCTTATCTTGCAGGTGTGACCTTGGCGTCGGCTTGCAGTATGAGGGTTTGCAACGTTGTGCCCTTGACTTTCTGCTTTCGCTGGGCTCATTCTGCATGGTCAGCAACCAAACTCTTGCTCATTCAATGTTCATGGAAGCTTTTGCTTGCGGCCTACTTGGGCCTGGTGCATAGGTGGAACCGTTTGATACAGAGCGCTTTAGGTTATGGTATCATATTGCTCTATCCCCAGTATTGTGTCTTCGTTATATTTCTCATTATGATACGTGGGCTTAGGAGAAGCGTGAGCAAGCCTTTTTAGATGAGTTCATTGTGCGTCTTGCGTTTCTGCATTTTGGAAAGCCTTTGTGGAAAATAATAAAGATGCACGTCCGTGGGTGTGTCCGTCGCCTACGTCATAGCACTGAGTATGTTTTTCGTGTGGATTGGTGTGGGAGTGTCCGGTGTGTATGTTTGCACGGGTGTGCTGACCGTTGGGTAGGTCGTCATGGCATCTCTAACGATGTGTTGATTTGGTGCTGGATGGTTCAGTCGAGTCCATCCATGCCGCAGGTGTCGGCATGTGCAGGGCAGGCCGGTGGGCAGGTGGGTGGGCCCATCCTTATGTTCCTGTACCAGGGTATTTGGTCGTCTGGTAGATGGGCAAACTCCTCTCGTGGCGGGTGTCTGGGCCGTGATCCTCTAGGCCAGGGTTGAGAGGGGATTGGTGGGAGCCTTTTGTTCACTTTTCCCACTTCAGTCCCCCCTCTGGTCGACTTGTCGACCACAAACATACCCTTTTCCTTATCTACTCTCACTCTCCATATTTTAGTTACTCCTCCCAAATGCCCATAGTGGTTAACATGGTCTTCAAATGACCAGTACATATACACACAGGTTCCTCCAGGTGTGCAGTATACCCATTTCCCTATGTAGCTCCTTGGGTTTCTTGGGTTTTCGAGCTTCACAGATGGTGGGTCCAGGTGGTTGGTGATGATCTGGTTGCGCAACCTCTCTCTCTCTTTTATTATTGTGCCTGTGTGTTGGCCGTCATCTGCTGGCATCAAGGGGTGCATACCGACCATTTCGATCATCTCGTCTGTGGTGCGTGCCTTCCGGGCCTTCCAAAATCTTATTATGATAAGTGCAGCTCCAGCCAAAATAATGCATCCAACTATAATCTTCAGTCCATCTGACAGCCAAGATGGCATCCATGACCATAGCGTCGAAAATCAGCTCTCGTCCTTTTTCACACCTTTACTTTCATCCATCATTTTGGAGTGCATTTGGGCCAATTGTGATACTGCTTCTGTCAGTGTACCATTGTCAGCATCGTTAGCAGGAATGAATGTGCAGCATGATTGTCCTATCTTTGCGCAAACACCTTCTTCCATTGCTGTGAGGAGGTCCAGTACATATCTGTTCTGTAGTGCTACCATCCTCACTGCTCGCAATTCCTCTTTTATTGCGTTGAATCCATTTACTGTAGAGTTAATTGTCATCATTAGTTCCCATCTAGTTATCTGGAGCCATTTTGCGTTTGCGTAAGCCTGTAGTCCCGGATGTATTATTGAGGAGAAGAACATTGCTGCTCTGCTGAATAGTCTGTGTTCTGGCGGAATTGAAGTAAGTGCTGTTTCCGACCTTCCCCATAGGTAATTTCCTGTCAGGGGTTCTCCTTGTCTTTTCTTTCTATTCAGGACAGTGTTGTTGCCGTTGTTTTGGTTTTCTGGCCCCTTCTGAAGCTGTGCAGATCTCTTCTTCCTCTTGTTTCCTTCATCCATTTTGGGGAAGTTCGCCACATTCACATGTTTCTGGGGCACCACTAGTGATGGTACATTAACGTGTACCATTGTCCATACACCATTCCACAGAGGGGGCAGTGTGTGGTATGCCTTGTCTCCACAGGCCCAGTAATGGTCCATTACTACTGCTGTTCCTGCTCCCCCCTCAGGTAGCTCTGTCAAGCTTGCACAGTTGGTGTTGTATCCTACGTCCACTTCTCCTTTATGTTGGTAGCATACCTTAGGTGCAGTCATCGGCAGTATTGTTATTGGGTCTTCATCCTTCTCTATCCACGTTAGCATGGGTACGTACTTGACCCAAGTCGTCCAACATCTGTTGTTGTGTTCAGCAATAGTTGTAGTATCCTCTCTCATTACCATGTTGCTGCCAACCACTCCTGTGTCCCATTTGTCACCCAGGTACACCTTCCCTGTTATTATTATCAGTGGTCTTTCCCAACATCCTTGTTTACCAGGAACTTCAATGGTGTACCAATCACATGGTAGGTACTGTAGTGTAACTTTCTTTGTTTCTCCTTTTTCAGGGCCACTTGTTATGTATCTGAATGCTTAAGCATGTAAACTGGCCTTGTGGTAACTCAAATAACTCTTAAGGAAGTTATTTTCGTACGGGTATGTGTCTCGTGTTTTCCATACCAGGTGCACCGTGTTCCCTTGAAATCTCCCTTTCGTTTGGAACAGTGCCAGGTATATTATACACCGTGCTGTTTTTTCATCTATTTCCGTGGCAACGAAAGTTCGCGAAGCACTCATGGCGTATGGGATCAATGAGCAGACGTAGCAGCTGTCTTCTGTTGTTTGTTTACCTATTTGAGTCATGTGTTGGTACCACATGTTGTTTGAGACGTGTGCTGAATTTTGTATGTAGTTGTCAATATCTTTATTGTCTGAGTATGTGCTGCGTTTAACTCTATTTTCCTTGTGTGGAATTTTGCTAGTACCACCTGACGTAACACCTGTTGCAGCTGGGGGTGGGGTATATTAGGTTTGGATACAGCAAAAATATTGATAGCATAACTGTTCCGCCATACAGAGGCAGCCACGAACCCGGTGATCATCAAAATCCCTATCATCTTTATTACAGAGGCAAGTCTCACCGGCATTTTGCTCTTACCTTGCTGCAGTCCGGCAGCTAATTCTTGCGACGTTAAAGTTGCCCGCCTGAAAATTCTCAATATGCTTGTTATTAGTGTTAGTTATTGTTTTCAAGCTCTCCCTATCAAGTAGTCGTTCAGTGCCCAGGCGAAGAGCTGTTCCCACGCCAATCTAAGTGATCTATCTCTTAGCACAGGCAAGTATGGGCAGAGGTGGGGCATTGATTGTTCTATGGCCAAGAGAAGTGCTGTGTAGTAGACACGTACCCTCCTCTTTTTCAGGTAATTTGGCCTTTTTATGTAATAGACAAACTGGTGCGATAATTCTTCAGGGTAGTTATTGTCTGAGGGTATCATCTACTCCTCCTGGGCAGTGAACTTTGTTAGTTATCTGTTTTCTTAGCAGTACAATAATACACCGTACCTGCATGTGCGAGAGAAAAAAGAGAACATTCAAGTGTTTACATGTGTATGTGCAAAACAATGTCCTTGAGTTGGGTTATTACTGCAGTGGGTAGGGGGTCGATGGGCAGAGGGTTTGGGGCTCAACTGGTAGAGGTTTCTTTACTCTTTGATCGTGTGACCATGGGGTGGGCGGTATGGTAATTACCCCTTTCTATTTCAGTAGTTGTCTATGGGGAATCAGGGGGGTGGCAGGGTATGGGGACACTTTGGCCGTTAGCTGCGGTAGAAGTCCCTTCCTCCGTTGGCGACACTGTTGCTGTTCTTTCAAAGGCCCTGACGGTGACGCTAGGGCGGGTCTGGAGTTTGCAGATCTTTACGTCGTGTAGGTGATTCCAGGCACGTTTGTCCTGTAGCTTTACTGCTCTCGTTGATACTTCCTCTACCAGGTGGGGGCCAGTGAAGCGTGGGCTGTTCCACTTTCTGTTGAAATTGCGGAGTAGTACGTGGTCACCTTTAGCAATTTTGCACAGTTTTCCCTTTTCCAATTCTTCATCCGCGTCTTCTTGTTGATCACTCTTATCACTCGGGTGTGCTGACCGTTGGGTAGGTCGTCATGGCATCTCTAACGATGTGTTGATTTGGTGCTGGATGGTTCAGTCGAGTCCATCCATGCCGCAGGTGTCGGCATGTGCAGGGCAGGCTGGTGGGCAGGCGGGTGGGCACATCCTTATGTTCCTGTACCAGGGTATTTGGTCGTCTGGTAGATGGGCAAACTCCTCTCGTGGCGGGTGTCTGGGCCGTGATCCTCTAGGCCAGGGTTGAGAGGGGATTGGTGGGAGCCTTTTGTTCACTTTTCCCACTTCAGTCCCCCCTCTGGTCGACTTGTCGACCACAAACATACCCTTTTCCTTATCTCCTCTCACTCTCCATATTTTAGTTACTCCTCCCAAATGCCCATAGTGGTTAACATGGTCTTCAAATGACCAGTACATATACACACAGGTTCCTCCAGGTGTGCAGTATACCCATTTCCCTATGTAGCTCCTTGGGTTTCTTGGGTTTTCGAGCTTCACAGATGGTGGGTCCAGGTGGTTGGTGATGATCTGGTTGCGCAACCTCTCTCTCTCTTTTATTATTGTGCCTGTGTGTTGGCCGTCATCTGCTGGCATCAAGGGGTGCATACCGACCATTTCGATCATCTCGTCTGTGGTGCGTGCCTTCCGGGCCTTCCAAAATCTTATTATGATAAGTGCAGCTCCAGCCAAAATAATGCATCCAACTATAATCTTCAGTCCATCTGACAGCCAAGATGGCATCCATGACCATAGCGTCGAAAATCAGCTCTCGTCCTTTTTCACACCTTTACTTTCATCCATCATTTTGGAGTGCATTTGGGCCAATTGTGATACTGCTTCTGTCAGTGTACCTTTGTCAGCATCGTTAGCAGGAATGAATGTGCAGCATGATTGTCCTATCTTTGCGCAAACTCCTTCTTCCATTGCTGTGAGGAGGTCCAGTACATATCTGTTCTGTAGTGCTGCCATCCTCACTGCTCGCAATTCCTCTTTTATTGCGTTGAATCCATTTACTGTAGAGTTAATTGTCATCATTAGTTCCCATCTAGTTATCTGGAGCCATTTTGCGTTTGCGTAAGCCTGTAGTCCCGGATGTATTATTGAGGAGAAGAACATTGCTGCTCTGCTGAATAGTCTGTGTTCTGGCGGAATTGAAGTGAGTGCTGTTTCCGACCTTCCCCATAGGTAATTTCCTGTCAGGGGTTCTCCTTGTCTTTTCTTTCTATTCAGGACAGTGTTGTTGCCGTTGTTTTGGTTTTCTGGCCCCTTCTGAAGCTGTGCAGATCTCTTCTTCCTCTTGTTTCCTTCATCCATTTTGGGGAAGTTCGCCACATTCACATGTTTCTGGGGCACCACTAGTGATGGTACATTAACGTGTACCATTGTGCATACACCATTCCACAGAGGGGGCAGTGTGTGGTATGCCTTGTCTCCACAGGCCCAGTAATGGTCCATTACTACTGCTGTTCCTGCTCCCCCCTCAGGTAGCTCTGTCAAGCTTGCACAGTTGGTGTTGTATCCTACGTCCACTTCTCCTTTATGTTGGTAGCATACCTTAGGTGCAGTCATCGGCAGTATTGTTATTGGGTCTTCATCCTTCTCTATCCACGTTAGCATGGGTACGTACTTGACCCAAGTCGTCCAACATCTGTTGTTGTGTTCAGCAATAGTTGTAGTATCCTCTCTCATTACCATGTTGCTGCCAACCACTCCTGTGTCCCATTTGTCACCCAGGTACACCTTCCCTGTTATTATTATCAGTGGTCTTTCCCAACATCCTTGTTTACCAGGAACTTCAATGGTGTACCAATCACATGGTAGGTACTGTAGTGTAACTTTCTTTGTTTCTCCTTTTTCAGGGCCACTTGTTATGTATCTGAATGCTTAAGCATGTAAACTGGCCTTGTGGTAACTCAAATAACTCTTAAGGAAGTTATTTTCGTACGGGTATGTGTCTCGTGTTTTCCATACCAGGTGCACCGTGTTCCCTTGAAATCTCCCTTTCGTTTGGAACAGTGCCAGGTATATTATACACCGTGCTGTTTTTTCATCTATTTCCGTGGCAACGAAAGTTCGCGAAGCACTCATGGCGTATGGGATCAATGAGCAGACGTAGCAGCTGTCTTCTGTTGTTTGTTTACCTATTTGAGTCATGTGTTGGTACCACATGTTGTTTGAGACGTGTGCTGAATTTTGTATGAAGTTGTCAATATCTTTATTGTCTGAGTATGTGCTGCGTTTAACTCTATTTTCCTTGTGTGGAATTTTGCTAGTACCACCTGACGTAACACCTGTTGCAGCTGGGGGTGGGGTATATTAGGTTTGGATACAGCAAAAATATTGATAGCATAACTGTTCCGCCATACAGAGGCAGCCACGAACCCGGTGATCATCAAAATCCCTATCATCTTTATTACAGAGGCAAGTCTCACCGGCATTTTGCTCTTACCTTGCTGCAGTCCGGCAGCTAATTCTTGCGACGTTAAAGTTGCCCGCCTGAAAATTCTCAATATGCTTGTTATTAGTGTTAGTTATTGTTTTCAAGCTCTCCCTATCAAGTAGTCGTTCAGTGCCCAGGCGAAGAGCTGTTCCCACGCCAATCTAAGTGATCTATCTCTTAGCACAGGCAAGTATGGGCAGAGGTGGGGCATTGATTGTTCTATGGCCAAGAGAAGTGCTGTGTAGTAGACACGTACCCTCCTCTTTTTCAGGTAATTTGGCCTTTTTATGTAATAGACAAACTGGTGCGATAATTCTTCAGGGTAGTTATTGTCTGAGGGTATCATCTACTCCTCCTGGGCAGTGAACTTTGTTAGTTATCTGTTTTCTTAGCAGTACAATAATACACCGTACCTGCATGTGCGAGAGAAAAAAGAGAACATTCAAGTGTTTACATGTGTATGTGCAAAACAATGTCCTTCAGTTGGGTTATTACTGCAGTGGGTAGGGGGTCGATGGGCAGAGGGTTTGGGGCTCAACTGGTAGAGGTTTCTTTACTCTTTGATCGTGTGACCATGGGGTGGGCGGTATGGTAATTACCCCTTTCTATTTCAGTAGTTGTCTATGGGGAATCAGGGGGGTGGCAGGGTATGGGGACACTTTGGCCGTTAGCTGCGGTAGAAGTCCCTTCCTCCGTGGGCGACACTGTTGCTGTTCTTTCAAAGGCCCTGACGGTGACGCTAGGGCGGGTCTGGAGTTTGCAGATCTTTACGTCGTGTAGGTGATTCCAGGCACGTTTGTCCTGTAGCTTTACTGCTCTCGTTGATACTTCCTCTACCAGGTGGGGGCCAGTGAAGTGTGGGCTGTTCCACTTTCTGTTGAAATTGCGGAGTAGTACGTGGTCACCTTTAGCAATTTTGCACAGTTTTCCCTTTTCCAATTCTTCATCCGCGTCTTCTTGTTGATCACTCTTATCACTCGGGTGTGCTGACCGTTGGGTAGGTCGTCATGGCATCTCTAACGATGTGTTGATTTGGTGCTGGATGGTTCAGTCGAGTCCATCCATGCCGCAGGTGTCGGCATGTGCAGGGCAGGCTGGTGGGCAGGCGGGTGGGCACATCCTTATGTTCCTGTACCAGGGTATTTGGTCGTCTGGTAGATGGGCAAACTCCTCTCGTGGCGGGTGTCTGGGCCGTGATCCTCTAGGCCAGGGTTGAGAGGGGATTGGTGGGAGCCTTTTGTTCACTTTTCCCACTTCAGTCCCCCCTCTGGTCGACTTGTCGACCACAAACATACCCTTTTCCTTATCTCCTCTCACTCTCCATATTTTAGTTACTCCTCCCAAATGCCCATAGTGGTTAACATGGTCTTCAAATGACCAGTACATATACACACAGGTTCCTCCAGGTGTGCAGTATACCCATTTCCCTATGTAGCTCCTTGGGTTTCTTGGGTTTTCGAGCTTCACAGATGGTGGGTCCAGGTGGTTGGTGATGATCTGGTTGCGCAACCTCTCTCTCTCTTTTATTATTGTGCCTGTGTGTTGGCCGTCATCTGCTGGCATCAAGGGGTGCACACCGACCATTTCGATCATCTCGTCTGTGGTGCGTGCCTTCCGGGCCTTCCAAAATCTTATTATGATAAGTGCAGCTCCAGCCAAAATAATGCATCCAACTATAATCTTCAGTCCATCTGACAGCCAAGATGGCATCCATGACCATAGCGTCGAAAATCAGCTCTCGTCCTTTTTCACACCTTTACTTTCATCCATCATTTTGGAGTGCATTTGGGCCAATTGTGATACTGCTTCTGTCAGTGTACCATTGTCAGCATCGTTAGCAGGTATGAATGTGCAGCATGATTGTCCTATCTTTGCGCAAACTCCTTCTTCCATTGCTATGAGGAGGTCCAGTACATATCTGTTCTGTAGTGCTACCATCCTCACTGCTCGCAATTCCTCTTTTATTGCGTTGAATCCATTTACTGTACAGTTAATTGTCATCATTAGTTCCCATCTAGTTATCTGGAGCTATTTTGCGTTTGCGTAAGCCTGTAGTCCCGGATGTATTATTGAGGAGAAGAACATTGCTGCTCTGCTGAATAGTCTGTGTTCTGGCGGAATTGAAGTGAGTGCTGTTTCCGACCTTCCCCATAGGTAATTTCCTGTCAGGGGTTCTCCTTGTCTTTTCTTTCTATTCAGGACAGTGTTGTTGCCGTTGTTTTGGTTTTCTGGCCCCTTCTGAAGCTGTGCAGATCTCTTCTTCCTCTTGTTTCCTTCATCCATTTTGGGGAAGTTCGCCACATTCACATGTTTCTGGGGCACCACTAGTGATGGTACATTAACGTGTACCATTGTGCATACACCATTCCACAGAGGGGGCAGTGTGTGGTATGCCTTGTCTCCACAGGCCCAGTAATGGTCCATTACTACTGCTGTTCCTGCTCCCCCCTCAGGTAGCTCTGGCAAGCTTGCACAGTTGGTGTTGTATCCTACGTCCACTTCTCCTTTATGTTGGTAGCATACCTTAGGTGCAGTCATCGGCAGTATTGTTATTGGGTCTTCATCCTTCTCTATCCACGTTAGCATGGGTACGTACTTGACCCAAGTCGTCCAACATCTGTTGTTGTGTTCAGCAATAGTTGTAGTATCCTCTCTCATTACCATGTTGCTGCCAACCACTCCTGTGTCCCATTTGTCACCCAGGTACACCTTCCCTGTTATTATTATCAGTGGTCTTTCCCAACATCCTTGTTTACCAGGAACTTCAATGGTGTACCAATCACATGGTAGGTACTGTGGTGTAACTTTCTTTGTTTCTCCTTTTTCAGGGCCACTTGTTATGTATCTGAATGCTTAAGCATGTAAACTGGCCTTGTGGTAACTCAAATAACTCTTAAGGAAGTTATTTTCGTACGGGTATGTGTCTCGTGTTTTCCATACCAGGTGCACCGTGTTCCCTTGAAATCTCCCTTTCGTTTGGAACAGTGCCAGGTATATTATACACCGTGCTGTTTTTTCATCTATTTCCGTGGCAACGAAAGTTCGCGAAGCACTCATGGCGTATGGGATCAATGAGCAGACGTAGCAGCTGTCTTCTGTTGTTTGTTTACCTATTTGAGTCATGTGTTGGTACCACATGTTGTTTGAGACGTGTGCTGAATTTTGTATGTAGTTGTCAATATCTTTATTGTCTGAGTATGTGCTGCGTTTAACTCTATTTTCCTTGTGTGGAATTTTGCTAGTACCACCTGACGTAACACCTGTTGCAGCTGGGGGTGGGGTATATTAGGTTTGGATACAGCAAAAATATTGATAGCATAACTGTTCCGCCATACAGAGGCAGCCACGAACCCGGTGATCATCAAAATCCCTATCATCTTTATTACAGAGGCAAGTCTCAACGGCATTTTGCTCTTACCTTGCTGCAGTCCGGCAGCTAATTCTTGCGACGTTAAAGTTGCCCGCCTGAAAATTCTCAACATGCTTGTTATTAGTGTTAGTTATTGTTTTCAAGCTCTCCCTATCAAGTAGTCGTTCAGTGCCCAGGCGAAGAGCTGTTCCCACGCCAATCTAAGTGATCTATCTCTTAGCACAGGCAAGTATGGGCAGAGGTGGGGCATTGATTGTTCTATGGCCAAGAGAAGTGCTGTGTAGTAGACACGTACCCTCCTCTTTTTCAGGTAATTTGGCCTTTTTATGTAATAGACAAACTGGTGCGATAATTCTTCAGGGTAGTTATTGTCTGAGGGTATCATCTACTCCTCCTGGGCAGTGAACTTTGTTAGTTATCTGTTTTCTTAGCAGTACAATAATACACTGTACCTGCATGTGCGAGAGAAAAAAGAGAACATTCAAGTGTTTACATGTGTATGTGCAAAACAATGTCCTTCAGTTGGGTTATTACTGCAGTGGGTAGGGGGTCGATGGGCAGAGGGTTTGGGGCTCAACTGGTAGAGGTTTCTTTACTCTTTGATCGTGTGACCATGGGGTGGGCGGTATGGTAATTACCCCTTTCTATTTCAGTAGTTGTCTATGGGGAATCAGGGGGGTGGCAGGGTATGGGGACACTTTGGCCGTTAGCTGCGGTAGAAGTCCCTTCCTCCGTTGGCGACACTGTTGCTGTTCTTTCAAAGGCCCTGATGGTGACGCTAGGGCGGGTCTGGAGTTTGCAGATCTTTACGTCGTGTAGGTGATTCCAGGCACGTTTGTCCTGTAGCTTTACTGCTCTCGTTGATACTTCCTCTACCAGGTGGTAGAGGAAGGTGGGGGCCAGTGAAGCGTGGGCTGTTCCACTTTCTGTTGAAATTGCGGAGTAGTACGTGGTCACCTTTAGCAATTTTGCACAGTTTTCCCTTTTCCAATTCTTCATCCGCGTCTTCTTGTTGATCACTCTTAGAGCCGCCCCACGTGCGCTCGAGCTGTTGAGACACAAACAATACACTAGTAATCAAAGAAGACACATATTGGTACATTTCATCACCAAGGACAGTTGCAGTCCTCTCATGGTCGGTGAATGCTCTTGATGTTGGCGTCAGAGGAAGGCGCATTTGACGTCCGGTCACCACCTCATGAGGGGTGAGGTGGTGGTCGGAGCCTCGTCTATTCCTTAGCTCAAATAGGGCTAGCGGAAGGCAATACAGCCAACTCTTCTTTGTTGTTTGCTGTATTTTTGCAATTGCCTCCTTTAATAGGCCATTCAGGCGTTCGCATATACCGTTGGCCTGCGGGTGATATTCACATGCAAATTTATGCTTGATGTTCAGTAAGGATGTGATATGCTGGAACATTTCATTGGCGAAATGCGGGCCATTGTCTGAACGCAGTATTTCGCACACCCCCCACCTGGGGAAGACCTCCCTCACTAGGAATTTAGCTGCTCGGAATGCATCTGGGTGTGAACAGGGCCCTGCCTCAATCCACCTCGAGAATGGGCATACAACTACAATCATATACCTATTTCCTTGACATACGTTGATCATATCAACATAGTCAATATGGATGTGTCGGAAGGGTCCCTCTGGCCGGGGTATAGTACCTTTTATCACCTTCAGCGTGTGACCGGCCGTGAACTGCTGACATGTGAGACAATTGCTGATAAAATTTGACACATGGGAATTTAACTCGGGGCAGAACCAATCTTCCCTAATTCGTGCTGCAATGACTTCCTTGCCTGTGTGGGCTGGGTGGTGTAGTTGGCTCAGGGCGGTATTCAATAGTGCCAGTGGCATTACCATCTTTCCAGTGCTACCCTGGCGCCATAGTGCGTCAGTTGGCGACATTGTACATCCTCTTTTTACCCATATTTCTTTTTCTGCCATTGGTGCAGCCGCTTGTAGTTCCATTATCTGTGTGGCTGGGAGATGGGTGTACCCTTCTCTTATTAACATCTCCTTAGCTATTCCCCTCCCTCTCCTTCTCTCTGACTCTGGGGGGTTCCATATCTCGCCAAAATATGCAGCATACTTCGCGTGTGCGTCTGCTGCTGCATTCCCTTTTGAAATATGGTCTTCTCCATTAGTGTGTGCGGTGCATTTGACCAAGGCTAATTCTTGGGGGTCATTTATTACTTCAATTAGTTCAGCCAATAAGAGGGCATGTTGCACTGGAGTGCCGTCAGCTCTCCTAAACCCTCTTCTTCTCCATTTGGACAACCCTGAGTGGACAGTAGACGTGACATATGTACTGTCGGAATATATGGTCACTCGTTTGTCAAAGCTTTCCTTCAACGCCAAGATCAGTGCAACTAATTCCGCTGCTTGAGTAGAATAATGCTGTGGTAATTGTACGCATTTCATCGCCACACACACCGGTACCTCTGTCATTTTTACACTGCTGCCCCAGTTCTCCTGATCCCGTCACTTTGGTCAATTGTTGATGACCCATCAATAAACAAGAGCTCACCTCCGTCTAGTGCGTTCTCTTCAACCCTTCTAGTACATGAATACATTTCAGTAGTCTTTGTACAATCGTGTGCATAGTCTCCTTCCTTAATTGCTTCTGCTATAAACCTTGCAGGGTTGACCGTGCTGCATCTAACAATTGATAGTTCAGCTCTAGATAAGATTATCTCATAACCTGACGCCCTCTGCGTTGTTAGTGTGGACTTAGGCTTGTTCAATATTGCAAATAGTGCATGTTCCACAAATAGTGTGGTTGGGCACCCCATGGTGATTGCTGATGCTTTCTCTACCGCAAAGGCAGCTGCGGCGAGACCTTGTTCGCAAGGGAAATGACCTAGCATCACAGGATCCAAGTGGCCGCTGTAAAACGCTACTGGTTTGTAGCCCATGCTTGTTTTTTGAGCCAACACTGCTTTCATTACTGCTGAGTCGCAATGTGAAAATATAAAGAATTGTCATTCATAATCTGGGGTGGCCAGTACCGGAGCAGTTGATATTGCGTCTTTCAGTTCATCAAAAGCCTCTTTCATTTCCATTGTCCACCCCAACTTTTTCTCCCCTTTGTTAGCTTCTTTTAACCCCTCAAGTAGGGGTCCTATGTATGAGCTGTAATCAAATACCCATGCTCTGCAGTAGTTGCACAGGCCCAGGAACTGCTGTAATTCTCTCACTGTTTGTGGCAATGGTGTTTTTGAAATGGCCTGTGCTCTTTGTGGTGCAATCTTTCTTCCATATTGGGATATGAGCTGGCCAATGTAAAGTACCTGTTCCTGACAGTACTGTAACTTTTCCTTGTCTACCTTGTAACCTTTTTCAGCCAATATTGTCAGCATCTTTAATGAGTCCTCTCTGCATCTTCTTTCGTTTGTGCTGCAAATTATTATGTCGTCAACATACTGCAGCACTGTGCTTTCTACTTCAATGTTACCAAAATCATCTGTATTACTCTGTTGACTATTGAGGGTGACTTGCAGTACCCTTGTGGCAGTCTGGTGTGTTTCCACTTTGTGTTTCTGTAAGTGAAGCTTGTCAGATCTTGTGAGTCTGGGTGCAGTGGTATTGAGAAAAAGGCATTTTTAAGGTCGATCACTGTAAACCGTGATGCCTCTGCTGGAATGCCGCACAATATTGTGGCCGGGTTTGCTGCTATGGGGTATTCTGCTTCCACTATGTTGTTCAAAGGCCTGAGGTCCTGTATGAAGCGCCAAGACCCACCTTTAGCCTTGCGCACTGGGTATACAGCTGTGTTACATGGTGATTCTGATGGGACCAATATGCCATTATTTATAAGGGCTGTTATTGTTTCATATATGCCCTCATCTGCCTCTTTTGATAGTGGGTACTGTTTTACTCTGGGGAGTATTGCACCCTTTTTCAATTTTATTCTTACTCCCCCTATGCTTTTTATACACCCCACGTCATAGGGGCTAGTAGTCCATAATGATGTGGGTACTTTTGCCATATCCTCCTCAAAAAAGGGAACTGGGGTGGACGTGGGTGCCTCAAGTGCCATTGCAATTTTCTGTGCCACTTGTCTGTACGTCACCCTTAGCCATATTTCCACACTCATCATAAATACTATTTCACCTTCTTCCTTTTCTCCTGAGAAGAGCTCCTCATCTGACACCTGGGTGAGTCTACATCCCTCTGCTAGTGCTATCACTGCCCTCCATGCTCTTCCTCCTCTGTCTTGGGCATGTACTGCAATGTAATCAGCGGTTGCTATAATACTTTCTATGTCCACTGAAATCACCTTTCCTTCTGGTTCATTGGCTGGTGTTTCTGGTCTAAACAAATACGCTGCTGGCCTCCTCCAGATCTTTCCTTCTATCCCTGGCATCCATGCAAATGCCATGTCTGTCCCGTACTGGAACAGTTCACCGTCTACTGGCTCAGCCCTAATCACTGTCTGTCCACAGTATGCTTGCATAATCTGTCATGCAGTGAGCATGTTAATTCCTGGAGTGGAGCAAATTATGCCGTCCTCCATAAAGGAGATTGTCATATTCAACCTGCTCATTATGTTTCTCCCCAGTATATTTACTGGTGAGGCCCTAGAATATAAAAGTGGGACTGACATGTCATAATCCCCTATTGATAAGGGAATATTATGAGTAAAGGGAACCAACCCCCTAGCCCCAGAGAATCCTTGGGTGTTCATGGCTTCACCTGACATCTTAAATTTACCTTCCCTTATGCAAGACCGGGTCGCCCCGGTGTCAACAAGGAATGATAATTTTTTGTCACCTATCGTTACCTCTATGCGTGGTTCCTCCGCACTATTAGGTGTTAGCGACAGGATGGGACACACCAAGGTCGTCTGTGGGCTGTCCTATTGAGGGTATAATGATTGACCACTTCCTGTGTAAGGGTTGTGTCCCAGGATCGTCACCCTACCCAGTTGTGTTTGCTGTAGTTGGGTATTGGTAGAGGTTATGTTATGGTCTTGGACTTGTGCAGGTTGCTGTACTTGCTGTGCTTGGGGTTGTTGTGTTATCGCTACTTGTTGTTGAGGCGGTGGATATGTCCGTGGCTGTTGTTGTGTTACTAGTTGTTGCTGTCCATTTCCCTGTTGCAATGTCTGCTGTTGCTGGATGCCCTGCTGTTCCTGTGTGAGCTCTTGTTGTCCCTGTTCACTCCACGATTGTGTGCCTGGTCTCACTCTACACGTGCGTGACATGTGTCCTACTAATCCACAAATCCAACACACCAGTGGTTCCCTGTTCTGCCATGGAAAGCTTCCTGTGTTGTCCTGGTATACTGGGTGCCCGGTGGGGTAGGAATTTCTAAGTCCCCCCATCTGTTGTTGTGTGTTATATCCGTATCGTCTCCCTCTCATTATTCCTCCCCTTCCCCTGTTGTAATTATAATACCCAGCTCCTGGCGTTGAGTATCCTCCTCCCATGTTAGTCGTGTATGGTTGGAGTGGCGGCATCTGTTGTGTTACAGTCGGCGATGATTGTATTTGGGAGGGGTCTTGTGCAGCCACTACTTGTGTGGGGCTTTGAGTCATTGTGGTAGGTGTAGTTATTAGTGCGCCTTGTATCATGTATTTAGTAAGTTTTTTCTGTACTAGTTTAGCCTCTTCCGTTTTCCTGTCCTCTTCCTTTTTTTTCATTTTTTCTTGCCATGTCCTGCAATGATGTACTATAGTCAGTTGTATTTCTGGCCATGCTTTTGCTTCCATCCCCACTACTTTCTTCAGTTGTTTCTGGACTGCTTCTGGGAGCCCCTGTACTAGTATATGATAGAATATTGCTGGTGTTTTGTCCCATTGTTCTCTAGTTTCCATACGCCACTTCTCTTGAATTTCCTGGATATAATCAATAGGATCTTCGTTCTCACGCATCTTGCGCGAGGTAATTGCTCCTATGTCTGATGTGTCTGGATACTGTACCCTCAGTGCCTGCCATAATGCATGTCTGCAGTTTGCGAATGGTGCCCCATCGTGAGATGTGTTTGTTATTGTGACCCCGGGGCAGCCCGCTCTCTTCCAAATGTCATCCGCAGCATCCCCTAATATTGATATTAGAAGGCCCTTTACATCTCCCACTGCCAATTTCTGTCCTGCGGTGTGTTTTTCCATTTCATATATCCATTTACCCGCACCTCCACTTAATGATGGGAGTCTGCACTTTATATTTTCCTTGTCTGCATGCTTCCAAGGGACGTATTGTGGTCTAACCCCTCCCCTCTCTAGAAGAGGCATTAAGTTGTGTCCCGTTTGACCCCCTGGGTTCCACAAAATCGAGTCCGCACACCCCTCCTCTTCTTCCGTCTCTTCTACATCGTCAATTTCGTCCATATTTCTCCTGGTCTTGACTCTTTCTCCTCCACCACTTCCCCTTCTTTCATCATTTCCTTTAGTTACTGTGGGCGTGTGTATTCGTTCTCCCTGCCTGCGTCCAGGGAGGTCTCTAAGCCTTCCTGCATAGGGTGTCAGTTCGTTTGTGAAGGGCGCGAGTTTAGATGGGCATGTTGCACGTAATGGGCGTGAGGTGGTGGAGCATGTAGGATGGGATGGTGACGGGGTGGCTTCACGTGTCTGCCTTTCCGCTATTCCTTGCTCTTCCTCCTCACTTCTCTGCAGTTCTTCCTTTCTCCTGCAGATCCATGGTGAGTCTCTATTTGTCCGGGTGGTGTATAGTTTATCTAGGCTTTCCCTTTCACTATTTCTTCCTTCCTTCTCCATTCCTTCTTCTTCCTCACTACAAAAGTCATTCATAAATGGCAACCCCCAAACTGTCTTTTTCCCCCCAATCGTTACTGTTCTTAAGTCTATTAGGTCCGTTCCTCCCTTTTCTTCTTTACTAATCGCTCCCCTTTGTGCCGATGTTGTTGCTACTTCTGTACCTCTATATACATCCCTCCTTACTTCACTCTCCCCTCTCCTATCTTCTCTTTCCCCTTCATTTCTCTCCGCTATTTCTCTACCAATTTCCTCTCTTTTCCTTTTTAATTATTCCATTACTTCACTACTCATTTTTTCCAATATCTTTTCATCTTCTTTCTTCCTTTCCCATCTCTCCCTCTCCCGTTCTAATATACTCTCTATCATCCTCCCATCTTCGTATTTCCTTGTCGCTTCTTCCATATTGCCATTTCTTTTTCTTTCTCCTCTTCCTCTCTTTTCCTGTCGCGCAGTGCTGCTCTTGATACCATTTCTGCTGCTGCCTTTAACCTTTCGGCTTCTCTCCTTTGCTCCTCAGTTCGTTCTCTCATTTTTTCCAACTCATTCTTACCTTCTTTCCTTTCCCGTGCTCTCTCTCTTTCCCCCCTCTCGAGCTGCTGGATCAGTGCATTCTGCTCATCCCTTAATTCTGCTAATCGTTCCTCCAAAGTCCCTTCCTTTTGTCTTAACAGCTCTTCCCCCTTTCTTTTCCCCTCTTCCCCTTTCATTTCACTCTCCCTGGTAGTATCCTCGTCCATATTCCTTACCACCTCCTTCTCTTCTCCTGTTAATGAACCTCGTAATTTTAATAGTATCTGCGCAGCTACCCACTCATCATTTCCTACATCCGTAGTCTGCTCTTCTTCAGTCCTCCCCTCCCCTGCTAGCATCTTCCTATGAGCTGATCCCGTTGTACTAGTCCGCTCCCCTCCCGTGTGGCCACCTGTGGCTGTATATGGAGGCGGGCTGTATGCCGGGTTCGAGTACCCCTCAGCCGCCCTTAATTGTTCTCTTGCTATTTCTCCTAGTTCTCTTAAAGGATACCACCCCCCTCCCTCTGTTTTCACTACCTTCGCTAGGGGTATATCGTCGCTCTGTTCCTTTTTTATTTCATTTTCGTTTGAGTTGTCACTCTTTTCTCCTCCCTCTTATCCGTTCCCCGTGTTCTGTTTGCCTTCACTCTCTTTTTCCCCATTCTCTCCCTCCTCCTTAATCTCCTTATCTCCCGTTGTTTCCCCTACAATGAATATTCCGTTTGGTCCTGGTCGGGACCCTTGGAACATCCTCCATAAGTTGAACACCTCCACGTGGTGTGTCAACTTCTTCCCCTTGTATGTATTATGCAGATGGTTTAATAGTGAGTGTTGGGTATATGGATTGAAGCTACCATTAGGCGGCCATGGTGTCGTCATTTTGTTGTCCGTTCCCTGTGTCCATTCTATGCTATACTTGATCAGTTTCTCCCTATGGGGTGACAGTGTTTTACATATGTGTTGCAGCGGAGTAGTGAGGGTGTTCCCCCACCCCCCCGATCCTGCCCCGTATGACATAGTAGCGCTCCACTTGTTATCCTTCCCCTATTTGGTAGCGGTTATCTCACTAGCAGTTTACAATATACAGCCTTATATCTTTACCTGGCCCCGTAAGTTTGGGGACTTGCGATAGTCTGCTAAGGAAAAATTAGTAAAATATAGCATTTACATTTGTATATTCTTTTCTTTCGTTTCTTCCTTTATACAACACCCTTACGGCCCCCTGCGGCCGAGGCGCACGTAGCCCCCTGCGGCTGCGTGCCCCTTGTGGCATTCTTATACTGCCGTCCTACTTTCACTTGCCCCTCCTCCCTCTTCTACACTTGCCGTGGCCGGCGTTCTCCGTGCGCAGCCACGTCCCCCTTTTTGCCTTCCCCCGATCAACTCATTACCGTTTACCTCCGTTTCCACGCCCTTAACACAGCTCTCCTCCCCGCCACTCAAAAATAAAGATGCCTGGTTCTCGAGATGTCCTATGAAAGCCCTGCTGGTGACGTCACCGGTCTCTTCAAACTACTGGTAAGTTCTTCATATATTCTTTAAGTCCAAAATACACTTGCAATCTACCCCCGTTAACCCCACAGCTGTCTTCCTGTTACTCCTGGAACAAGGTAATCAATAATATAATCGGACTGCGCACGCTGCGTCGCCTCGCGTGTGATACGCCCCTCGACAGGAGGGCTTAACCAGCCAATTATCTTCCGTATTGGGCAACTAGCTAGCTACCGCCTACAGGGAAACGTCATCTATCTATCGAGATTCCTGCTCGATCAATAGGGATCCTCATCTACTCATTGATCAATAATTGCCAAATCGTAGGAAACCACGCACACACACACCCTTACACATGGTCGCGACCTGGGCCAATCAGTTTCTATGAGCGGCCGCACGTGATGTTTTCGTGCTCCGCCCCCTTCTCTCCCGTAACGTAGCAGACTGCTCTCGCACTCGTCCGGCTACCATTCATTTCATTGCCAACACTAAATTATCAAACCTTCGCCGCGCACCTGTGTAATACCTCCCGTATTCAATTCCTCCCCCCTCCCTCACAATTTCACATTGCTTGTTGTGCGTGGCATACTCACCAAGTTCTCTTGATGCGGGGCCGCTCAACTGCGTGCACCCCTCCAAGCGGCTCGCCACCTCCCCTCGTCTGGACTACGTCTGGACACTCGCCAACCGCGGGCGGGATACTTCTCAACCGGCTCTCGAGGGCCAATATCAGGATTGCGCTGTCCGGTCTTCTCGCAGTTCCGCGATGGTCCTGTAGTCCTCAAAAAGGGGGCAGCGGCAGAGGGGGCCGCGCCGCCGGGCCTCCCCGCAACGGGAGTACTTGGAAAAATAAAATAAAAGCGGACCTTAAACAGATCTCAGCAGTGCCTCCAACTTGTTGGGGGGAAATTCTCCTGGGGTCAGCTGGGCCGTCCGCGGACCTCCGGGCACGGAGGCCCCAACTCCTCCCGTATATCCCAAAAGAGATAGAGTATGAGACATACGCAAGAAGCAAGGTGATTCTGCTGTTTATTAAACAAAACGGCAGGGATGGGTCAAGGATCGTACGCGTCCGTCCTGACACTCTCTCAACATCGTGGGGCTCGCAGGCCCTTTTTACTTTAGTATGACGCGCTACTTGCGTCACCTGAGAAAGTTAGCAAAAAACCTATCGCCACTCTGGATTGGTTCCCCGAGTGGTAGGGTTAGTATAGCATACGTATAGAGAACGTTGTTAGTGGTTAAGGGTCAGTCAGGTGGTATACTTGGGTTGTCCCTTCAGTTTGATACATAAAAATTGTTACATGAAGACCCCTGAGGATTGGTCAATGTTAATGGCGTCAGTGATAAGGGCCCCATGTTCTGATTGGTCCACCCGCGAGCCCCCCCAGTCTAGGACCATCGCTGTTCCCAGCTCGCGGTGCACCTGTCATTTGCAACAATGTTTCACTATGGGTATGTGCAGACAATGTGAGGATTTATTCATAAGCAGGAAGGCCGACTACTCCCACCGCTGCAGATGTCCATTGAGTCGCTTAATTGTATCTGTCTGTGTCTTGAGATGGGGGATCCAGGCGCCTTCTTCCTCCTGGGCTTGGCACCCTATCAGGTTCGGCTTGGTCACGTGAGGTGGGACCGTGGTTGAGGCAGAATTCTGCACAATTAATATTGCATTTCTCACTATGTGCCTGGCTTATCTTGCAGGTGTGACCTTGGCGTCGGCTTGCGGTATGAGGGTTTGCAACGTTGTGCCCTTGACTGTCTGCTTTCGCTGGGCTCATTCTGCATGGTCAGCAACCGAACTTTGCTCATTCAATGTTCATGGAAGCTTTTGCTTGCGGCCTACTTGGGCCTGGTGCATAGGTGGAACCGTTTGATACAGAGCGCTTTAGGTTATAGTATCATATTGCTCTATCCCCAGTATCGTGTCTTCGTTATATTTCTCATTATGATACGTGGGCTTAGGAGAAGCGTGAGCAAGCCTTTTTAGATGAGTTCATTGTGCGTCTTGCGTTTCTGCATTTTGGAAAGCCTATGTGGAAAATAATAAAGATGCACGTCCGTGGGTGTGTCCGTCGCCTACGTCATAGCACTGAGTATGTTTTTCGTGTGGATTGGTGTGGGAGTGTCCGGTGTGTATGTTTGCACGGGTATGCTGACCGTTGGCTAGGCCGTCATGGCATCTCTAACGATGTGTTGATTTGGTGCTGGATGGTTCAGTCGAGTCCATCCGTGCCGCAGGTGTCGGCATGTGCAGGGCAGGCTGGTGGGCAGGCGGGTGGGCACATCCGTATGTTCCTGTACCAGGGTATTTGGTCGTCTGGTAGATGGGCAAACTCCTCTCGTGGCGGGTGTCTGGGCCGTGATCCTCTAGGCCAGGGTTGAGAGGGGATTGGTGGGAGCCTTTTGTTCACTTTTCCCACTTCAGTATGTTTGCGGACGTTAACATAGGAGCCTGAGAAACTTGGAAAGAAAAACCGCAGCGTTTTCCAACACAACCGCGTGTGTTTCTGCCCGCTGTGGCTATCACTTTGAGTCTCCGGAGCACCGGAGACCCAAAGTGAAAGCCACAGCAGGCAGAAACACACGCGGTTATGTTTACATGCCGCGTAGTGTTTCTACCTGCAGCTGATTTCCCATTTGGGGCTCTCGGGCTCCCGAGAGACCCAAATGGGAAATGCTAAATGCTGCGTTGTCTGCCTAAATCTGCTTTCCCATTTGGGGCTCTCGGGCTCCCCGTGGGGAGCCTGAGAGCCCCAAATGGGAAAGCAGATTCAGGTAGAAACAACGCGGTTGTTTTCCGCAATGCCGCGTTGTTTCTGCCTGAATCTGCTTTTCCATTTGGGGCTCTCGGGCTCCCCACGGGGAGCCTGAGAGCCCCAAATGGTAAAGCAGATTCAGGCAGAAACACACGCGGTTGTGTTGGAAAACGCTGTGGTTTTTCTTTCCAAGTTTCTCAGGCTCCTCCGAGCCTGAGGAGCCTGAGAAACTTGGAAAGAAAAACCGCAGCATTTTCCAACACAATAACGTTGTATTTATGTTTGCGGTCGCTTCAAAAGCTGCGGTTTTATTTCTAAGTTTTCCGGGCTCCTCCAGCCTGGAAAACTTAGAAAAAAAAAACGCAGCTAGTTCTTATTTTTTGTAAAAAAAATAAATAGCACTTACCGAGATTCAGCTGCAGCTTTCCTGCTCTGGTCTCCGGTCCCCGTCCTCCGCCTACAGCACTAATGAAGGGAAAGCCACCCAGCGGTAGCCTTTGTTTACTACAGCTGGCTGGCTTTTCCTTCATTAGTGCCGGAAAAGCAAAAGCCAGCACTTTTAGGGCCTCCATTGCACAAAATGGCTGCGCCCCTGTGCTTGCTTTTGCGAATTTTGAGCTTGAATAGCTCAAAATTTTACATAGGAAGTTTTAAAACGGAGAATGCTAGTATTTTTTTTTATGTTGCCTATCTATTTTTTAAATAAAATTTTTTACTAGACCAACCCTTTAATTAATCTTAGATAAATATGTCTTGTGCAATGGGAATTAATTTTTCGTGTTCTTTCCGAGCCATCCAAACCCTCCCTCATTTCTCATTAATCTTGGCTGGGTCCACGCACCTACTGCCTGTACCCTGCACAGGTCTGTATTTCAGTAAATTCAGCAGTTTACTTTTTCATGAAGCCTCAATGCCTTTCATTATTTCAATGCGAACTGCTGTTTCTATTTTGAAAAAGATGGCTGTCCATTACTGTCGCGTTTTTATGTTAGTAAGCTATATACATGTGTCGTTTGTGTTGCATTTCAGCTTATCCATTTCTTATGGTATGTTCTTCATGTCTTTATGGCTGCAATCAATATTCTTTGTGTATAAATGCATATTTGACATATTGTCCGTGTTTCTTCCTGGTGAGTGCATAATTGTTTCATGCACATGTGTCAGTTCACAATCAGTTTGTTTATTCTAGCCACCTTCAGTTACATTAGGTCCATTGCCTCTTGTACCTGCCTGGGATAAGGCTGGTATGGTCACCTTAGTGACTAACATCTCACCTGTGTGATATTAGTGCCCTCCCCCTAATAAGGTATCTTGGGAGTCTATATCTCAGTCGCCCCCCTCAAGTTGCCTGCACGTCTTATGTGTTCATCCACGCTCCAGGTCATATAGCAGCTCTCCCCGCCTTGGCTTGCAAAATACCCATCATTCAATGTAATATCGCGGGTCGGGGGTATAAGAAAATTTTGATCCTGGAGGTGTAATAGGGATTTCTCTTATTTGGGCACGGAGTGGATCATCTGTTTGGGTATACTCATGTGCAGGAGCATTTAAGCCTATTGTCATTCCAACTGATCCTTTGGTAGCCTTTTTACACCCATTTAGTGCTATTCTTAGAACACAGAAGGCCAAAAGTATGAATACTTCTATAGTAATTAGTATCTTAATGCATTGGCCAACCAGGAGGGTATCCAGGAGAACAGATGATCCCACCAGTTATCCTTTTCAGGTTCCTCCATCTCCTCTACATTTTTGCATGCGATTCAGTTAAAGTAACAGTGGCCTCTGAGAGAGTCCCTATTAGCACCATGGCTGCCTCCAAACCCGGGTCCGGGTAGTCGGAATGGGGACTTATCGGGTCATTCCGACCTTGGAGGACCCAGTAAGTCCCCATTCTGAATACCATTCCCCATTCCCATTTGAGCCCCCATAGGGCGCAATGGGAATGGGGAAGAAGCTAATAACGGGCCCGCTATTTGCGGGCCCGTTATTAGCTCCATGGTCCCATAACGGCTCCCGCTAAGGGCAACTGGTAAAACCAGCTGGCCTTAGTGGGACCCGCTAAGGGACCTCAGAATACGGAGGTAAGGGGTTACCGGCACCGGCATCCTTACCGGTGCCGGTAACCCCTTAGCTCCAACCTCGTAATGAGGGCCAGGGGCTACTAAATCCTACATTAAGGAAGGCAAGTTCCCTCTGTCAGACAAAATAATGGACACGCAAGCGTTTACTGGGGTTGTCACATTGGTTCCTTTTACTGAAGACTTACCCCCCACTATAGGTACACAAGAGTTATCAACCCCTTTATTATATTCACAGGACTCCCCAGTTAATCTCCTGGAAAGGGATATCATGAGCAAGTTGAATATGACCATTTTGTTTACAGAGGAGGGCATAGTGTGTTCTACACCAGGCATGTGCCACAATATGGCTATCGCAGTAATACAAGCATTATGTAGCAGCAACACCCTGTGAGTTGTGCCACTTCACCCAAATTTGTTCCTCTATGGGGTAACAGTCGTGTTAGGACTGGTGCCAGGTATTCAAGACAAAAGTGTGCGCATACCTGCTGAATTCCTATTTAGACCATCCATTCAACAGGAAAGGGCGCCAGGCACCATTATGTGAGGGGTCAGAAAAGAGAGGCGGACACAAAGTTGCAATATATTCAACAACAGACATCTTTATTAAAGAAAAGGGGTTGGATAAAGGCCTTTATGTCCCTATTCTAAAGAGAGTTGCCCTTCCTAGAAAACTAAAACTAAAGATCTGTCTATGGGCCTCATTACACGGTAGTACAGTGCCACTAATAGCGGGCAGTCCGCTGGCGCGTGACGCTCCATCCCGTAAATAACGTCATGCCGCTAATAGCACACCATCACAAAGCGAGCGGACATGCCAATAGCGGCATGGTAAAGCCCCCAAAACCCCTTACCGGCATGGCGCTAATACCGCCATCGCGAACCACCCGTTAAAATAACTGTGCAGTGTTACCACCTGCCACAGGTGGCCACAATCAGCACAGGTGGAGGCAATGGAGACTGTGGCTGCGCAAAAGGAGTACACCACACCCCTTCCCACACCAAGATGGTTCCAATACTAGCAGCATTACATGGCCTGGAGGACCTGATTGCAGCGCAGCTTCAACAACAACAGGCAGCACAGAGGAGACGCAGGAGGAGGGCAAGACAGGCACAGCAAGCACCACCACGGCACCTAATCATACCACAGAGGCACCCACCAATTCCCAGGATCAGAGCCAGTCCATTTAACCTAACACCTGAGCAGATACACACCCTGTACCATCTGGACCGGGATACCATCACCAGCATTGTGGACATGATACACCACGACATTGTGAGCCTCATAGACATCAGAACTGCCATCCCCCCTCTACTGAAGGTGGGACTGTGCTCCACTTCCTGGCCACAGGCACCTACCAGCATACAGTGGGGCAGATGCATGGCATCTCCCAACCAGTATTCTCATGCACACTGAACCAGGTACTCGATGCCCTCCTGAAGCATGCACCCGAACACATATACATGCCACGGACTGCCCAGGAGATTGCAAACACCAAAGTCGGTTTCTATTCACTGGCAGGCATCCCAAGTTGCATCAGGCCATCGACTGTACACATGTGGAATTGGTTGTCCCACATCACAATGAAGTAATGTACAGAAACAGGAAGAAATTCCACTCCATCAATGTCCAAATAGTATGTGACGCCAACAAGATAATCATACATTGCTGTGCCCGATTTCCCGGATCTACCCATGATTCCATGGTCCTGCGGAACTCAACTATCCCCGCTACATGGAGTGACAAACGGGACAGCGTTCGTGGCTACTTGGTGAGTAGCAGGCCAAGCACATGGCAGTGTGCTTGGGGGGGGAGAGATAGCTACTCCAACTGGGTGTGCGTGGGGGAGAGAGAGATAGATACTCCAACTGGGTGTGCATGGGGGGAGAGATAGATACTCCAACTGGGTGTGCGGGGGGAGAGATAGATACTCCAACTGGGTGTGTGTGGGGGGGAGAGATAGATACTCCAACTGGGTGTGCGGGGGGGAGAGATAGATACTCCAACTGGGTGTGCGTGGGGGGGAGAGATAGATACTCCAACTGGGTGTAGCCTGTAGTCCATCATCCAAATGCACATACAGATGTAAGCCAATGAAATGAACAGGCCACACTTGAGGTGTACAGTAACAGGACCCCATTCCTTCCCCCATATAGGTGATTCTGGCTATCCCCTGAAGAGGTGGCTCCTCACACCTCTACGGAAACCACAGAACAGGCACGAAGAGGAATACAATCGTGCAAATACCCGTACCCGCATCGTGATCGAGCAGACTTTTGGCCTATTGAAGTCACGGTTTAGGTGCATTAGCACGTCTGGTGGCGCTCTCCTGTATGGCCATGAGAAGGTGGCCAAGATCACCATGACATGTGTCATGCTGCACAATACGTGTATCAGACGGAATGTGCCACTGCCCCTGATGTTGAAATAGAATCACCTGATGAGGATGAGGATGGTGATGAGGATGGAGGCGAAGGGGATACAGGTCATGCAAGAGGGGATGGCCAGGAGTGACATGCTGTGAGGCAGCATCTGATCAACCAAATATTCTGAGTAACAAGTTCTCGTACTGTCACCTGGATATGGCTAGTGGTGCACTGGTGTCTGTTTGTTAGCTCACAATGGACCCTGGCGTCAATAAATTACACATGCACAATGAAGACGTTCAGGACTGTGTTTTGCCTTTGCTCTAACACCAGTATATTTATGAACTCAAACATGAAAATGTGCATGTACCCAAACATCCCACCGCCCTACCCCCCACCCCCAACAACTGTCCCATCACACCCTACCCCCCACCCCCCACAACTGTCCCATCACACCCTACCCCCATCCCCCACAACTGTCCCATCACACCCTACCCCCCACCCCCCACAACTCTCCCTCATGTGTCTTCCACAATGTTTGCGTCCAGGCATGCACGCGGAAGCATGGATATTCACTCCCTATTGGTCATTGCCTAATCCAGCATTTGGAGGCTGCCTGGAGGTGCGCCTGGTGGTGCGTGCGGAGCGTCGGAGTGGGCTTTTCTGCCGCGAACTGGCAGACGAAGAAGTGGCAGACTGTCCTGGTGCTGGTGGGAATTGACGGTCCATTGCGTCCGCAATGCGTGTGAGGACCTCACGAACTCTGATGTGCTCCCCACACAGCCTGTCTGTGCAGGCCTCCATACTTTCCCTGGAGTGCCTGGATGTCTCCCCAATCTCCGCCCTGATACGGGCAGCCTCCGCCACATGCTGACCAACCAGCACAGTGAGACCCTGTTGCCGCTGGCTGATGCTGGCCAGGTCAAGGGCAGTGTCGGCCTCTGGTGGTGTGGCTGCTGTGCATTGTGATGCTGGCAGGTGTACAGATGGAGGCACCGGGGGGCTACTGAAGGATCCCATGGTCTCGTCACCAGTGATGTTGGAGCCAGGTGTGTGATGGGGTGATGGCTTGGGCGCTCCAGGGGGGCTTGGGGTGTGCATGCCCAGCTCGAATTCAGTTGGGTCCTCCACATCAGTTAATGGTGCGGTGGCTGCCGCCTCTCCTGCCGAACTAGCAGTAGCTGAGGGTGGTTCCTCGGTGGCTGTGAGTGGTGGTGGTGAGTGAACCTCCTGAGGTGGGGCAGTTGGGCTTGGTGTGGCCTTGGCAGTGGCGCCCGAACAATGTTTGGAACTCTGCAAATGGAGCCTTGCGCCTTTTCCCCTTGATGTCGTGGGGGTGTCCTTGGTGGGCTGTGGCGTTTTCTTCTTCTGCGCAGGGGGTGCCTGGGATGCATCCTCACTGTCTGTATGTGACCCTGTCGGGGACAAGAAGGGGGATGGCATTGGTTAGGGTTTGATGTACTTAATGCAGGATACATCATCAATGCAGTTGTGGGCATTTGCAATTCATTGTGAAGGGTGCAGGTGATGTGCCAGTCCAGTGGCTCATCCATGAAGTGTTGTGTGTGGCACTTGGCTCTGTTGATGTGTGCATGTGTGTGTGTTTGGGTCTGGCATTGACATGGGCAGGGTGGGATGCATGTGTGGATGTTTGGCCATCCATGAGGTGATCCTGGGCTGACATTTGTGGGGACCTGTAGATACACATTGCATGCTTTCATCAGTAAACTTACCTCCATCCGACGTGTCTGCCACGCCGTGCTCCATCCTCCCGACTCCCTCGATACATCCGACTCTGATCAGGTTGGCGCATGTCTCCTCCCATTCCTTTAGCTTGATTGGCGACCCAGATCCGCCAGCGGTGGCAGTGTTATGATTCTCTGCCAGGATCATTCTGACCCGGAGTCTCAGGTCATCCCATCTTTTCCTGCACTCACATACATTGCGGGTGCTGGTGCCCACAGCACTTACTTTCATTGCCACTTCGGCCCAGATAGCCTTTTTCTTAAGGAGGGTCTCCCGCCGCATGTCGTTAGCGAAGACCACTGCAGCATTGTCTGCTAAGGTCTGGGTCAGCATGAGTAACTCCTCATTAGAAAACTTTTCTTTCCGCTGGCGGTCAGTTGTTTTTTTCAGTGCCTTGGGCATGGTAAGGGTATTCCAGTAAATCTCAAACAGCAAAGTACCACAAACAGGTCCAGGGGGCAGAGGATGGCAATGGATTGTGTTTTTAAAGATGGCCGCCGTGCTCTTTCCCGTTCCTGTGCGATGACGCTATTTCCGGTTCCGCAATTTAACAGTCACTGCTAATAGCAGTGACCGCTATTTGCTTGCAGCGTGAGGGCGGAGGTGCTATCTGCACTTTCGTCGAGGGCGGTAAGTGACTTTTTGGGGTCTTTAGCGGCATGGCAGTTGGGTCATTACCGGCATGGTGCTATGCTCGTGTCCGCGTACTCGTAATGGTGCGCTATTAGTGCCCTCTTGCGAGGGTAGTCACGTTAAGAGCGCCATGCCGGTAATTGGGGATTTTTACCGCACAACGTGTAATGAGACCCTATGTCTTTTTTTCAAAATTAGGCAAACTGTTCTTGTTTCAAAACGTATCAGAGCCTCACACTAAAACAAAAAATCAAATGTGTAAGGTAAATGTCTCTGGGTTGATTTGGCCAACAAGTGTGTAAAAATCAAAAATGTGAAAATTAAACAAACAATTCTTGAATCTAGCAAGTGGTTTCCTTCCCCTGGATTGTTCTCAGATAGAATAATAAAGTGTTCTTTTCAACCGAGGATTGCTTAAGAGTAGCGGAAATGTCTCTTTCACACAACACTTTCTTCAGAATGGCAACAATGTCTTTACAACACTTTCTTCAGGGTGGCAACAATGTCTTTTGGAAGGATATCAAAAGTATCCATTTTGCACAATAGCCTTTTAAAGCATGACCTCAGTGTCTCATTCCACAACAGCTTCCTATGATACAGATTTCCTGCTATACTCCCCTGCCAGGAAACTTTCACAAATGTATTTTCCTTTTATATGGATTTCCTGGTATACTCCCCTGCCAGGAATCCCCCTCTGTTTTGTGCTGATCCCCTAGTATACTACTCTGCCAGGCATCTTTCTTCCAAAGGCTCACTGCCTGATGTGTCCTCTCACTAGTAGTTTCCACAGTGTTGTCTTTTAGTATAGCAGAGTTGTACTCCTTCACTGTTTTTACTGCCTTATAACTTTCCCCATAGTGACATCTCATGTATGGAGACTTGTGCAAGTTCTGTCTGTTAACGTCTTCACTGTTAGTTATTTGCTTGTGGCAATGCTGGTTTTCGATGTTCCCCAAATTGTCATTTCATATATGGAGAATTGCACATATATTGCCATTCAACTTCCTCATTACTGTTCATTTGCTGCTGATAATATTTACTCCAACTTTCCCCATATTGACTTCTCTTATATGTGGACCTGTCTAGATCTTGCCTTTCAAATTTACTTGGTCGGTATTCAAAACAGGATTTTGATTGTCCATATCTCTGTCGGTACTGTGAGGTTGGCATCATAGAAGGAGACACAGACAACAGATTCAACGTATAACAAAAGGCTTTATTAAAGAAAGTGTCAGGATGGTGAAAGGCCTAACTTGCCCTATACTATGGTGGGATTTCCTTACCTAAAGATACTAAGGAAAGTCTGTGTCAGTAAGTTCAACGGAAAAGTCTGTCTGTTTCCAAAACCTATGCTTGCTTTCACAACTAAGACAAAACAATGTGCAGGTATGTCAACCATAAACTAAACAGTGATCCAAAAGTAAAGTTCAGAGCTATTTCCCGCTCTTGCTTACTCTTCAGCATCTTTTCCCCGAGTATCAAACATTTTATCACAATTTTCAGTTTACCTTCTTCTGGACTTGAATTGACAAAGTTCCACACCTTTATAAATGTCGGGATACCCTTCCCCAAGTTCAATATACTTCTAGGGCAGCACGTCTCAGAGTTCCCTTCTCCAAGTTCAATGTCAAAAGATGTCACAAAAAAGTATCTTGAATCTTTCTCTTTAAAATGTGTTTTCATAGTTCTTTACAACTCAAAGTTCATTTGCACCAATGGTAGTTTTCCTCTTTACACAACAGCAATTTCCTTGTTAGCATATAGGGGTTCTCTGCTCTCAGCGCAGTTGTTAGACCAAACGGTACACCCATTACAGGTCATGCAACCAGGTGCCTTGCATTCACTTTCAACAGTTCTTTATTCAATGAGTGGTAATTCTCTGGTCTGGGTGCAGTTGTTGGATCACATGATCCATCCATTACAGGTCACACAACCAGGAACTTCAAGCTCTCTTTGAGTAGTTCAATATTGCAGCTGAACCAATGATGTCTTAAATGCAATTCCACAAATTTACTAAACAAGTGGGTTCTCAAATGCAGCTCCACAACAAGCACTTGCTCAGCCTTCACTTAACTCTGCACTCAGAGTCTTTCATTCAACTTGGTTTTCCATTGTCTTTCAATTCAAAGTTCAATTTTAGCATTCACTTTGAGGTGCAACGTTAATAATTGTGCTGTTTCACGTAACTCCCTATCAAAAATGAATAGTCATTACCTTTCTTTCAAGTTGGTGCTCAGTTTTTGCAGGTTTTACTTATTTCCTTCAATTCATTACTTTTAATAAACGTAACTTGGCTTGTTTCATTCATTAAGTATTCAATAAGGGCACCTTTACTTGTTTCATTCAATTCGGTATTCAATAAGTTTAACTTTGCTCATTTCATTCGATTCAGTATTCAATAAGTTAAACTTTGCTGGTTTCATTCAATTGGGTATTCAATAAGTGTAACTTTGCTTGTTTCATTCGCTTCGGAATTCAATAAGTTCAATTTAGCTTGTGTCATTCAATTCGGTGTTCAATAAGTGTAACTTTGCTAACTTCCATGCACCACTATACCACTGACGGTCCCTTGAAGCGCCCGGGTAGTTCCAGTGTCCCTGACACTCATCCGGACTCGGCAGCTCCTCTTGGCGGCTTCTTCCCAAGAGGGAAAGCCTTTCACCGGTTGCTCCATTCAGCACTTGCTGGCTCACGTGCATAGCTCTGCTTTCACTCCACGACAGCGGTTGCTGCCTGCCTTCCCTTCCGAGGGTTCCCCGTCCTGCAGAGTCCCATCATCAGGACTCCTGGGATCTTGGTAGGCGTCTCAGCATCTTGGCTTCTCGTGTTACCGCACAGCTCCTTCTCTTGCTGCTTTCTCTTCGTTCTCTGCTGTTGCTTCCTCCGCTGCTGCTTCCCTCAAATGTATCGGCAGTCCACCTCTGATACACCTCTGCTCCTTCAATGGGCTGCAGGTGTATTTCATTCATTAAAGTTGCCTGACTCTGACTACAAGGACATGCCTGACCTTCATGCATCTCCTTTGTCCCAGTACCAAAGTGATTGATTGATTGATTTATTTATTTATAGAGCGCTTTACACCAAGGCGCTGTACAATGGAACAACAAAATACAGAGTAATAACAACAAATAACATTGGGAGCAAAATTACAACTTGAATCATTCAACAAAACAGTGCAAAGAGCAATTAACTGAGGGGGGAAGTGGAGTGGGAATAGGAGTGTTGAGGGGGGGGGGGCAGGAGAAGGATTGAATGAGTGTAAAAGGAAGGGAGAGAGAGTGTAGTGGGAGAGGGGAGAGAGGAATTAGAAGACGGGAAAACAGGAGGGGAGTAGAGAAGGCAGGGGGGCTTCAAGGTGGGGAAAGGAGGAGGAGGGATTTAAGGGAAGTGCGAAATGAGGTGAGGGTAGTGGAAGAGCGGATTTAGAGGGGGAGTGCGTTCCAGTGCAGAGGAGCAAGAAGTTGGAAGGAGTGGAACCGGGAGGAAGCGCAGGGGGAAGGAGGTACGGTGAGAAGGAAGTGGTCAGCGGAACGAAGGGAGCGAGAGGGGGAGTAGAAGGAGAGAAGGGAGGAGAGATAAGGAGGAGATAAGTGGTCAGAGTAAGTGGTGCCTATTACTCTCATTTGCTTCTTCCTCGTCTCAGTAGTGGAGTGGGGAATGTGTGTAATGTTCCTAACTCTCTGTTGTTTCTTCCTCGTTTCAGTACTGTTAGATACCCCAAGTGGGGAGTAGAGGGGAACTGTTCTATAATAACTTATTAAGATCGGGAGAGGCTGATAAGGGGATACCATGTCTCGCGTAAAAGAACCTCACTCCCATTCCCAAAGGACCCTCCACTCAGGTGATACTCCCTCGCTTGTCCACCCCCAGAGTCAGGATCCAATAGCGATGGCCTTTCCTGGCCACCTGCGTAGAGGATCCAAGGGGAGTAGCAGTCATAATCCCCTCAGGTTTCTCACAGTATACCCCGGGGCCTCCACTTCCTATAGACAGACTCACCTGTGTTTGCTGGCGCTTCCGACCCGGGATACACTGTTGCATAAATGCGTTGGGAAGGCTTCTCCTGCTGGGCAAGCCCTCACTCGGTTCCCTTACCAGCTTTGAGTTGTCCCACCAGCAGAACTGCTGCTTTCCCAGGAAAACGCATCCCCAGCAGCCCTACTTCTGTTGCTGGTGTTGCAGCGGTCCCTTCACGGCACCCGCAGTGCTTCTTTCAGTCTCCCGCCTCTCTGGTAAGTCAGGCTCACAAGCGGTTGCTTGTAAGAGCCTGTCTCTCTTAGAACGGTCCGTTACCGTCCGCTTCTGTCGGAATCGTACAAAAATGTCGCCCTCATTTGTGCGCCCCGCAGTTACTGCGCCTTTGGGGGCGCACAAAATGAGGGCGACATTTACTGTGCCCAAGCAGAGTGGTGGTTGCGGTTGGTGTCCCTCACTCTGCTTGGGCGCCATAACGGGAGTCGGGGGTTGCGGGGGTGTCCCCCGCCCACCATTTTGGTAAGCGGGGGACACGAAAGAAAAAGAAAAAGAAAAGCACTCTGCAGCGTCAGCTCTAACCCACATTAGTGGGAGGAGCTGATGCCGCAGGGATAGCAGGGTGCAGGCGGTACTAACAGAAGTGTGCTGCCGTGAAAGGTAAGTTCGGGAGGTGGGGGGTAGGAAGCGAAAATCAGGCCGCGGAAGCAGGCACAGTGATCTATATGATCACTGCGCCGCGCCGTAACTGGTGTCGGCATTTCGGCCGTCGCAGTTATGGGCGGCAAAGTGATTACATAGATCCCTTCCGTCTGCTTCCCAATCTGCCTGCTCTGCATCTCTCGTCTCCACCTGTCAATGGAAGGTATTCCCCAGGTGTAAATGTACCGCAGCTTATATTCATTACAACAACTAGTCCGCACATTTGGTTTGGATCCACATGAACTCCTTCCTCCTCTTCCTCTCATCAGTACTTGAGGCTTTGTGGGAGATGGAGTCCACATGATCTTTAGATCTTTTAAAGATGAGTTGTTTTAAATCTTGATTTGAACCATTATAGACAGCAGATGTCAAATGAGAATTATGTGTACATGAAGTATGGATGGTGTTTTTTTTTCTTCAAGAAGAGGTTTTTGAGTCTTACAATAAGATGGATTTTTGAATTGACAGCAAGCCATCAGGAATTTGGGAATTATAGAGTCTTCTTCCTTTGGAAGGGAAGAATACCAGGTCTCTACTAATGGACGTCACCACATCTCCCCATCTCCCCAACAGCCATCTCCTCCCAAGTTACTCCCTCGCAAAACTACCCCAGGGTCAGTATCAGGAAGTGACTGCCTTCCCCTGGACAGATACGAGTAGATTGTATGCTGGGGATAAGCAATGACTCCACAGGATTCATCACATTTATCACGCTCCATTTAGAGTCAATTATCACCAAAATCAGATCATGTAATTCTGTCTGGTCTGGAAGAGGCGGAAATTACATGGCGCACAGTTTTATTCATTGACCCAACGCAACGATTAATGGATGTTTCTGACGATCAACTGTTCAATTAAACTGATGACTCAGGAGGGATAGTATTCCAAATCTCCATACCCTGTTAGGTAATTGTACAAAACAGAGAGATACCCCACAAAATGCTCCTTGGGAAAACACTACCATCACACTTGCAGAAAGATTTGGAGAGGGTGCCAGTAAGTTATGGACCAGTTGCCCACTTAATGTAGGGTTGCTAAAAAGCATAGGGGCCGTACGCATAAAATTGAAACCAGGTGCAATTCTGCCCTGTGTGACGAATCTGAGGATATCATCCCTTCTCCCCTAAGGGAAGACTGTTCCCATGGGGGCAGAGGGGCGCATTACCAGTATAATAGTCCCACTGGGGGTTGTGCACGGAGGGAGGATCACATGGGGAAGTATTGGGATTGGGGGCAATGACTATTCTCAGGGAACACTGTATGCGCACGCCTTATTACATCCTTCCCCTTCGCAAATACCAAATCCTTCTCCCTTTCTCGAAGTAGAGCAAATGTGCTGTATGGGAAATCCAGCTACTTTAATATATTTGACAAACCTAAAACACAAGAGAATACTAAGTATAATTATTCTTCATCTGCCTTTCAAAGACTGGTTATCCTTTAATTAATCTTAGATAAATATGTCTTGTGCAATGGGAGTTATTTTCTCGTGTTCTTTCCGAGCCATCCAAACCCTCCCTTATTTCTCATTAATCTTGGCTGGGTCCACACATCTACTGCTGTATTTCAGTAAATTCAGCAGTTTACTTTTTCATGAAGCCTCAAGGCCTTTCATTATTTCAATGTGAGCTGCTGTTTCCATTTTGAAAAAGATGGCTGTCCATTACTGTCGCGTTTTTATGTTAGTAAGCTATATACATGTGTCGTTTGTGTTGCATTTCAGCTTATACATTGCTTATGGTATGGTCTTCATGTCTTTAGGGCTGCAATCAATATTATTCGTGTATAAATGCATATTTGACATATTGTCTGTGTTTCTTCATGGTGAGTGCATAATTGTTTCATGCACATGTGTCAATTCACAATGAGTTTGTTTATTTTAGCCACCTTCAGTTACATTAGGTCCATTGCCTCTTGTAAATTGACAAGGGGGTCCTGGGAGTCTCTCTGCCAGACATTAGTCCTGGTTATGAGAGACTTACCCAGAGTATTTAGCTCACTATCTTTCACAGAGGAGAAATATCCCAAACATATCAGTCTTTGTCCTGCCCTGGGGCAGTCCAGCACCGAAATGCTAGGCAATTCTCCTCTGAATAAGAAAACCAACAGCATCCCCAGACATGTGTTTCGGTCTGGTTGGACCTCATCAGTAGGGAGGAGCTGTGCCTCTCTAAGAATAGTGAGCAAGGGGTCCACGTCTGGATTCCCCTAGTAATTTAGGGTGAGACCCAAAGTTACTTAAATATGCAAATTGACAAGGGGGGTCCTGGGAGTCTCTCTGCCAGACATTAGTCCTGGTTACCAGAGACTTGGCCTCTTGTACCTGCCTGGGATAAGGCCAGTATGGTCACCTTAGTGACTAACATTTCTCACCTGTGTGATATTAGTGCCCTCCCCCTAATAAGGTATCTTGGGAGTACATAATCTTAGTCGCCCCCCTCAAGTTGCCTGCACGTTTCATGTGTTCATCCACGCTCCAGGTCATATAGCAGCACTCCCCACCTGGCTTGCAAAAGACCCATCATTCATATAATATCGCGGGTCGGGGGTATAAGAAAATTTTGATCCTGGAGGTGTAATAGGGATTTCTCTTATTTGGGCATGGAGTGGGTCATCTGTTTGGGTATACTCATGTGCAGGAGCATTTAAGCCTATTGTCATTCCAACTGATCCTTTGGTAGCCTTTTTACAACCATTTAGTGCTATTCTTAGAACACAGAAGGCCAAAAGTATGAATACTTCTATAGTAATTAGTATTTTAATGCATTGGCCAGCCAGGAGGGTATCCAGGAGAACAGATAATCCCACCAGTCATCATTTTCAGGTTCCTCCATCTCCTCTACATTTTTGCATGCAATTCAGTTAAAGTAGCTATGACCTCCGAGAGAGTCCCATTTTCCCCATCGTGGGCAGGCATGTACTGTGAGGTACCTGAAGGCATCCTCACTTCTTTTCCTCATGTATCCTCCTTTAGGATAGGCAGGGAAAGGCCATCAAGCTTTGGTCCTGACTGTTAGGGAGAATTCTCTGTTTAGGCTGAATTTCCCTACCTAGTGAGTCCCCCAGCAGCTTTGCTGGATTACTGGGGTTTATTTTTTTTCTCCTGCCAAGAGTGAGACTCTTTTACCCTCACTCTTGGGCATGTTGAAGTGTGTTTTCTTGGGTAAACCTTGTGTTGAATGGGCTATGGGGTCTTTTACTCCATAGGGCCTCATATATTTTTGTGATGTGGGTTACACAGCACCCTCTGTGCCGTAACCCAGGGGTGTCCTAGGGACTCCCCAACATAGACTCCATACCCTGGGACTGACTACTGTCTCCCAGGGCATGTAAAGTCACCAAAGACTTTACTAGTCTTAAATCCTGAACAGAACCAGTACAAACCATCATATTGTGGACGTACTGGCTGGGGCAATTCGATTGCCCCAGGGTCTGTTAGTCGAGGGGGCACGTCTCCGTCCCCCCTGATCGAGTTTTGGCTGGTGGCAGTGGAAACTACGTTTTATATTCGACCGCGAATATTTTCCTATGGGATTTCCCATTGTTTTAGGCTAACACATTTAATTATTTATTTACGGTAGCCTTAAACATACCGCCGGTTTATATATTTATTATTGTAACTCCGGTTGGGATTTTTTGCCAAAACTTGATGCTAAAATGGCGTTGGCATTCGCCTCTGTAACTCTGATCCAAAGTGGAGCCCTTTGTCCCACTTTTGGCGGGCTTCTCCACAGAAGCCCTCCAAAGTGGTGCCACTCTGTCTGGGGTACTTAGGAGGGGTGGAGGGGGATTTAGGCACCCTGGACTGAGTTACCTAGGTAACTCAAGTCGCACTCCGTCCTGATTGGCCCAAGTGGTGAGCCGGCCGGCTCACCACTTAGCATGTTTGAGTGACAGCTAGGCTGGGTGAATGGGGGTTTGCTGCATAAAAGCAGGGCTTTGGGGACTGGAACTTCAGAAGTCGCCACAGGACCTAAGAATCCAACGAGGGACGAGCTGAGCTGATCTGCTACGACGACACCGCCGGTGGAGCCCTGCTGAACCATCTCACCACTTTTCCCGACGACCGAGGAGAACTCTTAACGGAGTGGCTCCTTCCCTTGACTGGTGGGGACAACCAGTTTTCACCTTCTTTCCGCTCTTCGAGGTATCTCGTGGCCGCCTTGCCAGTGCCAAGCACCCCGGCAACCGGAATACCCACCACTTTTACCCCAACCGCGAAAGTCGGTACGACCCTTTAACCGGAGGACTCCGCGGCTGGTTTCTTCCCGGGCAGTGCAACGACCTTCCTCTTCTGCTCTTCAGCGAGATCTTCTTCTCCCCTGACCGACGTCGAGCCTTGCTGCCACTGCCTGGAACAACTGCCCCCGCTGGAGGATCCTTTCCGTTAAGGTACCGTGTTCCGCCTGGCTTCCCTTGCCACCAACTGTACGGGGTAGTTTTAGCCCCCGGCTTTCGATCCTGGGATTGCCTGGGACACTTTGGCTAAACTTTCTAAGCCTCTCTAACTCTTTTCCGAACTCTTTTGCAAGACTCTGAATCCCTACCAACTGTGTGATCTTGGGCACGTTTTCGCTCTGTCTGCTCTAAGAGTGGGCCCTGCTTAGTGACTCTTGCTCACCTGTGACTTTGTGCTTCTTTGAGCTTACAAAAAGTGTTCTTAACCTTAGAGTGGTGTGTTTATCCTAATTCTGCTCCTTCTCCCTTCTTTTTACCTACTAGAGTGTCATCTAACGTTAAGCGCTCACCTCTGTTTGAATTATGTGGTGTTAACCTAGAGTTGTCTAGATAGGAATAAGGACTGGGACTGCTTTCCATATAACTGTGTTTAGAGTGTTTTACTATATTTTGCTAGAGTGTTTTCAACTTATGTGTTCTTAAAAATAAATAACTATATACTTTTGAAACCAAGCTCTGGTCAGTGTTTGCTTGTGTTATTGTGTCTGAGTACATATTGTGTATACTGTGCATACTGCCTAACTCTTCTTGAGGGAAGTCTGACTGCTCAGCCACAGCTACCAGGTAAATCTGGGTGGTGCAGACTGCTACCAAGTGGGTTTACTGCTATACCTGTAGTCTTAAATCTTTTGCAGTGTTCCCCAAGGGAACTGCACAGGTTTCTGCCTAACACTGGTGTACAGCGGTGGGATTTGTATTGAGTATACATTTTATTGTGCTTTAGATACCTTAGTGCAACTAACCACAAAGCTTAGCACTGTAAAAGTAATCCTCTAACATGTCAGTTATAGAAAGCTATAGTCAAGAGTCCCTTGCAGCCAAAACTGCTGATTGTTTAAGAGTGCTCTGTAAACATAAGGATCTCCTGACTAAGGGCAAGAAAATGGAGCTGATTGAAAGATTGTTAGCTAACCAAAGTCTGGTTGATGGTTCAGAGGAACCTACCACTCCAGCAACTGTAGATGACAGTATTGAAGTTAACATGGAGCAAAATGTTGATGATTCTGAGGAAGAGTCAGAAGAGGAGGGTGAGGCTGTTGTGACTGCCCCCCCTAGACCTCTACCTGCTCTACCTGCTGTACCTACTGGACCCTTACCAGGTCCCACATTTAGTCCTCAGTACTTTGAACTGGAGAAAATGAAACTAGAATTGGAGTATAAGAAACTTAATGCTCAAACTGACAAAGAACTAAGGCTAAGGGAAATGGAGCTCAAGTATGACTTAGAAATGAAGAAATTATCTGTTGAGAATGCTTCTCTCTCTGGCTCCTCTAGAAGTTCCAGTCCTAAAAGACCCCGGATGCCTAAAGAATTGGTTGGTATGTATGAGCCTAAGTTGGATGTGTTGGATTGGTTGTCTCTGTTTGAATATAATCATGGGCTCCAGAACATCACAGGAAATGACTTACTCCCCTGGTTGTTCTCTAGGCTTCCCCCTGTTGCAACTGATGTGGTAATGGAGATGGGGGAGGAGGATAAGAAGGACTATGAATGTGTGAAGCTAGCTTTAATAGCTAGGTTTGGGAAGACCCCTTCCCAGTATCTTAAGAGGTTTAGGAGCCTCAAAAAGCATGATGGTACCCCTTGGGCTACCTGGGTGAGTGAAGGGTTGAAAAACTTAGAGGGATGGATTAAGGGTTACAAGGTGAACACTTATGAAGGTATGAAGAATTTGTTTATGTTGGAGACTATTTATGATGCCTGCTCTCCTGAGCTCAGACAACACTTGGCTGATTCCAGGGAATTAGATTCCCGGAAACTAGCTAAGGCTGCTGACTTGTGGGTTGCCAACAGGGCCACTCACAAGGATTCTGGGGTAACTCAGAAGAAGGATGGGGAGAAACAGCCTAAAAAGGACTCCAAAGAGAATTCTAATACTACGAATTCCAAAGAGGGCCCCAAACAAAACTATAAGGGTAAGCCACAAGGGAAACCAAATCAGGCTAGTGTACCTTCTGGTCCCAAACCAGAAGGAGGTCAGAACAAGCCTCCATTCCAGCGAGCCTTTGGCTCATGCTTTGTTTGTAAGGCTACTGACCATGTGAAAGGAGATCCCAGATGTAAGGGTAAACCTTCAGGGGTCCAGCTTGCCTCCTTAGCCTTCGCTCCAGAAGAGGAAGTACATATGGCAAGTGGAAACTTTCTATTACTAGCTGATGAACCCAGTGGAGTCTCAGCTAGTGTTTCTTTAGTCTCTCTGGGGTTGTGGGAACAACAGAATTTAGATGTCTATAACTCTATCCCAGATAATACTAAAGAGTATTATAAGGACAGTGTCCAGGTGAATGGTCAGGAGACTCCTGCCATTAGGGACACTGGAGCCAGCATAACTGTGGTGGATGAATCATTTTTCAAGGCAGAGGATGTTGCTAAGGCACCCAAATGCCTCACCAAGTTAGCTGGTGGGCCTGTGCAGATGTGTCCCCAGTTACCAGTTCTCATCCAATGTAATGATATGGCTGTAAAAATACCTGTCAGTGTACAATGTGAAGTGCCAGGTAGGGTTCTGTTGGGTAATGACCTCAAAGCTCTTGGAGTTGTGTCACATACCCCCAGACCACCTAGCAAAAGGTTACAGGAGCTCACAAAACCTGCAAGAGAGAAAACCCTGCGAGGGTTACCTCAGGAGATGATGACAGAAATCACTCCTCTCCCACTGGAGCAACTTACTGCAGTAACTACCAGATCAGGAGCAAAGGGGCAACCCAAGACTCCTAGAAAAAAACCAGCAGCAAGCACTCCAGTGCTTCCAACAAGGACTTCCCCTAGGTTGTCCAAAGTTACACCTGTAACTCCACCTCCAGCTGAGGCTGAGAGGAAGGTACAACCCTGTGTGGTTGAGCTAGACTCTGAGGAAGAGCTAGAAGGAGGCCCCAACCTTATTGGAGATTTGGACCCTGAGGACCATCCTGAGCTGCAGTCTTTACTGGCAGAAGGTGGGCCTAGCAGGGCAGCTTTTCGTAAGGGGCAAAGAGAATGTCCAACTCTGGAAGGTCTCCGCCACCAGGCAGCTTCTCAGGCTGATGGGCAAGAGCCTGGGAAGTATAGGTTACACTGGGAAGATGGCCTCTTCTACAGTGAACCGACTGAGTCTGAACCTGGAGACTACAAACGCCTTGTAGTCCCACAAGAGAACAGACAACAGTTCTTACAACTAGCCCATGAGATACCTTTGGCTGGTCACTTGAGTTTCAAGAAGACCAAGGAAAGGCTCTCTCCCTACTTTTATTGGCCAAAGATGGGGGCGGAAGTAGATAGATATTGTAAGAGCTGCCACACCTGCCAGACTTCTGGTAAGGTTGGTTCCAAGAATGTGGCACCTTTAGTGCCTCTCCCAGTTGTGGGAGTCCCATTTGAAAGGGTAGGGATTGACATTGTTGGTCCCCTTGATCCCCCAACCTCCTCAGGCAACAGGTTTATCCTTGTTGTAGTAGACCATGCTACTAGGTACCCTGAGGCAATTCCTATGAGGACTGTTACAGCTCCGGCTGTGGCTAAGGCCCTCCTTGGTATTTTTACCAGGGTTGGGTTTCCTAAGGAGGTAATCTCTGACAGGAGGTCCAACTTTATGGACCATAGCTTCTCCACTGAATGTAATCTCCTCTCCCAAATTCCCTAAAAAGGTAAAATGGAATGAGGAGTGCAATCAGGCCTTTGAAAAACTGAAGAGAGCTCTTTGCCAAGCTCCAGTGTTAAGAGCTCCTGACTACCACCAAACTTTCATTGTACAAACTGATGCTTCCAATGTAGGTATAGGTGCAGTTCTAAGCCAACTGGATGAGAAGGGTAGGGAGCACCCCATTTGCTTCATCAGTAGGAAACTGAAGGATCCTGAGACAAGGTGGGCAACTATCGAAAGAGAATGCTTTGCTATTGTGTGGGCACTGAAGAAGTTTAGGCCATACTTGTATGGTTCTACTTTTGTTATTCAGACTGACCACCAACCCTTGAGATGGTTAATGCAAATGAAAGGGGAAAATCCAAAACTATTGAGATGGTCAATCTGCCTACAAGGGTTTGATTTCACCATTGAGCACAGGTCAGGGTGTCACCATCAAAATGCTGATGGACTCTCTAGGATGTATATCATCGACTAGAGGTATGAGGTTCATCCAGGAGTGGATTAAATCCTCCTGTCCCTTAGTCTGGGGGGGGCGAGTGTTAGGGAGAATTCTCTGTTTAGGCTGAATTTCCCTACCTAGTGAGTCCCCCAGCAGCTTTGCTGGATTACTGGGGTTTATTTTTTTTCTCCTGCCAAGAGTGAGACTCTTTTACCCTCACTCTTGGGCATGTTGAAGTGTGTTTTCTTGGGTAAACCTTGTGTTGAATGGGCTATGGGGTCTTTTACTCCATAGGGCCTCATATATTTTTGTGATGTGGGTTACACAGCACCCTCTGTGCCGTAACCCAGGGGTGTCCTAGGGACTCCCCAACATAGACTCCATACCCTGGGACTGACTACTGTCTCCCAGGGCATGTAAAGTCACCAAAGACTTTACTAGTCTTAAATCCTGAACAGAACCAGTACAAACCATCATATTGTGGACGTACTGGCTGGGGCAATTCGATTGCCCCAGGGTCTGTTAGTCGAGGGGGCATGTCTCCGTCCCCCCTGATCGAGTTTTGGCTGGTGGCAGTGGAAACTACGTTTTATATTCGACCGCGAATATTTTCCTATGGGATTTCCCATTGTTTTAGGCTAACACATTTAATTATTTATTTACGGTAGCCTTAAACATACCGCCGGTTTATATATTTATTATTGTAACTCCGGTTGGGATTTTTTGCCAAAACTTGATGCTAAAATGGCGTTGGCATTCGCCTCTGTAACTCTGATCCAAAGTGGAGCCCTTTGTCCCACTTTTGGCGGGCTTCTCCACAGAAGCCCTCCAAAGTGGTGCCACTCTGTCTGGGGTACTTAGGAGGGGTGGAGGGGGATTTAGGCACCCTGGGCTGAGTTACCTAGGTAACTCAAGTCGCACTCCGTCCTGATTGGCCCAAGTGGTGAGCCGGCCGGCTCACCACTTAGCATGTTTGAGTGACAGCTAGGCTGGGTGAATGGGGGTTTGCTGCATAAAAGCAGGGCTTTGGGGACTGGAACTTCAGAAGTCGCCACAGGACCTAAGAATCCAACGAGGGACGAGCTGAGCTGATCTGCTACGACGACACCGCTGGTGGAGCCCTGCTGAACCATCTCACCACTTTTCCCGACGACCGAGGAGAACTCTTAACGGAGTGGCTCCTTCCCTTGACTGGTGGGGACAACCAGTTTTCACCTTCTTTCCGCTCTTCGAGGTATCTCGTGGCCGCCTTGCCAGTGCCAAGCACCCCGGCAACCGGAATACCCACCACTTTTACCCCAACCGCGAAAGTCGGTACGACCCTTTAACCGGAGGACTCCGCGGCTGGTTTCTTCCCGGGCAGTGCAACGACCTTCCTCTTCTGCTCTTCAGCGAGATCTTCTTCTCCCCTGACCGACGTCGAGCCTTGCTGCCACTGCCTGGAACAACTGCCCCCGCTGGAGGATCCTTTCCGTTAAGGTACCGTGTTCCGCCTGGCTTCCCTTGCCACCGACTGTACGGGGTAGTTTTAGCCCCCGGCTTTTTATCCTGGGATTGCCTGGGACACTTTGGCTAAACTTTCTAAGCCTCTCTAACTCTTTTCCGAACTCTTTTGCAAGACTCTGAATCCCTACCAACTGTGTGATCTTGGGCACGTTTTCGCTCTGTCTGCTCTAAGAGTGGGCCCTGCTTAGTGACTCTTGCTCACCTGTGACTTTGTGCTTCTTTGAGCTTACAAAAAGTGTTCTTAACCTTAGAGTGGTGTGTTTATCCTAATTCTGCTCCTTCTCCCTTCTTTTTACCTACTAGAGTGTCATCTAACGTTAAGCGCTCACCTCTGTTTGAATTATGTGGTGTTAACCTAGAGTTGTCTAGATAGGAATAAGGACTGGGACTGCTTTCCATATAACTGTGTTTAGAGTGTTTTACTATATTTTGCTAGAGTGTTTTCAACTTATGTGTTCTTAAAAATAAATAACTATATACTTTTGAAACCAAGCTCTGGTCAGTGTTTGCTTGTGTTATTGTGTCTGAGTACATATTGTGTATACTGTGCATACTGCCTAACTCTTCTTGAGGGAAGTCTGACTGCTCAGCCACAGCTACCAGGTAAATCTGGGTGGTGCAGACTGCTACCAAGTGGGTTTACTGCTATACCTGTAGTCTTAAATCTTTTGCAGTGTTCCCCAAGGGAACTGCACAGGTTTCTGCCTAACACTGACGCTGGGAGTGGAGATGCGAGGGAGGAAGGGACCTGGGGATTAGTGAGGAGATGTCCTTAGCTGAGACATGGTATCCCCCATTTCCTTTTCATAATGAATCCTCTGTCCCTCAAGACTTTATAGGCTATTGTCAGTCCTTACCCCGAACACATTGCCCAAGAAACACCAGTTTGGTACTCAGACGAAGAAGCGAGCAACTAGAAAAACCCATCCTCACTTTACTAACACACACACACATCCAGACATCAGTTGTGTAATGGGACGAGGAGGCCAGGAAGAGTAATACAGGACTACCCTTTCCACAGTGAGCGGTCTAGTCTTTTTTGGACTAATCATGGTGGCGGGAACTTTAAAAGACAGAAGTACTGTGGAAATGGAGGTAGCTGTGAAGGCAGTACAGACTGCTGGGCGAAAGCAGACCACTCCGGAGAAGCGGCATGGCAAGCGGAGCGCTTGAGACATTTTGGAAGATGCATAGTGTGTGCAGAGGGAAGGGAAGCTGAAGGACGCTGGAAGCCGGTAGCAGGCCACGAGAGGGATACCGGCGTTACCCAGCGAAGTGGTTTTAGGAATCCTGAGCTGGAGGAGAAGCATCGTTGGGTGAGCGGAGCCACAGATAGTCGCTGGGAGACTACTTGAGGTGCTGCATGGGAAAGAGAGAGCTGTGGTGGCAGGAGACCTCGTGGCAAGCTGTAAGCTCCGACCGGTGAGTCAAACGTGCAGGGGGAACACTGGACTGGCAGGCGAGTGCGCAAAGCGAGCAATGTTATGTTAGGCATACTTATTAAGCGCACGTTCGCCAAAGGCATCTTGGCGCTGGGAAGGAGAGAGGATCAGTATGCACACCGCAACAGCACTAGAACAAATACATTTTTAAAGCCTTTCTGAAGGCAAGGTGCTAATTTAAGTGTTTTAGATGGGGCGGCAGGCCATTCCAGAGTCGGGGTGCAACAACAGAGAAGGCCCGCCCACCACAGCGTGAACGGGGAAAGACAGGAGCAACATGTAGGCCAGTTGATGACGACGGCATAGGCCGTGATGGAAAATAGTGTGAGAACGTAGCACATAGATATTCTGGCCCTTCGAACTGGAGGGCACAGTGGACCAAGCATAGAGTTTCAATGAACAGCAATTTCAGTGAAAGCAAGTTTAAGTACTTTTGAATACCGAACTGGATAAAAGAAAGTCAATACCAATTTGAGTGAAAGCAAATATAAGTACTTTTGAATATCAAGCTGGATGAAAGAAAGTTTGTGAAACTTCCTAAAACAAAGAACTGCATGATATGAGAAAATATGCATTGGTCAGAGCAACAAGAAATATTGGTGAACAACCATTGGGAAGAGCCAAGCGAAATCAAGGACCTGTATGATATGAGAAAACAAGCATTGGCAAGAGCCAAGAGAATTCAAGGAACTGTATGATATGAAAAAACAAGTATTGGTAAGAGCCAGGAGAATATAAGAAAGTGCAACAAGTACATTGTGGCAGACCAAGCCACAATACAATGTCCAGAGGGTGTAATATATGTTAATGAATCAAGCCCCACTGTCAAGCTGAAGCAGTGGCCACGTGTTGATGGAAAAGAAACAAGTAAGGTGTGGTCCGACAACTGCGCATAGAGTGCACCCTAGAAAAGCTATTGAAAACACCCACAAAGAAGCCTGTGTTTGAAGTGCAAAGGAACTTATATATGATTTGAAGTCAAGGAACTGAACTGCATATGTGAATTTGTGAAACATAACAATATCAGAAGAACTGGAAAGTGTCCCTAGGAATTGTGTTGTTTTGGAAAGCTGAAAGACTTGAACTCTTGGGGAAGGGAACCCCTGTGTTTTGTGAACTATCTTGAACTTGGGCAAGGGAACGCTGGTTACAAGTAAAGAGCTGGAAGAAGCTCTGAACTCTTACTTGAACACTACTTATTTTGATGCTGCCATTCCTACACTTTGTATACAGTTAGATGTGAGGGCGACTATTGGTCTTGGACACAGACAGACATTTGCTTTGGGCTTCCTGACACAGACTATCCTTAGTTTTCTTTAGGTAGAGGTATTCCACTTTAGCATAGGGCAAGTTAGGCCTTATTCCTTCCTACCTTTTTAAGTTAATAAATGTTTGTGGAACTAACTTGAATCTGTTGTCTGTGTCTTATTTATGATGCCTTCACAGAACATGCAGCAAGAAGGCTGATCTTTGCGCCCTCCACGGTAGTTATTAAATTAAGGACATACCTGTTCTGGAGGGCCATAAGCCTGATGGCTCTTAGTTCCTCCTGTATGGCATTAAAGCCTTTCACAGTTGCATTAATTGTTTGCAACAACTCTGATCTTGTTATTTGTAGCCATTTTGCATTCACAGCTGCTTGCAATCCGGGAAGAAAAATGGATGTGAGAATTATTGCTGTCTTGTTAAATAATAATAATAATAATTTATGCTCATCTGGTATATCCTCAGAAGCCTTTATTGATTTTTTCAAAAGGTTATTTTCCCTTTTACTGTGTTTGAGGGTGAGTGACCTTTTCTTTCTCAGGTGCATATTCATTTGATGAAAAACACTAGTTTGTATGTCACGCCGAGATTCAGAGTTGGTGTACGAAATAGTACTATGGAACATAGACCTCCCCAATTGCGGGTCAGTTGCATGTATGCTTTTGAACCACAAGCCCAATAGTGGTCCATCAGCACTGCTGTTCCTGTTTTCATGCCTGGTACATCAAAAATGCATTTGCACCCAGTGTTTTTCCCAGCATTTATTGTACCATTATTTTGGAAGCATAGGGTAGCATTTTTTATGGGTAGTGGTCCCCCCTCGTTATCGACCCATGTGAGTAACTTTGTGATTATGGGCCATAGGTCGATGCATGCTGTATTTGCATATACCACAAAGTCTTGCCATTGCTCCAAGACAGCCAGTGATTTGCATACTACTAATTCTTCTTTAGTACAGTTCCCTTTATTTGTAATTGTCCCCTTCCCCAACATCCGGGTATTTCCTTCCCATTCTTATCATTGCATTGGATCACCTGATTTTCTTCTATTCAAATCCATGCTCCATTTGTTTCAGATGGTATATATCTTATCACCTTAACTTGTGTCTCAGTCTTTGTCATAATTTTCATCTCTTTTATGTAATTATCTTCCCATGTGGATTTTGCTTTCTTCACTCATAAAAGTGAAACAGTATGACCCTGGAATTGCCCTCTAGTCAGACAAAGTACATGGTGTGTTAGGCAATGTGCTGTGGTCCCAGGTACTTCTGTAGCTATGAAAACTCTGGACGCGTTCATGGCATAGAGAATAAGCGAGCATGCATTACAGCTCTCATCTGACATCTTTCTCCCCACTCGGGTCATGTGCTGGTGTCACAAATTATTAGTGACTTACTTAAGCTGAATTGGTAATATACAAGTTCATGTGCTCAAAATCATTCATCACAATACATTTAAGCCTTTTGATTTGCATAGTGACTACAAGAAATTCTCAGGTTACCATTTCATCCGTCATGGTGATAGGAGTTATATTGCTATATATTGGTTTGGATACATTTTAAAGGACCAACTCTCTAAATGCAATGAGTATGATAAAGTAGAGGCGGCTGCAAAATGTAAAAAAACATTGCTAAAAGCATTATTGTCACAGTATCTACTCTTTGCAAATAACCATGTGCACAACTTTGTCTACAAGCCAAACGTTAATATCTAACAAAATTCAAAAGTCCAATTTTTCTTTCGCCTCCAAAAATTCTCTTTCTATTTCTTGAAAATGTCAGTGTTAAAGGGAAGAATTCTGTCAATACAGCAAGAGAAATCCTTTCAAAAATAAAATATTTCTTGAGGTTTACTAAAAGGACAGCGAGGGCTATATTTCCCAGGATACATATTCACTAAATAAGATAAGAGGAAGCATTTAGTTTACATATATTTCTTTCGTTAAAGTGCTAACCCTTTTTTCATGCAGGTATGGTTTGGAAAAGGTTTCCACTAAGTCTCGTCTGTTGTTGTATACAACCAATAGGAACACTGTCTCTTTATAGTTTTGGCTGCTGGTTTGCCTTGGTTACGGATCTCGTCTGTATTATCTCATCCCTTCTTCATCTTCAGATTCAGGGGGTTGCGGCAGGGGAGTCTCACCTTTGTAGGGTTTGATGTTACCGAGATGCAGCCACGCCTGTCTTACTTGCACCTTTACAGCTGTTGGTGTCACATTTTCCACAACGGAAGGTACTTCAAAGCGTGGCTTGTGCCAGCCCCAGGTAAAGCTCCTACAAACTATCTTGTCTCCTGGCTTCAGGGCAAGTGGTTTTAGAACTGTTGTAACATTAATTTGTTTGTTGTCTTCACCAGCCTTCTTCAACCTCCCCTGCCATGCACAAAGCTGTTGAGACCTAAAAGTAACACCGCCATAGCAGTCAAATAATCATGCATTTCAGTTTCCAGTACATTTGAAACACTATAGGCATCAGTTTGTGCTCAAGTGGGAGAAGCAAGAGGTACACGCATATAGCATCCCGTCACCAGCTCATGAGTCAACTGATGGTCTGAACCGGGCTGATAACGTAATGCAAATATGGCTAAGGGTAGGCAATGAAGCCATCCTTTTCTCAGGGTCACTTTTAGTTTGCCAATTCATTCCTTGAGGAGGTTACTGAGACGCTCACAAATACTGTTTGCTTGCCGATACTAAGCGGAAGAGAATGTATGCTTATTACCCAACAGAATTGTGATGTGCTCAAAGACTTCATTTACAAAATGTAGTCCATTGTCAGACCACAAGACTTCACACACTGCCCACCTTGGGAAGACCTCATGTATGAGGAACTTCGCAGCACATGTGGCATCGGGATATGTGCATGGACCTGCTTCAATCCATCGAGAAAAGGGACATATGACTACTAGCATATACCTGTAGTCGTTACAAACTTGGAGCGTATCTACATAGTCTATATGCAGATGCTGGAAGGGTCCAGTAGGACGGGGTATTGCTCCCATCACTGTTCGCAGCATGTGCCCAGCAGTAAATTGCTGACAAGTCATGTCATCCCAAGGCTATATCCATGTGCTCTCCTGCCGCCACATTGCATCTGTGGGGGACAATGAGCACCCCCTTTTCTTGTTCTTCTGGTGGTGCTCTTCCCTACAACTCAATAATTTGGGCTATGGGTAGTGCATTAAAGCCTCCTTTCATTACCATAGTTCATGCTCATCTGTACCGTTAGTGTGGGCTGGGCACTTCACCTCGGCGATGTCTGATGGGAGTAGAAGGGTCTGTCCAATAGTGGTGCATGTTGCACTGGCGTGCCATCTGTGCATAAGAAGCCACACCTATTCCAACGTGAGAGTCCTGTGTGTACTGTTGACATCACGTAGGTGGAGTCGGAATACATTGATACCGCTGTTACGCTCACCTGGTATCCACAGGGACGCCACTCAGCGCGGGTTGATTGCTGGTACCTTCTTCCCAGTTTTCTCAAATGTTGTCTAGGGAGGATGTTCTGCCTGAAAATACAGGAGGGCTGTGTTCAGGACTGGCCGACTGAGGTAATTATCCTCCCACCACCCCGCATGACTTCAGGCTCTTGAGCCTTCTCCTCACCTTGTTGTGGAATTAGGCGTGCTCTCCATCCTGCCTTCTTGCAGGGGCGCGTTGTCTTCTGTGGACGTGTGCGGCCAAGTTACTTCATTGGCACGTGCCCGCTTAGGTGTCGTTCAGGTAGGTCTTATTGCAGCAGTTCTATATGGCGCTGTTGTCCTTGCATGCCTTTCTTGGTTTAATAATGTCTTTTTTCTCCCCTAGGTGTGCAGAGCTTCAGCGTGGCGAACTGGCTGAGTCGGGCCTCGCCGGTAAATGATGGCACGTGATGTGCACTACGATGCGGTAAGTAAGCGCTATGTGCAGCGCTGCCTTGTCTTGCCTTTGCTAACCTGTTTTCTTCCTTCCTTACAGGTCGCGGTGCTTCTCCAGCATGTGTGGAACTCTGGAGCGGTGCCGGCCGGGAGGCGAGCAGCCAGGTAAGCTTCTTGTGCTTTTTGTGATTTAGCGTTGCCAAATATGCCTTCTCTGATATTGTCCTCTCCTCTCCTCTTTCAGGTCTTTTGGTCCAAATGGAATGCGGAATCCAGAGGAAGCTGTTCACTGAAGCTGAGAGCAGATAATCGGATGGAGATTGCAGGTAAGATTCTGCTAACAATGTCCCTTTTGTGCCTCTGCAGGTTTGCTTCTCCAAGGCTTGTGGGGATCACAGGACACGGTGAGCGTGACGTTGCAGTCTGCAAAGTAACACGAAGCGTGTCTTCTTGTTCGGGTGTGGTTTAAATAGCCTCAACAAAGTAGTCCAGGTAAAGTAATCCTTAGGCCACCGCACCCAAAACACTATACTGCATAGTTTAGTTCCTAGGAACCAAGCTATGTGGGTGCCTCCATGTTGGCTGCAGGCCTAAATGAAAAAGAGTAGTCCCCTTACACATGTTCTTCAGAGTGCATGAGCCTGGCGCCAGGACAGGCCCCAAGAGAATCTTGCAAGTGGTTGCCAGGCCTTCAAGGCCTTAAAGGAGCCCCGAGCCTTGGTCCTTCCTGGCAAGTGGACTTGCCGGTGGGGGTCTGGGGTAAGGGTTGTGACAACCGCCTCTTCATGTGTTTCAAGGGCCAAAATAAGCACTACCGATTCTGCTGCTTGTGCCGAATGATGCAGTGGCAATCTCACACTTGACCACTGTCTCAAGGTTACCATTCAGTCTTGCTTTTACTAATGCGGTCCCAGTGTACCTTTTGCCCGTGCTTTGATCAACTGACAAGGGCCCGTCAGTGAAGAGGATTCTAGTGCATTTTCTTTAATGTGTGGTAGCTCATCAAGATGTTCAGTGTACCTAGTGCAGTCATGCACATTGTTTCCTTCTTCTACTGGCTCTGCTATGCCTCTTGCTGGATTCACTACTTTGCATCTGACAGTTTTGATCGCTGGGTTTGAAATAATCACTTCGTAGCCGTAGGCTCTCTGTGTGGTCAATGTACTTTTAGGCTTTTCAAGAATAGCAAACCGGGCATGCTCGACATATAATTTTACTGCACAGCCCATTGTGATGTTAGCAGATTTTTAATTTGCAAAGGCCGCTGCTGCCAATGCTTGTTCACATGGATAATGACCTCTCATCACTGGATCTAAGATCCCACTGTAGAATGCTAACGGTTTGTGTCCATTGCATGAGGACTGCTGTCATTGCTACTCCATTCGAATGGGAGAGTAAAAAGAATTCTGCACTGTAATCAGGAATCCCTAACACGGTTGTTGTCAAAGGCCTCTATCATTTCATCTGTCCAAGCTACATCACTGCTGTCCTTCTGTACTTCCTTGAGTTCTTTTAAAAGTGGTCTGACGTACGTAATCTAGTCGAAAACCCATGACCTGCAGTATTTGCCAAGGCCCAAACATTGCTGCATTTCCCTCACTGTTTTTGGGTGGGCTGTTTTCATGATCGCTTCTGCTCTCTCGGGGGTCACTTTTCTTCCTTCCTGGGATATTAGCTGATCTATATACAGGACTTCTTCTTGACAATATTGCAATTTTTCCTTATCTACCTTGTACCCTTTCTCTGTCAAGACTGTCATCATGTTTCCGTGCTCTGAAACACTTGTGTATGGGCACGATACAAATATCATATCATATATCAACTGCATTGAATCTCTCCTACACTGTTCCTCTGTTTCGCTGCACACCAAAAATCTGTAATGCTTACCTGAACTCTGCAGGAACGTCGGAGCCTCGGATCTCAGGGTGACTTGGCTGGGGAGAAGTGCAGCCTTCTGTGTGCCTTGAACGCTGAGCTCTCCTTCCTGCCCTCGTGCAGGGGCACTGTGTTCTTGGGGAGGTCATTGCCAGTTACTTCACTGGCGCTCAAACCCAGTCCTGCTGCGGTTAGAGTAATGGCCTTGTTGGGATGTGTCTTTTATCGGGTTCAATCTTGTAGTAGGTAAGGAGTTGCCTCATATTTCTTCAGTTCTACTCCTTAGTGTGTATGTTGTTCTACTGTGCAGATGATGAGGAATTGTCTTGTCTTATTCAGTTCATATCTGTAGTCTTTTTGGTTGATCTTGACTTTATTCTGCGCTCTGTACACACTCTAGGGGCTGGGGAATATGCCTTTAGAGTCTCCACCGTGGGCGTGGCGAACTCGGAACTTGCGTGTGTGTACCGACTTTAATGTTTGTTTTTCGATGGTTCACAAAGTCTTTCTCCTTTATGCGGGCAAGCGGAGTGAACAATGCTGCTTAACATTCTGCACCTGCGTGCAGACTTGTTAATTGCAAGCATGCGTGTCCGCGATTCAGGTGCATGCTTTACTGATATTGCTGGTGTAGCTAATGGTTTGTTATGAGTAAGCCCAAGTTTTAAATGCTTGCAATTAATGTCTGTTTCTTTCTTGAATAACTCCTTCGACTTCATTTCTTCGCAGACGGAGGCTGCCGTTCCGAAGTTGTGGAGAGCATCGATGGTCTGCGAGCGTGAAACCCAGGAGAAGTATGGAGTCGGATCGCCGAGCTCGGGAGATTGCAGGACCCACGACGTGGCTGGTAAGTGCTGCTTCAGGTGCACAACGCAAAGCACGGACAAATCTCTGGGCATGGCTTAAATAGGCAGCCACGTTCAGAGTCTAGAGTGCTCCAGAGAGAGATCTGAGGCCAGTTGAACAGCCATCTTGCAAGAACCAGGAAATGCTTTACCAACAATGGAATTAGATGCATGTAACTGTCGGAGGTGCGAGGAGGGCCACGCCAACACCCATATAGCCCCCATGTGGGTGTTCTGGAGAACCCTAATGCCTAAAATAGGGGCATGCCCTGAAAGAATGGCAGTACTCATGACAAATGCTGTCAAGGTGTATGCTTCCTAGGTCCATCTGGAGTACTCGGTTAAAGATTGAGGGGGGCTCACAGTACACCTGAGATAAACGAGTATGTTTCCTGGTCCCGCGTTATGAAAATGAGGTCAAGTCTTCTTCATGGAGGGGGATTGAAAAGAAGCAATTCTTTAAATCAATCACTGTGAAATATTTCGATTGGGAAGGAATATTGCACAATATTGTGGCTGGGTTCGGAACCAATGGGAACTTTGCTTCAATAATCTTGTTCAGGGGGCATACGTTCTGAATAACTCTCCACAACCCCCCTGTTGCCTTTTGTACTGTGTACACAGTATGATGCCACTAACATCCCATGGTGCATTAGAGCGGCAATGGTGTCATTAATGCCTTCATTTGCTTCTTTTGACATTGGGCATTGTCTTGTGCCAAATCTTACTGGAGGAAAGACAATGGGCCTCATTACGAGTTTGGCACTAAAAATAACAAAAATACCGGCATGCCGTAGCTACCGATACCGCAGCTTAAATCACACAATGGGCAGAAGTGCTTTCGAAACCATGAACTGTATGAAAACTCTTCTGAATCAGCAAGCAACGGCTGATTCCGAGCATGCTTTGCCTTAACAAACGACACGCCGGAAATGGTAGCAGCGGCATACCGGTAATGCTCTCCAAAACCCACATAGCGGCACCATCGATGCTGTTGATACTGACCCGGCATCATCATTCCGTAGATACCGGTACTGGCAATACCGGTGCTGGAAGTTGCATCATCGCGCCAGAACGGGAAATGCACCGGCAGCCATCTTTAAAAACACAATCCATTGCAATCCTCCACATACAGGAGTTGGCCATCGCAGCTGAGTGTCAAGGAGCATTAAGGGACATGTCTGGGACATGAGGGACCGTCCGACGCCACAAACCACGGTTCAGCGAGCCAGAACTGAACATGCTGGCCGACACCCTTGTGGACAATGCGGACAAAGTCTTCGGAGGTGACCTGCGCAGGCCCGCACAGCTGCGAAAAAAAGAAGTATGGACAGAAGTTGCTAACATAGTGTCAGTGGTGGGCACAACACTGAGGACTGTAAGGCACTGCAGAAAAGGTGGGATGACCTGCGCCTCAGAGTACACAACCTACTAGCAGCAGAGCACAGCCAGGTCCAGGCCACTGGAGGCGGCCGATATTCACCCCTGAAACTCCACACATGGGAGGAAAGATGTGCATCCATCATGAACATGGACAGCATAGAGGGTGTCGGAGGTCCCGAGCACAGTGCAACATCGTCTGGAGATGCCGGTGAGTGACCACGACTAACATCCCATAGCCAATTACTGTTCCCTCATTGCCAATTGTGCCATGCGCATGACAAGTCAGTACTGCCAGATACCTGCCGCCCTGCAACACACCAACCAGACGCTTCAACAGTAACATCATCCCACCATGAAGAATGTCAACAAGCGTTGCAGACACACACCACATGTCCCATGCAATGCAGACAGATCCACCATCAGCATGCGCCGACACACATCACTGAGCATAACATGTCCCCTGAGCCATGTGTCCACATGTCCCAATCAACCCCAGTCCACAATGCATGCACCATTGCCACCAGTCACAAACATCCCCCCCTTTCACCCTTCCTGCAGATGACACACCAATGCCCTTCCCTACATGAGCATACCACTTCCCCATCACAGGCAGACCACACATGTCCACAATCCATGGTTGCATGTACACAATACCCCGTGCAGAACCCAACAGTAACCCATCCAACATGCACATTCTAACCCGTGCAAACATATCAGGGCATCCCAGCTCTGACCCCCTCACTCATGTGTGCAGCATGACATGGGCCACACCATGAGCACAAAGATGCACACGACAGTGAATTGTACAAAGTGTGATGCCTGTCACATGGATTTTGACACAACAATAATGGTCCGCTGCACTATCACCCACAGGCACCTCATCAGACAGCGAGGGCGAGCTCGCTACTACACTGATGACCACCACTGCACATCACCACAGTAGGAAAAACACCCCCAGCAGCCATGGTCCTGGAACCAGCAGCAGCAGACATGAGACCACGGCCTCAACTGCACAACCCCCCAGCCAACACTGCACACCTGCCAGCCTTAAGAAGAAGGCAATAACACCAGCAGGCAGGCAGCAGCAGCACGGCCCAACATCAGTGGCAGACCCGGCATGCTGCCCCAGTACACCAGGCATGAGACAAGCGCCACAAGAATCTGAAGCGGTGTCACCACAAATGGACATTGAGAAACAGCCACATTCACCATCCCTGAGCATGCCTGCCGATCCTCTATCCCCAATCCAAAGCATGCCAGAACTTGAGGATTCTGGTACACCCACCCATACACCAGACATGGGGAGTACAAGGCATGATGCAGGTGCACGTGGCACCGTGGAGGCCACTGGTCCCAGAGACAATGCCAATGTCCACCAGGAACAGGTCTCTGTATTCAGCCCATCAGGCCCCTGCAGCCCACCACCCATGCCCATTGCCGCACTCCTCCACATCTGCGACATCGAGGACCACCTCAGCCAGACCGAGTAGCGGCAGGAGGTGATGCATGCCCTAGTGAAGCGGTACCTCACCAAAGCGGAGGTAACGCGGCAGACAATACAGGACAACATCTGGACAAACTCATGGATGCTAGGCAGTGCAACTGAGGAGTTATATCAACTTGCCAGAAGGGTGCGTGGGGGCAATGAGGTCATGTCCTCCATGGCCGAATCGATCAATCTCCTGGTGACTGCCATCGCCGAACAACGGCACATCATCACGCCGCCAGTAGATTCTGCCACCGCCACACCTAGCCCATCAACACATGGGAAACCCGTGCAACGCTCACTGAGGGTAACACGTCTGCAGGGGCCTCAACCACCTGCACCGAAGAGGGGACGCAAGTAGGCCTGGGACTACAGTGCCTGGTATGGGAAATCTGTTGGGGAAGGGATGTTGGGGCAATGGTTGCTTTGAAATTGGACTTTGGGTTGGTGTACGCAGGGTGGCTGGGTCCCAATGTGTGTTACTGGGGAAGGGTGTGTTGGGGCATTGTTTGAGGGGCTGTTGGGATTTTGGTAGTTCAACCTATCACGATTGGACAGATGTGTATGTTCAATGCATTCCATGTTGTACACTAAACAATAATACACTGGTGTTGCAACAAAACATTTGTCTTGCCATTTTTTCAGGAGTGTGTAAGTATTAAATGATACACAGTGGACCCACGCCGATTCCCATGTGTTAAAAGTTCATCAGAAATAATTTGCAACCAATGCTTCTTGTGTAGGCTGTCCATTATGGACATGGCGATGCTGAGGGATCCCTGCATCCTCATCATCCTCCTCATCATCATCCCGTGGCATCATGTTCATGTCCGGGGGCAGAGGTACATTATGACGGATACACATGTTGTGCAACAGACCATCACAGTACGCCCCACCCTCTCAGGACCATAGATGAGGGCACCACCAGACCTGCTCATGCAGCGGAAGTGACTCTTCAGTAGTCCAAATGTCTGTTTGATAGTCACACGAGTCCGTGCATGTGAGCGATTGTATGCCTCTTCATGTCGGTTACGTGGACCCCTGATTGGTGTTAGCAGCCAGCCCATCAGTGGATAACCGGCATCACCTGCATGTTGGCAAGAGAAAGAGTACATGTGATAATTTGCATCATTTCACCCACATGGTTGTGTCTATTGTGTTTTGTCAGGACTCACAGGGATTCCATCCGTGCAGTGAGCACCTGTACTCCAGGATGGAGCAATGGCGTGATATGTACAAATGCCCAACATGGCCCACCCAGCAGGCAGGATCCCAGTGCTGGGCAAAACCCCCACGCCCCCATCATTACCCCACATGACCCACATGACCCACCCAGCAGGAAGGTTTCCAGTGCTGGCAACAGACCCCCCGATCATTACCCCACATGGCCCACCCAGCAGGCAGGTTCCCAGTGCTGGCAACAGACCCCCCTCCCACATCATTACCCCACATGGCCCACCCAGCAGGCAGATTCCCAGTGCTGGCAACAAAAATCATTACCCCACATGGCCCACCAAGCAGGCAGGTTCCCAGTGCTGGCAACAGACCCCTCCTACCCCATCATTACCCCACATGGCCCACCGGGGAGCCAGGTTCCCATTGCTGGCAACAGACCCCCCCATCATTACGCCACATGGCCCACCCAGCAGGCAGGTTCCATGTGCTTGCAACAGACCCCCCCCCACCATCATTACCCCACATGGCCCACCCAGCAGGCAGGTTCCCAGTGCTGGCAACAACCCCCCCATAATTACCCCACACGGCCCACCCAGCAGACAGGTTCCCAGTGCTGGTAACAGACCCCCCCCATCATCAATGCATGTGCCCCTGTGGTCAGACTCACCCAACAGCCATGTATGAGGTCCGGCATGTTGATCCATGTAGCGGGGCAGCGTCGGGTTCCGCAGGACCATTGTGTCGTGTGTGGAGCCTGGGTATCTGGCACAGCAGTGTGTCATTATTTGGCTGGCATCACACACCATCTGGACATTTAGCGAATGGTACTGTTTCCTGTTGCAGTATACCACCTCAATGGCATGCCGCACCACCAGCTCAAGATTTGTGCTGTCTATCGCACCAATGATGATCGGCATGCCTGCTATCGCATGGAATGCGACTTTGGTTGCGTTGACCTCCACTGCGGTCCGTGGCATGCTGATGTGGTCACGTACATGTTTGAGGAGTGCCTCAAGTACCTGCGTCAGCACACGGGAGAAGCAGGGTTGTGATATCCTGTGCAGTTGCCCCACTGTGTGCTGATAGGTTCCTGTTGCCAAAAAGTGGAGCACACACACTACCTTCAGCAGTGGGGGGTGACTGTACATATGTTGATGACACTCACAAAGTCGTCGTGTATGAGGTCCACTAGTGCGGTGATGGTGTCCCTGTCCAGCCAGTACAGGGTGTGGATTTGTGCTGGGGTTAGGGTGAATGGGCTGACACATTCACGGGGGATTGTTCGTTGCCTGCGGGATACCATGGCCTGCACATTGGGCATGTGCTTTCCCCTTCTCGCCCTCCTTCTCCTTCAGCGCATTTGCTGCATGGCCTGGCTCACTGCCTCCTCATCGAGTAGCTGTTCCTGCATGTACTCCAGCTCCAGCAGAGCTAGTGCTATTGGTAGCATTTTTGCTTTGGAAGGGGTGTGGTGTGTTGGTGTGCTGCCTTTATGCTGTGCCTGGGTTTCAATGGTCTCCACCTGTGCTGATTTTGTATACCTGTGGCAGCTTTCTGCTTACCTGAACCCTGATCATGCCAGCCCTGCGATGCCGGTATTTACAGCATCATTTTGGCCTTTTTACCGGTATGTTCATGCCGGTATTTGCATGTCCGTGCACCACGGAATGTGCACTGGTCTGCTGCCGGTGTCAAAGGCACGGCAGGCATCTATCAGGGCTGATACCGGCATCGGGGATCCCACTCACGGAGGGGCCATTGCCGCTGCCGGTGACACCGTCCTCACGGGCACCGTAATGAACTGGTCCAGTAAACAATGCCGTATTTCCATACCGGCATCGATTTTTCAGGACCAGCAAGCTTGTAATGAGGGCCAGTATCATTTTTACCAATGCCATTATCTGCAGCATTTCTCTGTTCTCAATGTTTAGCTGATAAGTAAAGCTTATTTGAAACGCTACTTCATCCTCTGAGTCATCATCTGTAAACAAGTCTTCACCTGTCAAATCAGTCAGTCTCTGTCGCTCGTCAAGAGCTATCACTGTCCTCCAGTTTATTCCCTCATCATCAACTCCATGCAGTATCACCCTGTCTTCGCTCACTATTGCTGCTTCTAACTCTATTGCGATTGTTTGCCCTTCTTCTGCATCTATGGGTACTTCTGGTCTGAACAAAAACTCTGTGGGTAATCGCAACAATCTGCCCCTTACTCTTCGAAGCCATGCTAACAGTATGTGTACTCTGTAAAGGAATACCTTGGGGTCTAATTGCACACCCTTTTGTGCTTTCAGTAAATGATATTGCCAAGTTCAGTTTGCTCATCAAATCTCTCACCAATATGTTGACTGCTGTTTTACGGGAAGACAATAATGGCATGGAAAGATTGTGTTCATGGAAAGATTGTGTTCTCCTATTGTAATAGGTAAATAGTCAGTAAAAGGAACCATACTTGTTGTTCAAGAAAAACCTTGTGCATTCATGGCAATGCCTCACATTGGGAATTTCCCCTCTCTAACACAAGATCGAGTCGCTCCTGAATCTACATGGAAGGAAAATGTTTTTTGCCACCTATGGTTACCTTGACTCTCTGTTCCTCTTGTGGGTCTGAAGTAACTGATAGGATGGAACACATCAAGTCTTTTTATTGGCTGTCCTATTGTGGGTATAAGTTAACTCATGTACCATTAAAAAGGTTCCGTCCCACTACTGTTACACCTCCTATCCTGGGTGTGTGTGTGTCTTAGGCAGTATGTTTGCGTTTCAAGATGCCACTGTATTCTGCTGTACCGGTGTTTGTGGTTGCATCAGTATCTGCAGAATCTGCATGGGTGCCTGCTGTACTTGTATTGGTGCTGGTTGCATTTGCATTGACCTTCCTTGCTGTCTAGGTTACATTTGTGGCGCTTGTGTCTGAAACTAGGTGTGATATTGTGCATAATACTCAGGTATTTCTGTGCTATAAGATGGGAATATAGTGACCCCACCCCCCTCTTTGATCTGACCACTTCTGTTGCATTCCTCCCCCGCTTCAACACATTCAGGAAATGTGCTGCATTTTTCCACATGTCCAATACTGCTGTGTCTGTCCTCCAAACCTAGGTTGTCCTCTATGAAACCCCCCTCCAAAATTTGAATCCCCTGTCTCTGGGCACACTACTTCATCCTCGCGGGAAAGAATAATACTCTCCCCTTCCTGCAAAGTTCCCGTTAGGCTGTGCCTGCTGTGCTTCCTGTGTAACCACGCCCTCTCCACAGGTTAACGCTGATCCTTCCACTGAAAACCCATTCTTCCTGAACCAGTTTTGCTTCCTCCAGCTTTATTTTCTCAATTATCTTTCTATCTTTCTCTTGTTTTAGCCGACAGAGGTCAACTATAGTCAACTGAATCTCTGGCCATGGTTTCTCTTCCATTCCCTCTATCTTTTTTAATTGTCTCTGCACTGCCTCAGGCAGCCCCTGGCACAATATGTGATAAAAAATAGATATAGTTTTGTTCGACGGCTCTCTCGTTGTGAGACACCATTTCTTCTGAATCTCCTGAATATAAGCAACCGGGTCTTAGTCGTCACGCATTTTACATGTCATGATTGCGCTCATGTCTGACGAATTGGGATACTGTACCCCAAGTGCTCTCCATACAACAGCTCTACAATTGTTAAAAGGTGCGCCGTTATGAGTGGTGTTCTGGGCTGTCCCTCTAGGATAACACGCTTGTTTCCAAATGTCGTCTGCCCTTTCCCCTATAATGGCAGCAAGCAAGCTTTTTATGTCACCCACTGCTAACGCTATTCCTGCAGTCTTTCTTTCTAATTCATTAATCCACTTGCCTGATGTCAGTGCTAGAAGCTTACAAGCTAAATTGTTCTTGTGCATCTGTGGCCATTGACTATATTGCAACCATCCTACCCCTTCTCCAATAATGGGAACTGTGTCAATTCTGCCCTTTGTTCAAGTGCAGCCACACCCTTCGTCTTTATCACTGCGTCTGTCATGCTAACTTTCTTTTTCCCTGGTAAGTTTCAACATATTCACCTATGGGGTTCTCTCTTTCAAACTGCTTGATTGTACTTTTGTACATCTGGGATATTCTACAGGTTCTGGCTTTCTTGCTTCTGTGTCTTCCAAATCTGACCACGCTGTCTCTTTCCCTATTCTCTTGCTTGTAGAAGAGGCTTGTGCGGCCCTTTCCTCTTCGTCTTCCTCTTCATCTATGAACATTTATCCTCAAGTTCCTCTCCTTCATCGTTCTCTCTGTCCTCAAAATCTAGTCTCCTATGGGGGCTCGTTACATATGTCCCTCTCATTACCTCTTGCAGTACGCTCCTTCCCTCGTCTTGTGGAGACCCTCTTCTCGTCTTTGCCTTGTTACTTGCCCCATCCCTTCTACATCTGTATAAATTCTGCATGTGCTCTCCCTCATCTTCATCTAGAAGAGTATGCTTTTTGAGTATCTCATCCACTTCCTTATTGCTTCTTTATATTTCTAATTGTCTCTCCCTATCTCTTTCTTCTTCTCTTTTCCTTTCATTTTCCCTTTTTTCATCTATTTGCCTTTCTCTTTCCTTTTCCTCTTCTCATTTCCCTCCTCTTAGTCTACCTCTTGTTTCATTTCCTTTTCCTTCTCTTCTTCATATGTTCTTTCCCATTCTCTTTCTCTCTTTTCCTATTCTCTTTTCTCTTGTTCTTCTTCTTCCTCTTCCTTCTCCTGTCTTTCTCTAACTTCCCTTTCTCTTTCTTTAGAGTCATCCATACTCTTTCCACTTAATTTAAGTGTTATTTGTCTTCTCAACCATTTGTTCGGGGCAAATGCCATCTCTTCCCTATGGCCCTGCCTGCCTCTCTGTCAAATTTGTTGCCTCTCTGTCTCCAGATCTCCTCCTCAGCCTCTGTCAGTTTGGTCTGTAACTCACAACATTCACCATATTCATCGCGCAAGGACACTTAAATTTGTTTATTTATTTTCACTCCATTTATAACATCTTCAATGCTGTAGGCGTGGGGCACATATGTGGGATTATTGTATCCTGCAGCTGCTTTTAAACCTTGTAAGGGGTATAGTCCATGTGTTTTGGGCGATGGATCAGTGTTCTGGGAGAAGGAGGAGGAGCCCAGGGTGCTGTGCCCCCACCTTCATGCTGATTAAGCATCCAATCTTTCGCAGATGGATCTTCCATCTCTCCCCCATACATTTTCCGCAGTTCTAGAATAGGTAATCGTTTTTCTAACTTCTTCACTGTGTATGCAGCATGCAAATATGTTGTCATGTGTTGCACCACTGATCTATAAAGAGTGCCTTCCTGCAGCCAAGGCATAAACATCTTGCCCGCAGTGCCTTCCACTGCTGGGCATGGTACTTGGCAATGTTATCCCTGTACCGGAGTAATGCTTTACATAAATGAATAACGGGAGTGTCTCCCATGATAGCACATCACAATATAGTCTGTCGATACTTACCAAACCTCTGCTTCGATTCCAACAAACTCTATATTCACTTCTCCTTCACACTCTTCTGCCACAATGTTTCCCTTTATCCCCAACACGTCTACGTCTCCCCCCTCATCATCACACCTTCTACATCACAACAACTACCCAGGCCGGCACCACAAATGCTGCCCACGCCACGGATGCACCCTTTGGTCCAAACCACAGCTTCACAATCTCCACGATATACAAAAAATATACACATAAACTTCACTTTTCACAAAACGAAACCATCTTACAACCTACGGCTGGCGTCAGCAATCACTACACAAATGAATACACTTCAAATACAAAACAACAGTCTTCCCATCATCTGGTGAGGTATCCTTCTCTTTTTTATCATACCCCGGAAGGGGGATTACCACGCACTCTTCCGTGACCTTGTCCTGGGAAATCTCACCACCATTAATACCTTGTACGAAGTTTAGCGCGTCATTGTAGTGATACACGAAATTGCAACCTTGCCAATCAGGGCTTTAGATGACAGCATTAGCCGCTGAAAGCCAATAGTGTATTCAAAGTATGTGCTAAAAATGCTGACAGTAGTCTGTTGTAGCACTTCCATTATGCAGTAGTGAGCTACAAGGGATATGCAGGCCTAGTATGAAATAGGTCAAATTAAGCATTGTTGATAGACAGGCAGGGAGGGCCCCTAGCTATGTAGCTAATAGGTTTTTGGAGTGTTTGGAACATCATGGCACCTATATAGCGCTTAGATAGCCAGTCTTAAGCGCTATAAACACTAAGCTATGAGTGCATGCCTTTTAGAGCTTGCAGATGGGGTTAATACATCCCTGCTTCCCTTAGAATATTCAGCCTCACTAACGGTAGCCCTGGCTCCAAGCTAATCTTCCTTTTCTCTGGGAAGGTACTGATAAGACATTCCTCAGCCAGCGCAGATGGGAACAAGGGAGGGGGTAGGAGCGAGCAGGGAGCATCTCAGAGAGAGCTGGGTTTTTTCCATGAGCCAGTTGCACAGGGAAAGTTCTGGAACTGTGCGTCATGGTGACTGACAGCAAGAGATTATAAAATATCCATGCACACATGGATCAGGGGGAGATCGCCTGTGGACTTGATTCGTGTACAGTCAGGTGCCCGGAATTGGCTCTCACGGTGTCCTCCAGCCTTGTTTTTCTATGAGAAACCCAGGTCTCCCAGGGCTGAGATTAAGGGACGTAAGACTGTGTTTCTCTATGTTTCTCTATGTTTCTCTATATTTCTCTATGTTTCTCTATGTTTATCTAAGTTCCATGTTTCACTATATTTTGCATTGCTCTTTGTTTTATGCTTTGTAATATTCTCTAACTTGAATCCCAAATGTATATGAAATTCACTGCTTAGAATAAATATGCTAACACTTTGAGGGTGTCATTTGTCACTAGCATGAGATCACTGCTCAGCACAATAGAACCTGTATTTTGGGCTGAATTGGGTATTTTTGCTCTCAAAGGGCTGGCCCCGAGGAAGATTTTGCCCAATATCAAGACAGTCATCTTCTGTGACATTGTCACAGGTATTTCATCATAATCAATCCTTTATCATCTCATAGTTCCCCAATATACAAACAATTCCCTCCCTCATTTTGTCAGGCCGATGGTATATACTTATATCCATGGATCAGTCGAGGGCCTTCTGTATCGAATCACCCCCAACCAGCTAGCCACCCTCCACCCTACAGGGCACCCTGAAAGGATCAGACAGGAATTTCTCCAAGGGGCCTCTTGTCAACCTCTCTCAGTTCACTCGTGATACCGGTCTCCACAGGTCACCTTGAAGTATTCGGCCGTGGGAACTTCGACAATCCAAGTGTCCTGGCCAACAATCGACTACCATATGTTAACGTGGTCTGGCAAACCCCAGTTTCAGCAGAAAGCAGAAGCTGGGAATTCCCACAATCAGTAATGGAAAAAGTCAAAGTGAAAGGCACCGCGCTTTATTAACAATCCACATAAAGCAGGGACAGCATACAAGCATACAAGATTCAAAGCTCTGAGAGGTTCTCATACAAAACAACAGATTATGAATAAAAAATGCATCACAATTGACGTCATACTACAATCTTGGTTTTAAAAATCTATGGGGTGAAGGGATTGGTTAGGGGAATTGACTATATATGCATTACATAGGGGTAAGTCTTCTAATTGGATGTTACCTATCTGATGGCTCCACCTGAGACAACCTCTAAATTGCTAATAGTGAATGCATGTAATTTCTAAAATAAGCTATTGGTTGGCATAATACGTAATGGGTCGCCTAGCATTTGGGGTTTTCATTGGTCTGCATCTTACTGACCAACCTTGGGCAACTGACAGGTTGTCAACACATGAGCCAAACATGAGTGGCGGGAGAGAGGCCTAGGAACTGCTTTCTTTTTAATTAAACAAGATACTATCCCTTATTCCAAGGCCATGAGCCAGAGAGACCTCTTTGTAGTTAACCTTGCAAGGCGACTCATTTCAGAGAATATGTGGCAAGTTGAAGCAGGGTCCTATCTGTGTCTGGTGGCTAATGAATAGACAGTGTTCTTAAATTATGGATCACGTGTGAGATGACCATGTTTTGAATTATTTCACCTTGCATTTATTGAGATTTTAGCTAATATAAGTTAGTGTTATTACTTTTAGGGCCACTATCGACTTAATCGATCCATTCCTTATGAAGGTTTTAGCTTATAATCATTCTGCACCTGACTTCCAAAGGCTGAATATTATTTAATTAATGTAAGAAAAATGTGTCTTGTGCCATGGGAATTATTATTCCCTGTTATTTCGAAGCCATCCAAACCCTCCGTAGTTTCTCAATAACCTTGGCTGGCTCTGTGCAGCTACTGTCTGTATCCTTCACAGGTCTGTATTTCAGTAGATTCAGCAGTTTATGTTTTTATGAAGCCTCGAGGCCTTTCGTTCATTTGAATGTTGGTTGCTGCTTCCATTTTGAAAAATATGGCTGCTCATTACTGTCATGTTTCTATGTTAGTAAGCTAGGTACGTGTGTTGTTTGTTTTGCATTTCAGCATATGCATTGTTTATGTTATGTTGTTCATTTCTTTATTGTTGCAAACGATGTTCTTGGTGTATAAATGGATATTTGACCTATTGTCCGTGTTTCTTCATGCTGAGTTCATATTTGCTTCATGTCAATTGCATGCATGTGTGTAAGTTCACAATGAGTTTGTTTATTCTCGCCATCTTCAGTTACATTAGGTCCATTTTCTCTTGTACCTGCCTGGGATAAGGCTGGTATGGTCGCCTTAGTGAGTTACATTTCTCACCTGTGCAATATTGGGGTGGGGTATGGCAAGTAGCTATGAATGAGGTATTTATCTGCCTGTCAACAGCTTTGCGAGGTAGAATAAAAGCAATCCTACACTTGATAACGCACTGCATCAAGTTGGTAGGCTAAAGAATTATGAATCCAAGCAACATATTGTTGTGGATGGTCCTGTGATGTTTGCCCAAGAGGATAAAAGGGATCACAAGTCCAAAGGGAAGGAAAGTGAGACAAGCAGAAATCTAGGGGAAAGGAAGACAATCCTAGTTTTTGAAGTCTTACATTTATGAACATTGTTTTAGTTTCATCACCTTTTTGCCAGAGAGACTGGGAACCTTTATGTTTGCTTGTACTACGATGAACACTCTACTTTGGGAAGAGATGGAGATCATCATTGCACACTTGGAGTGTTAGGGACAGAAGTAGGCTTTTGGAGACACGACAGAGACAGACTTTTAACTTTTGGACATTCTGACATTTTCACTAGTTTTCTTTGAGGCAGGGAAACCCTCCTAGATTTAGGGACAGCAATGAAGTTTCCCAACCCTTTCTTGGTTAATAAAAGAAAGCAGGTCTACAGTGGTTAATGGCGTTTTCCTGCATCCCTGACTATATTGCCTGTTTTGCAGTCTTTCCTTGCTGGCCTTTGACTGGAGGCGGGGCTTATCTACAACTTAAAAAATACATCCCAAAGCCTTCTTCTAGGCGATTTCAACCTGTGGTTCAAAGACCCCAAACACCAGCATGCCGCACTAATCGCTGGCACCCTGGCAGAACTAGGCTTCAATCAAAAAGCGACTCTTCCCACCCATATCAAAGGCAGAACTCTTGATTGGGTGGCTGACTATAACTGCTATGCCTCAATTACCTCCATCTCTCCACAGTTATGGACTGACCATAACCTCCTAACCTTTTCACTTGAGGCCTTAATACCGACCCCCCCCCCCAAACAACCCTCTGGCCCTGTCATTCCCACTAGGAACAAAAGAAACATCACAGCCGAAATACTTGTCTCTCTTATTCTACCGACACTGAACTCACTAACAGAATCCACTGATCCCCTTACCCTTGTCGATGAATACAACAAAATAATGACCACAACCCTAGACTCTATTGCCCCACTCAAACTAAGAAAGAGCAAACCTAAAATGCATCTGAACACCTGGTTCTCCCCATACCTCAAATCACTTAGACTTGAAAAAAGAAAAAGTGAACAGATATGGAGACAATCACCCTCAGATGACAATAAGGTCAACCTCAGCAATATAACCTCCCGCTACAAGAAAAGAATCCTTCTAGCCAAACAACACTCCTACAACCAGAGAATTTCTCAAGCAAACTCAAGCATAAAAGAGCTGTTCACAATCCTTAAAGAACTAGAAACCCCTATCTCAGTCCCAGACACCTGTGTGAAGAGTAAAAGCTGGTGCACCAGTATCCAAAATGCCCTCTCAAACAAAGTAGTGTCCCTCCAGGTCAAGATTGCCAATAAAAAAGAAATCCATCACCACTCAACCCCTCTAGTCAGCACGTCTTTGCCCACATAACAACCTACACAAAAAGCCACACAGTGCTTTAGCTTCTCTAAAGTATCGATTTAGAGGTTGAAAAGTCATACTCACCCTCAAACCGTCAAACTGCCAAGGCGACCCATGCCCGTCCCAAATTATTAAAGATTGCGGCCAGAGACCTATCACCCTTTATCTCGAAACTCATTAACGCTTCCTTCTCCTCTGGCACCATCCCCAGCAACCTCAAGGAGTCTTGGGTTCTCCCACTACTCAAAAAACAATCACTGGACCCCTCTATACCCACCAATTACAGACCCATCACCACAATTCCCTTCCTGCTCAAAATCCTAGACAAGGTAGCATACCTCCAAATGCATCAATATTTAGAACAAAACCATATCTTAGGAGTCCGCAAGTCTGGCTTCAGAGCCCAACAGGGGACTGAAACAGAGCCGATAGACCTCAAGGCACAAATTGACACACTCAGAGACAATGGTAAAACCGCCCTGTTACTACTCCTTGATCTCTCAGCGGCGTTTGACTTAGTAGACCACAAAATCCTTTGCAACCACCTGGACTCGGCCGCACACTTCTCGCAAGAAGTGATAGGCTGGATACAATAATTTCTAAATAACAGGACCATGCGTGTCTTCTCACCCTCAGCATCTGCCGACCCCACCACTTGTGGGGTGCCCCAGGGTTCACGTGTCTCTCCCACCATGTACAATATATTCACGAAGCCCCTTTTCGATGATCCCGATGGTCTTGGTATCACCCACACCAACTATGCCGATGATACCCAAATCCTCATACCGCTGACAGGAGATTATGACAAGGATTTGGCCTTGGTGAATAGAGTGTACCTCATCATCCAGGCATGGATGGCCACTCATGGCCTATGCCTGAATGATGACAAGACTGAGCTCATAATCCTCGGCACCACCTCCAATATCAACAAAAATGGGCAACATTACACAAGCTTAATCATAGATGGCAATACCAGCCAAGTAGGCAAAGAAGTCAGAACATTAGGCTTCAACCTAGACGCCACCCTCTCCTTCAACAGTCGTGTCAACTCCATGGCCTCCACCACCGCCTACACCTGTAAGCTAATCAGAGCGTCCAAGCCCTTCCTTTCCACCAACAGCTGCACCACCTTGGCAAGAGCCCTAAGTTTATCCAAACTGGATTATTGTAACACCCTATATCGGGGGCTAACAAATACATTACACACAAAATCCAGATTCTTCAAAACAATGCTCTCAGAGCAGCATTGAGCATCTCCAAAAAAGACCTCGTCCTCATTACGACCCTGCTGGTCCGGAAGAACGGTGGTGGTAAAACCACCACCACCGTTCTTTCTGGACCGGCTGATTAAGAATCCTGCGGGCGGTAGGTGTCACTCCTGCCAGGTCTGACCTGGCGGGTTTAACACCACCCGTCTGCAGGCGGACATGAAAACACCAGCTCTGTCATAGACGGAACCGGTGTTTCCATGGTCCCCATTCCCATGCGAATGGGGACTTACTCAATTCCGCCTCTGGAATTCCCGGATCACTGGGGTCGTAATGCCCCGGTGATTCCGGGAATCATGGAGGCGGAATGGCAATACAGGCCTGGAGGTAACCTGTCAGTTTTTCCGGCTCAGTTACCACCAGACTCGTAATGAGGCCCATGTATCTCCGACATAAGGAGATCGAACAATTGGCTCACCACAAAGGATAAAATCGCACTAAAAGTAGCCTCACTCACACACAAGTGCCTTAACAACGCCGCCCCACGCTACCTCATAGAGAGATTCAAGAGACTTTCCTCCAAACACCCTACTAGAACTGCCAACTCCAATCTCCTTATGGTGCAGAGGTTCAAACTATCTAAAACTGGAGGTAGCAGTTTCCTGGTGAAAGCCGCCCCGCTGTGGAACTCACTACCTCCGGCCTTAAGGGTAGATCAAACTTACACACACTTCAGACATAACTTAATTCACTGGATTAAGGAAAATGACCACTAATACATAGTTCGCCCCCCACCGACACCCCAATACCATCTATGAATGCATCTTCTTTGCCTGTATTTACTGTTCTATTGTGTTTTTTACTTTTTGACCATTTGCCTCTGTGAATCTGTTCTCCTTTTTCCCCTTGTAGATAATCTGTATATAACTGTACAGTACTGTAAACAAAGCTGAAAATATTCTGACTGCTTTCTGTGCCCTGATACCCTTGGGTATGGTGCACATTATAAATAATGAAACAAACAAACAAATACTCCACTCCCGACACGGAGATAGGGATAGGAAAATATGAGGCCACAATCTCTACATTATCCTTCCAAGGTGATGATACTTTAGTATTCGGGAGAGTGAAGGTACCCTTTGGCAATGAGACCACCATTTCCAACCCTGAAATCTGAGTTGTTGGAAGAAAATCCCTGCCAACTTTCCAAAGATTCCAGGGAATATGACCGCAAAGAAAGGAGAAAATAAACATAAGAAAATAAATTGTTGTTGGGAGATAGTTGAAGAACCCACACCCTCAGGAAGTTAAATTCCCTGTTTACCAACCTATCAGAAGTCCTTGCGACCATATCTGGGCAGCTGCTCGGGAAATGCAGGTACCTACCAAGAAGGAGGAAAAAGGTACTTAGGTTACCAAGGAAGCGTTAGAGGTCCGGGGAAGCAAGGGGGTAACTACAGATATTAGAAAAGGAAATCATATGTTTGGCAGGAGAATGAACCAAACAGATATGATACCAAACTGCGAGTCTGGCGAGTCGCACCTATATGAGAAGCCAAGAATAACCAAAATAACAGAATCAGATGTTTAGGAGGAGACTGAAACAAACACACAAAATAGCACATGAATAAACAACAAAGAGGAGTCATATGTTTGGTTATAGGGAGAAAACTCTACAGATATGACAGGAATCATAGGTTTGGCAGGAGAGTGAACAGATCAGATATGATACCAAAGGGTGAGTCTGGGACTCACACCCACTGAGAAGCCAAGAATAAACAAAATAACGGACTAAGACGTTTGGCCGGAGAGCTAACCAAATACACACGATACCACATAAATAAACAACACAGAGGAGTCATATGTTTGGCAGGAAAGTGAACTGAACAGATATGAAAGGAATCATATGTTTGGAAGGAGAACTGATATGATGCCAAATTGCGAGTCTGGGACTCGCAACCATATGAGAAGCCATATTTAATGTTTTTATTCTCTAGCACTTAAATATCATTCCCTGATGCCTCTCTACGGGAATTTGCAATATCCCCTGGTTTATCCCTTCCGTAAAGTCCTTTGGTATTCTCAAATTTTGTAGGAATCACAGATGGTGATGTTCGAACTAGGCACAACGTCGCTTGAGTGTAAATGGGGATTCAACACTGCACCTACTTCCTCTTCCGAGAAAATTACTCCTCTTCTCTGTCCCACTCAGGAACGCTGCGACTCTCTTGCTCAATTCTTCATATCTAAGATCGATACCATTCGGACTGCCATTCAAACATCCCTGCTGCCTTCAACCTCTAATGTTTGTTCTACTTCAGCGGGTAGTTCTACTATAGTTAAAGAATGGTGTACCTTTCCTCTTTTTTCAGAAACAGTTATGTCGGCCATACAACGTATTAAATCTGGCTCTCCCTCAGATGTGATTCCGTTAGCAGTTATGAAAGAAATTGCCGGCAACATCCTTATAGAATTTATTACATCTGTGAATGTTTCCTGCCAGACAGGAACAATCCCGGCTGAACTTAAAAGTGCTACGGCCATCCCCTTGTTAAAGAAACCGTCACTTGACCCTTCTCTCCTTTCCAATTTCTGCCCTATTTCCATTCTTCCGTTTTCCATGAAACTGCTGGAATCCTTGGTTTCCCCTCTTCTTTCTTCTTTTTTAGAGTCATCTTTACTGCTTGATCCTGCCCAATCTGGCTTTAGGCCAGGTCAGGGCAAGGAAAGCGTATTGGTGTCTGTTCTAGTTGACATGGCTAGGCTGGTCGATGCTGGGGGTGTTGGGGCCCTGATTTTGTTGGATCTCTCAGCTGACTTTGATACGGTCGATCATCCCATCTTGCTAACCAGTTTGTCTCAGATTACGGGGCAGGTCCTCTCGTGGTTCTCCTCTTTTCTGTCTGATCGCACCCAGGTGCTCTCCCTTTCTCCTTTTCTGTCCCGTTCTTTTAACCTCACTTGTGGAGTGCCTCATGGTTCGGCCTTGTCACCCATTCTCTTCAATATATACATCTGGCCTCTTATCTGTCTTATCCACTCCCTCAGCGTCAGGTGCTATTCTTATGCCGACGACACCCAGTTTTTAATTTGTCTGGATTTAGCTCCTACTGAGGTGTCATTGGTCTTTAACCAGTGCCTGACCGCTGTAGGTGAGTAGATGAGCCGGAACTGGTTGAAGTTGAATGGTGACAAGACAGAGGTGTCGGTGGTTGGTGCCCCCCCGATCCTCCACTCCGAGTGTCCTCCTTCTGGCCCTCTTCTCTGGGCCCTCTGCCGATCGTGGTGACAAAGGTTAGGAATTTGGGTGTTATTCTCTCTGCCTCTCTTTCAATGCACAACCAGGTCTCTGCTGTGTGCAAGATAGGCCACTTCCATTTTAAGATCCTGAAAAAGGTTCTACCGCTTCTTCCTGCCACCTTTCACCCTCCGGTTGTTGCAGCCATGATGGTTAGCCGTCTGGATTACTGCAACTCGCTGTATCTCGCACAACCTAAGGGCTTAATCCAGCGGCTGCAGCGCCTCCAAAATCAGGCTGCTTGTGTTGGTACAGGATCTCCGTATGGAGCTCATATTTCCCTGGTGCTGCATGCTCTGCACTGGCTCCTGGTCAGTCGTAGAATTGAGTTTAAGTCACTGTGCATTGTTCATCGAGCACTCCATGGACTGGGAGCTGAATATCTTCAGTCTAGGTTTGTTCGCTATCTTCCTGCTCATACGGTGCGTTCCTCCTCGGCGGAACTGCTGGTAGTCCCTTCATACCACCGCAAACGCATTGGAGGCTGGGCTTTCTCGGTTGCAGCGGCTCAAATGTGGAACAAACTTGTAAGTGATTTCAACCCAGCACTTCACCTAAGTCAATGCCTAGCATGGGATGCACAATTGAAACCCTTAATTACATATTTTTGTCTACAAGTTCTTTTATTTCTGAATGATGTACCCTTATATCACGCCCCTCTCTTTGAATCCCCCCCGGTCTCACTGAACCAGGAAGCAGGCTGTTTTGCAAAGTTAAAAGATTTATTTTATGGATTTTCACAATATATATATATCACACTATTTAATATTTATACAATGATCACCAATGGGGTGATGTTACAATCAACAATCTCTTTAATCATAAGGAATATGGATAAGAAAAATAATGCAGCATAGAATAATACTTTGTGTGGGTTCAATCAAATGCAATGTCACTCTTTCCCCTGCACACTACTCAATCCCCCCAATATGCAAGATAAAGAGATGAAAGGAGAGAAAACAGGTTTCCGGAATACACACTCAACAAATGCAGTTTCAATCCCAACTTCCCCCAGCAACTCGGAGAGAAACAGGAATGATTGTAAACGGGTCAAATGCTTTTGAATGTGGCTTTGAATGAATGGTTAAAAAAACACAGAAAAGTGGATTTAATTCACTAAATTGGATTCAAAACTAGTGGGAGCCGCTTGGTACAGTTTCAGATAAACACTAGCTATGAGTATTGAGTCACTAGCAGATTGAACACTTAATTCTGAAGTCAGATGCAAAGAACAGCTGTTTTACACGTGATGAAATTGAGCCAAACGAAAGATTTGCGGCAAACTTTTCCGCGCGCGAAAAGCGCGATTGCGGAAGAAGTATAAGGAGTTGGAATGTGGTTTTGGATTTCGTTTCTAGCATACACGGTACGGAAGTTATGAAGGTTTTAGTGGAGGACAGTTTTTCTCAGAAAGAGTCAGAATTTTCAAATGAAAGATGCGCTTTTGAATGTACAACCAAGATGTTCTTTACACTAGGGAGTCTATGAAGATACAAGACACACAACGGTACAGTCACCAGATCAGTGACGCCTCTGTCTGGCTTTTGGCTGCCGAGACACTTGTCTGTCTTCAGCAAATATATTAGCGCAAAGATGATTTAACACTACTATTATCAAAGGACTATAGGAATGAGAGAAAGATGCAGGAAAGACAAAAGATTTTCTACAATGCAGTTCTGGATATGATAGAAGGGTTTGGATAGGATTACTTATGGATAAGATACTGGCTATGGACAATTCTATGCTATAGATACTCACTACTACTGTTTAGAATGGGCCCTTCAGGGATCTGGTCAAAGATTTCTGGACTGGAATTCTGCTAGCCCACCGGACTGGATTCAGGGCGTTCGGGTTCTGCAATCAGCACGGCACTCTGGACACTGCACGGCACTCTGGACTGGATCTGACGGGTTGGTTCTGGGTTCACAACTATCTGGTTACAGCTCCGCTCTACTGGTTTGGATCTCTGGATTCTAGCAAGAATTCTTAGCAAGAAAGCAGAAACAGCACAGCCAGGCTGTTCTTTTTGGTGTTCCCCTTGGAAGTCTGGGGGTAAAATCTGGTTTCAGGATTTTAAAAGGCCAAGCTGAGAAGGGCTCAGCTTTGGAAATGGGCCTTTCTGCTTTCAAAAGTTCTGGAGTCTTTGATATGGGTTTCTCCTGCAGAGTGCTTCGCCAGAAATCAGTTGATGGGTGAATGTCTGTGTGTCTATAGGTCCTAAGCTATCTCTATTTATGTATTTCCGAAAGGGGTGGGTAGGCTGAGTTATACTAGGCACACCCTCTAGGAATCCAATTGGTTAGGGTCTGCCCTCTGCCCTGATTTGAGATGGAAATCTGGTGTCCTGATGCTGTATTTTACAATCCAGGGAGGACCTCTCCTTTGTTTCTGCACAGTAAATCTATTTTTCATATAACGCATATTTACACTATTACCAACTTGCTAGCAATAAAATATTTACATCACAGATGTAGTGGAGCAAGTATCCGTCCGAGTTCCATCTCGGTGAGAGCTTTAGTTCAGATTTGACCGTTTTTTCGCGCTTTTGGTTGGGTACCCAGTGTCAGATTTGTCCACATTTTTATGCATACATGCGCATGACATCTCATCTGGGCATAATCCTGTGAAGTTTCATATTTCTAGCATCATCACAATTGCCACAAAATCACAAATTTCGTAGTCATGTCCCTGAACATAGCAGAGAGTTCTGAGTAGTTTCAAAATGTGACCAGGATTTTCATGTTAACAACACTATATTTTACAGATTTTTACAATTTTGCACAGTTCTCTGTGAGTCTTTTTCAAAAAGATACTTTCTTGTGGTTTTAAGGATACATATATCTGTCTGGCCCGCCCCCAAAGTTTTGCTGGGCCAAGAGCAATCCAGGCCTCTCTTCCTGCTGGCAGGAGTTCTTGTTGACATTTGAATTTGCATACCCTTTCAAGTCCAGGAAGTCTATTGTCTCTCCCCAGAGAAGCAGAGCAAAATATCCTCCCCTTTTCATTACCATCTGACTGAGAGTTCCTGGGGCAGAGAGCAAAAGGAAGGCACCTTTGTTTGGGGCATGCTGTGGAATTTGCCTTTGTAGTTCTGTGGCTGGCATCAGAGGTTACTTTAACACACTTTGTTTAAAATTGTCTTTGCTAAATAAACTTTACATTTTCAAAAATAGACACAGAGATCTCTAATTCCAGTCTTTTTACCACATAGAAATTGAATAGTGGCAACCTATATCGCTTTCGATGGCAAGTCACTTCTTTTCCACAATTTGATTTGCTTTGATACAGGCGGCCAGCGGTACTGTGCCCGTATCTGACAGATTTTCCTAGGCAAGCACCTTTTTTAATATTCTTGTGATAAAATCTGCTTTTCCTGACATAGTGCTCTTATGTGGATTCCTTAAATAAGGTGATGGGTAACACCCATCAAGGATGTTGGATCTTTTCTGATGTTTGGGAACCATTATTTTGCAATTTCAACAGCCAAGGAAAAACGGATTTTAGAGCGCTTCTGGGTTTCCTTGCAATGAAGCACTGCCTTTAAAGGTAGTTCCATTTCCCTCTGTGGGCAGCCCAATGACAGGTTTTGGCTACCACTGACACAGGCAAAGTAGATTGGCATCCTATTTTTCCAGTTTCACTGCGCACTTCTCAGCGGTTTTAGCGTGCACAGGGCTTTTTGCAGCCATTTTGTTGGTTCCGGTGAAAGCAGCACACAGTGATGTCGCAGGGCAGAGCCAAGTGGGTCAATGCATCCCACAACCTTCCTCCCACGATCAAGGCTATATCCAACCATCTAGCCTTTAGAAAGTCTCTGAAGACCCTGCTATTTTAATTCTATGTGGTTCTTCCGGCTGTTCTTCTCACCTCTTCCGTAGCGGCAAGATACCTTTGGTGACCGCGCACTTTAAAAGTTCAATTAACATTACATAACATAACACCGAAGACCCGGACAGAGATGGATTTCAACAAAAGAAAAATTGGGACAAGGGTGGATGGAACTCGAGAGGTGAACCCCTGCATTCAAAAAGGGGGTCAACCATTAATCGCCTATTCAGGAAGATCAATGTGCAAACCTGGAAGCAGCATTGGACTCATTGGTTTCCATTACATTGTCACCGTTTCTCAAATTGTGTGACTCCCTCCATGAAAACTACAAGGACCAGACAACGATGATTGCACTGATGCAGTCTAAGTTGATCTTCATTGAGTTGTACATTGAGGCAGCAAGGGAGAAGAGAGCAAGAGAAAAAGAGTCTGAAAGCGTCATATTCAAAACCTTAATTGACCTACTACAGGAGACAAGAGAAGACAAAAAAAACTTTCTGGCATGCTTCAGTGACACCCTCAAACTACTGAGCGCTAATCATGAGAGAGAGTGGCACCTCCGTTCACATTAAACAGACAGGGAAAAACGGACAGTTGTTGGACTTACCAAAAATGTCAGCATTTGCCCTCAGAGGAGTATCAGAGAAACTAGAAACAGCTATATGATGCCAGAAATAGGGAAGGCAAATTAAGGGCAACATCCAGCAAGGAGAACCACAAATTCAACCCAGGAAGTCGTCCCTATTTTTTATTCAGATGCTTCACAGGAGCCTAAGACAGTGCGTATAGACGCAAGGTGCAAAACCACGGCTCCACAAAAAAAAAGTCAAAAAACCTGCCAAGATGTAAACAAGTGGTGGGGGGAGGTTCCAGAAATTTCATCAGAAATCTGAGAACGACAGTGGAACATTGTCACAATAAAATGTCTCTCACTAGTGGGAGCAATGACTCTACCAATAAGTCTGCAAAGAGGCAAAAAATTAATTCCATAGAAATTGGGATGACACTACCCCAATAGAAGCTGGAAGCCCGAACCAGGAAGAAGCTACTGACCCCCTTATACAACTATCTACTTATGAGGATGAGGACTCTTTTCTCACAGAAGGTGATGTAGTATGTAACATTACCACAGTCGATTCAGACAAGGAGGAATGTAAAACAGGATCTCCTGAAAAAGGCTACCATTTTGAAACTCTAGAAGCAAGAAGAGCTAAACTGGCAGACAAGTCGTCAGGAAGATGCCACAACATGCCATAATGGAGACCCTGGTAGATCAATAAATACAAGAGAGATATCTCCAAATAAGGCCCAAAGAAAAGCCAAAAAAGATCTGGCAGGTGGACCACACGGGGGCACAACAGCACTCGAGTCCTTTGAGAAAGCCTCGGGAGTTGGGAAGCAGTACACGTAAAATCTTATTAGAGCAAGTCCTAAAAGCAAATGATGGCCTAATCATGAACTGCTGAAATATAATGACCCTTCTGCATAGTGTGCCGCACCTCAGAGTGATCGAACCCAAAGACATTAAAATCGTAGACTTTCCAGTGAAATGGAGAATGAAAGGGTCCGCCTTCACATCAAGACCAAAGCAGTAACATCCTTAATGATAACTGCAACTGATGATCTAAGAGCAGTGGGTTTTGACCTAAAGCTGTGCCCGCAAGACACAGAGCCCCATGGTTTGACAAAGAAGAAGCCCCCAACGACTTGGTGAAGAGAATATAAACAACTCGACCCGAATGATGAGGAAGAGCATGAAAAACCAGAAAGATATCTTTCAATAACACTCCACGGGCCAGACGCCTTGTAAGTGATTTCAATCCGGCACTTCACCTAAGTCAATGCCTAGCGTGCGATGCACAACTGAAACACTTAATTATTTATTTGTGTCTATAAGTTCTTTTATTCTGAACGATGTACCACTTATATCACGCCCCTCTCTTTGATCCCCCCTGGTCACACTGAACTAAGAATCAGGCTGATTTGCAAAGTTAAAATATTTATTTATGTATTGGACAATATATATGACACTATTTTAATGGGTATACAATGATCACCAATGGGGTGATGTCACAATAAACAATCTCTTTAATCACAAGGAGTAATGATGGACAAAAAAACAATGATGCAGAACAGAGGTAATACTTTTGGGTATGTTCAATCAAATAGCAATGTGGTTACTATTTCCCCTTGCACACCCCTCAATCCCCCCAATTTGCAATATAAATAAATAAAAGGAGAGAGCACAGGTTTCAGGAATGCAGAATTCAAGCAAATGTATCAATCCCAATTTCCCCCATCAAACACAAGAGAGAAACAGGAATGGTTGCAAACTTGTCAAAAATGGTTTTAAAGTTGGCTTTGAATGAATGGGGTAAAACACTAAATCTGGATTTAATTCACTGAAATTATTTAGATACTAATGGGAGTCGCTTTATCTGGTTTCAGACACACACTAGCAATGATTTGAGAGTAATAAGCAAGTTGAAAACTTAATTTTGAGGTCGGTGCAATGAAAAGCAATGAAAAGCTATTTTACACGTTATAGATTTTGGCCAAACGAAAAATTATTTTATAAGGAGTTTTGAAAGCTTAGGATGTTAGCTACAAGTAGACACTTAAATATCGTTTCTAGTATAACATATGAAGAAGTTATGAATGTTTTTGCGGAAGTCGTTTTTTTCAGAAAGAGGCAAAATTGTAAAACAAGGATGCGCTTTTAAAATACAAACAAGGTTTCTTTACAATAGGGATGGACTATGAAGAAACAAACTACACAGATGCTCAGCCACTTGATCAAGGCAAATGCCAGCCGAGACTCTTGCCTTCTTCAGATGCAATATATCAGCGCAAAGATGATTATAACAATATTGTTACAGAAGGACTATAGGATAAGAGAGAGAGTTCAGGCAAGCCAAAAAGGATTTCTAACAATACAGTTATGGATATAAGATAGATTTGATTTATTTGGATAGGGATGGCTATGGACAGTACATAGGCTAGTGAGAATCCTATACTATGGATCCTCACTACCAATGTTTTGAATGGAACCGTCAGGGATTCTAGTTCTGGTCAGGGATACTTTCTGGGACAGAGTGCTGGGCACACCGGACTGGTCTGGTTCAGCGATCAGCAAGGCGCTCTGGACACCGCACGGCAGGACAGCAAGGCGCTCTGGTCTACACTGCACAGCGCGACTGGACTGGGTCTGCAATGGCTCTCTGATCTGCACAGCACGGCACGGCACCAGACGGGGTTTAATCTGAACTTCTGGTTATGAAGATAATTCTTTGGTAGGCAAGCAGTTACAGCACAGCCTGGCTGCTTCTTTGGTTTCCCCTTTAAGTTGAGGGATGTGTTCTGGAAGTTAGGCCCAGCTGAAAGAGGTTCAGCTATACTCTTTGCCTTTCAGCTTGCCAAGTTTCTGGAGTCTGGAATATGGATAGTTCTCTTGCAAAGTGCTCTGCCAGCAATTAGTTGGTGGGTGAATCTGTATGTCTCCTAAGTCCTCAGCTGTCTCTATTTATGCATTTCATAAAGGGGTGGGTTTGCTGAATTGTCCTAGGCGCACCCCCTAGGTAGTCTATTGGCTAGAGTCTGCTCTCTCCCTTGATTGGAGGAGAAAACAGAGCGTCATCATGATGATGCGGTTTTATGAGGCAAAACATCCTCCCCTTTGCCTTTTGCACATAAAATCAATTTTTGATATAATACATCTTTACATGTGTACAATCTTTATACCAATAACATACATAGATCCCATATTTTTGGAGCAAACTCTCTTCCAAGCCTGATTGCTGTGAGATCTTGGGTTTGGAGTTGACACATTTTTGCACTTTTTGTCCGGGACACAGTATCTAATTTGTCCAACATTTTGTACATATGTGTGCATTGTATATGGGCATAATCGTATTAAATTTCATGCTTCTGACATCAATACAATTGCTACAAAACCAGAATTTTCACTGCACCTTCCCAGAACATCGCACAGAGTTCTGGCTCCTTTTACAATGTGCACAAAAAAATCACATTAATAATGCTGTTAATTCTATAATATTGTACATATTCGCAAAGTCCTTTATCAGTCTTTTTCAAAAATATGCTTTCTGTGCTTTGTGAATCCCAAGTGGTCGTCTGTCCCCGCCTCCTCTTCCTGCTGGCAGGTCTGAAGCAATCCACCCCCTTCCTTCTGGGAGAGGCCACTTTTGCCACTTCACAATCTGCATATTCTTTCAGCCAAGGAAGGTCCGTTGTCCCCGTCGGGTGCAGTCCCAGATCTCCTCCCCTGATTTAATTCTTACAATGGTGCAACTTCCTGGCCTTGGTGGGATGCAGGAGAGAGATGCCTTTTGTTGGGGGGAGGCTGTGGAAATTGTTGGGTGGCTTTGAGTCAGCTTAAATTCCATGCCCTTTTCTTACATTTTTCTTGGTTTAAAACAAAACTTGCAATTTTCACACAAGCAGCTAGAACTCTTATTCCAGCTTCTAAACCATGGAGATTAAATAGTTACAACCTAAGTTCCTCTTAATAACAGGTCAGTTACTTTCAAGACATTTGATTTCAATTGCACAAGTTTAAACTTCTGATGCAAACTAATGACAGCTGTCATACAGGTGGCCGCTGGTACTGCGCCTATATTTTGACAGATTTTCACAGGCAAGCACACTTTTTACTGTGGATATTTTGATGATAGATTCCGCTTTTCCTGACATTGTGTGTTCATAATGATTTCTTAAATGAAGTGGCGGGTAACACCCAGCAAAGATATTGGATGCTTTGTGATGTTTGGACCGGTATTTTGTATTTTTAGCAACCAAGAAAAAGGGATTTAAGAGCAATTTCTGTGCTTCTTTCAATAAAGCACTGCCTTTCATGTTAATTTCCATTTTTACTTGGTGGGCAGCCCAGTAACATGTTTCAGCAGTGAGGTCTCCTTTCCACTACTGACAACAGCAAAATAGATTTGACAGCCATCTTTTTCTGTTTCAAAGCACAATTTTCATTGGTTTTGGTGCGCATAGGGCTTTTTGCGGCCATTTTGCAGATTCTGGTGCCACCAGCACACAGTGATGCCGCAGGGCAGAGCAGAGTGGGTTAAAACATCCCACAGCCTTACGGTTCATCATTGAATGTAGGCCACAGGACAAGTCAAAGCCAGATAACGTGAAAAAAGATCGACTGGAAACCAGAATAGGCATGGAGAAATCTTGGGATTGGCTAGCAATGGCCCTGGTCCAACCTGCAAAAGAATAGATCGAACGGAATAAACACATTGGAGGGTTTAAGATCGCCTCGTGGGATACCAGAGGCTTCACTCACTTGTGTCAACATTCAGACCCAAAGCTGACATGTCTAGACATATTATGCCTTCATGAATCCTGGCTCAGAGAGACACCAATGTTAGATGGTTTCACTGGATACTTAAACAAGGCTGTGAAGGGAACAAGGGGGAGACCATCATCGGGACTGCGCATGTTCATAAACAACAGAATGGCAGCAAAAGTGTTGAGAGTGATTAACCCTTCACCCCTAATGCAGATTGTCCTAATAAAACAAAAGGAGTCCCGGAATACTAGAGAGGGAGTACAAGTGATCTTCAATTTATATTGGAACCCCAACACCCGAGAGGGAAAGTTGACAATGAAATGGGTAGATGACCTAAGAACTGAATTGGAAGATCCATGGATAATTATCTGCAGGGACCTGCATTTTGATTGTTTGGGGGCCTCAAGGAGGGGCAAAAACATGGTCCTCTATACGAGCAAGTGCTACGATCGACTACTTTATTGATGGACCAATTTTTCACAGGGTGATTTCCTAGAAGGCTCTGGAAGGGGATCATAACCCTCGAATTCTAAACTGCCGGCGACCAATGGGAAAGAAGCATCCCAACAGTGTTGGAAGTCGCTGGCCATATAAGGTAAGCCTAAACAATGGACGAAATAGGCTAAGGATTGACTCTAAATCGCTTCTTGCACTAGAAGCGGCCTTGTGTAAATGACAACTAGCCCCTGAACAAAATGTGGACTTTGAATCGTGTCTTCTTCTATTCAGAGAAACATCCCGGAAAGGAGGCATGGTCTGGTTCAAGAGAAATCATGTTTTCGATGAAGGTATTGCAGAGAAAAACAAACAAATGGCAAAGGACCTCAGATTCCTAGATCTCCTCCCTCGCATCATCAGTATGAAGAAGAAGAGGGTACGCAAACAACAATACTGAAATTGGGTGACGTCCTATAGATCCTCTTTGTAACAAAGGGATCGGAACACATGCTGATGGCCCTAAACAACAAAAATGTCAAATTCTTCTGGTCTCTTTTGAATGGCAAAGAGAACGGCATTGGAGACCTACAGCTAAATCCAATCCAAGTAGCCTGCTGGGTGCAGCACTTTTAACCGATTTACGGACAAAACATCTCTCTAGAATCTATAAATGGAGAAAGTACAGAGACTAAATCCTGGTCTATAGATTTTGATAGAGAAGAAATAAAGTTAATCATCTCGAAAGCCAGTGCGTCAAGGTCACCGTGCCCAGATGACATGACAAATGTCATTCTGAAGGGAGCCCTGGAGCTGTGGACTGACTTCTGCTGTGTCCTGTTCAGCAGAATCAATCAATTAACATCAATTCCTGGCTCATGGAAAAGGGCGGTAGTGGTTCCAATTTTTAAAAAAGGGGACAGAACGAAACCAGCGAACTACCACCCGATCTCAATTCTGGATGTGTTGAGGAAAATCTATGCAGGAATCCTACTCAAATGCCTGAAAGAGTGGATAGCAAATCCCTGGCAATTTCGATCCCATACAAACTGGTTTTGTCAAAAAGGTAGGCTGTTGGCTGAACCCCCTTCTAATTTGCCTCCTAAAAATGAAGTCCCTAAAGAAAAAATGAAAAACTCTTCCTAGCTTGTATCGATATGGAGGCAGTGGTTGAGAAAGTTGACAGAAACATCCTCTGGTAGAAAGAAATGGAAGGGGAAGACTGCCCAAATATTTTCTGACAGCCATCAAAGCGCTACACACAGGGACATCACTGCAGATCAGGCTAGACAGGACAGGCAATCTAACTAAAGAAATACCAACTAGAAGGGGTCTGAAACAAGGGTTACTTTTGGCATCCATCTTATACAACTTTTATATCATGGATATGAAAGAAGTGCTTTAGCCCAGTAGATCTTGCTCCCCAAGGATTAATGGTCATTTGGTGGGCCACCTACTATATGTGGACAACCTCGTGTTGTTGGACAGAACGCCACTAGCTTTACAACAAAAACTGGACGCTCTTCAGTCCTACACGGAACAGAATGAACAAAAAGTTAACATCGGCAAATCGGAGATCTTGGAAATCAAAAATCTGCGTGCAAAAGTAGGAAAATTCTTTGTATGATGCTTGGGCAACAAGAAAATAAAATAAATAAACTCCACAAAGTATCTGGGCATAATAATTAGCTCAGACAGTGGCAAAAAGCCTTGGATCGACAACTTGCGGATGAAAATGAATAAACCTACTGCACAAGCTTTGATAATAGGGAGAAAGTTTGGCAAATTTTCACTTCAACCAATTATCAATTTCTACAACCAGAAGGTGGTGCCCGCCATAACTTATGCCGGAGAAGCAGGATTGGGACTGCTCTGGGAAATATTGGGAAAGCTTGAGGGAATATTCTGGAAGCGAGTGCTGAGATTACCGAAATCGGTACCAATGGCTGTCATTAGGCACAAACTGAGCCTATAAATGCTGCATTCTCGTATAATCTGGAAATCTTTGACAACCGTCCGTAAACTGGTGGTGCACGGCTGCCCCTTGCAGTACAGAATCCTCAAAATTGAGGGTGAAGGAATGTCTTTCTGACCTCTGGCCCTCTGGAGAGACAAGTGTGTAGAAATCCTGACAAATCTCAACATTACTATAGAATCCCTATATTCCAACCCAAAGAGGACAAAAATTGCGCTTATGTGTGCAGATTGGTCAGAAACAGAAGCAAGTAGAGCAGCGCAAAAGACACACACCCTTTCAGTACTCCTGACAGGGCATCCTAACACCACCCCGAACTACCTGAAAAAAATCATGAAACCCCAAATATAGAGATCTGATTCTGAGATTCAGGCTGAACATTTTAAGAATCAAGAAAATCCTATTCAAGTATGGCATAACAAGAGATAATAAATGTCCGTTCTGTGGATTACAAAAAGAGTATTTGAAACATCTGACTCAATTTTGTCAAGCCTTAACATTGGAATGAACCAGACTCCTCTATGACATATTGAAAAATGGATGTGGCATGAATGCTGATCTCTGCTGGGAATGTTTGTATGGAGGGTCTAGTATAAGGGAAACAAGGACTTTGGGAGCTTTTCTGGATGTGATATTTGGTAAGAAACCGGAAATCATATCACTGGAATAGTCTCACATGGAGACAGACTAGTAGGGGATGCGCCAAGCCAAGGGATGTGACACCTCTTTATGAAACTCTGAATTAACTTGTAATGGATCTATGTCTGGTTCAATGAGGAGAGGGAGCAGAATAGGAAGTTTTAAATGTATGATTGCATCTCTTGGCTAATGATCGGGGAATTAAAAGAAAAGCAAAAGTTTGTAATTTTAACTAGAAAAAATAAAAAATTGATGCACTAAGCAAGCCTGTAGAAAAGCCAATGAATAGAAATTTGCATGAAAAGGGAGAGGAAAGGTGTCTTGCCATTTGCTTGGTGCGAAAGGGAATAACGGAGGTGAAAGTGATTTGGGTGAGCGACGTAACAACCTCTTAAAACAAGCCGTGCAAAGCCAATCGTTTAGGCTGATCTATTGGTATTATGCTTCCAGCTACTCACACCAATCAGCAGTTATGACCATCATATGCCCAGGAAGTATGATCACGTGTCAGGTTGTGACAAATTATATGCTGTGGTTCTCATATGCCAGTTATCGCTATGACATACCAGGTAATGCCATTGAGGTATTCACACCATTTCAAGGTTTTGGTGTGAAAAAATAATAAGATGTGAAGTTGTTTTATTAATAGTCGCTGAGGTAGTCGCAGCCTGTGCAGCCTCCAAAAAACAAAAGAACTCACATTCGACCCTTAAAAAATCCTTTTTGAAAACAGCATATTGAACTCACTAAAAGACTTCTTCAAAAGACAAGGCAAAAGGAAACACGATCTCCTTGAAGAACTATCTGACGCAGAGATACTGGAAGCAATTCTGGACCCTCCCCCAGCTATCAAAATCTGCAAAAAAGGAGGAAGTAAAGAGGCAACCTCTCCACAGAACTACCCTAGGTTGGGGAGTAGCACCCCATCCGCTACAGGAGAAGCTCAGCCCCCGAACTGCCTGGAGATGGGGGGAGAAGGAAAAAGACAAGAGCCTCACCCCCAAAGCCTCTGCAAAGATGATGGAGAGCACCCCTAATAGGGTCCTCTCGCCTCCAAACTCAGAGATCCCCAGATCCCTGCCGGATCAACCACTCTGCGACTCGATTAACCCACACTCGCCTTTGCCTCACAAAAGTGATGATGCACCGTGCCCTTCTTCTTTAGAAATGCAGAGTGGAAATTCTGCTTCACATCCTGTACCAGATAGAAGATCGGTGCCGCTCAACGAACACACTGACCAAGCTGCTCCCAGCTTGCTCCTAGAGAAAGACTTAGCAGAAAGAGAAACTCTTTCTGCTAAGGCGACGCTCTAACAGAGGCCTACCCAAAATACAATCGCCACCACGATCAGCGACAATTGATTCCCTCTTCAACACGCCTCTAAGGAAGCAAAGCTATGGGGAACAACCATTGATTGCCCAAAAAGAGACTCCATCTAAGAAACCAGACATGTTAACAATCATGTCAGCAGTAACAATTGCGTTGGCTCCGTTTGGAAAACTATACGAAGCACTAAATGACACTTTGAAGGACCACACAACAATATTCGCAATGATGCACACAAAACTGATCTACTTAGAAGGCTACATTACTGCAATGGAAAAAAAAACATCATGGCCAAAAATACAGACTCTTGATAAGCAAAAGTCCAAACATCAGGTGGAAAGCATAAATCAAAATCAAAACGTGGCGACACAAACACCAGAGCTCTTCAAAACCGCGTTCCCATTGGCATTTACCTCATTGAGGGACAGCCCGAACTCAGGAAACCTCAGCATATTTAAGGGCCAACAAGGAACCGCAACAGGGGTGACTAACTCCCAACCGGATGTTTTTGTTTTCCATCAGGACCACCAACCTAACCCTCCCACTAATCTGGCACGCTCGAAAGCAGAACTCCCTCGAGCCCAGATGGAAGATCCTCAACGCATCACAATAGGATTGCACCGCAAAGGATGTAGCGATGAGAACGCCCTCCTCGCTGGCACGGGTGCGAATCCGAGAATAAAGGACAATAAGAGAACTCAAGTGCTACTGAAACTTCAAGAGTCTGCTAGCCGAAATAAGGGAGCGCACATGGTGATAACCAATCTTTTGCCCCATACACAAACAGAGACACTTAATTTAGCGGAATAATTACCGTCAGCTCCGAAAGACCCCTCTACAATGGCTAACCCAACGCAGCAGACGCAGTCTGGATCTCCAATCACTGTGGAAGACTTTTTGGCTGATAAGAACTACATGAACATCTCGCAACACCTTCAATCTGATATGAAGGTAAATAAGGAGGTGCGCACTGACAAACATCCAGTGGAAACAGAACAGAGAAAAGTTTCAAGAGCGAAACCACAAAAACCTGAAATAGCGCCCACCCCGTAGGCTCGTTCATCAAGCAGCCCCAGGCAGGACCGTGGGGGGAGAAACCATAGACAACACTCCACTCCGCCAACCTGCAAACCAAGAAGAAAGGAAGGCCCGACTGTACAAAAAGTGAGCCGCAATCCGGACAGTACAATTCCGATTTCAACTAACGACTTCAGATCCATCTCACCAAAAGATCCTAAGGCTAGAGTAGGACCAAATAAGACAACCCCTAGGACGCGCGTCTCACGCTCTGAGAGACAACTATAAATCCCCCCAGACAGAAAAAGGAGACATACCATCCCAACGACAATTCTCAAATTAGAACAAATAGCTCAGAACTGCGAGGACCTCATTCTAAACAGAGGCACAGTAATGAAAATATTCAGAAACAACTGCACATTCAAAATTTTGAAACCGGAAGATTTCATCTTGGTGGAACCATACCACAAAGCCACCAAAGTGAAGTCATATCTGCACATTCGATCATCTGCTTTAAGCAAACTATTCAAAGAAGGAGTGGAAGAACTGCTCCAATACGGATACAACTTGACAGATCTGTCGGACAACAGAAGTGGTGAGAAATGGCTGACTGGCCAGAAAAAGCACCACCTCTCTAGACACCACTACACATCGAAAACGGAGGCCCTGTACAAAAATTACAGGTTGCCCCGCAACATGGACAGAGAAAGAGCCGACAATCCAACTGGCAGTCATCAAACAACTCAAGTAACTTTTGACGGGGCGAATGATGAGGGGCGAAACACTGAACTCGGAAACGATAAACCAAAGCCAGTTCCTCATTCCACCCAAACCTATCATACTCCAGAAATCTTTGAACAAAGGAGACAACGAGGAAGCACTGAACAAAACCAGGACCTTGAAACCGTGATTCCTCCTCCTGAGTCGCATCCAAAAGCCACACGCCTGTTGCTAATGAAGCAGCTCTGGACCTGGCTCCCGAAAGCTTTATCCACCAATACCAAGAAATAGCAATCCACGGCCCACGCAAATGGGCCAATCCAACTAGACACACCACCGACATGCAAAGCTTTCTCAACTACCATAAAACACCTCACGAGAACTGGGGACATGGACCTCAGAGATTTTCACATACTCTCCCTTCAAGAAACCTGGCTGGTGGATAAACCCGCAACACACTCCTAAGAGACCAGAGGTAATGTTTACATCGACCTCTTGTGAACAGCCCTCTACAAAAACACTTGTTTGACAATATACTATATTCACAGGGTCACTTGCTTCCCCAAGACCATTCGGGTTTTCCCTTTTTGTATATGATTGATGCTCATTAAATTTTCACATACCACTCATATTTATATCAAAAATAGTTGTTTATTTTTTATCACAATTCTATAAAAAAAAAATCACATCTATAATATTACAAAATTTTAGCAATTTCTAAAAAACAGACATTTCACATTTGTATTTGATTCAAAGTTTGCACCTTCGATATCTTGTAGTACTCTAATCTATTAACAATTTGTCAGAGTAGTTTCTCAATACGGATCTGCTGTCTGCTCTCCTCTCACTTAGAGAAGTACATCCCAGTCCATACAACATTTGACTCTGTGTTCATATCACCCATTATATCTTTCATACCACATTCATACCATACCCAACATGTTTCATTCCTTACACACTTATACACTTATAGCTAGGAAATTCTTCAGGGTTTTTTTTGTACCACATTCAATTGAAATGTGCACTTGTGTCTGTCTTCTTTTTGGATTATCTCGAAGGGATTGGCTTCAATTGGCATCCCATTAATCCTTTCTTCCGGTCCAACCACCAAACGGATAACTGTGGGAAGCAAGTGTGGGAAATTTGAATTTCAGTACTCGATTAACCTCCCAGTTATAATTATTATTACATATAACCTGCTGTTTATAATGATTGCAGCAGAAGGGCATCATTAACTTGACTAGCTCCTTCTATACATCTGTTTTGACATCATTACTCTTTCTGGATAGGTTGAGGCTTGACATGATCGGTTCATTCATAGTTGATTTTATATCGCTTTTGATTTTTTGTAACGTGGTGGATAAACCCTACATGGATGGCTATGACACTGCAATCTCACCAGCAGTGAAAAACAGGTTAGGGCGACCGTCCTCCAGACCCCTACTAGCGGTCCGTTCGGGGAGCGGAATCAGCATTCAAGAAACATCGCCATTTTCATTAAATTATCTGGTGGTCCTCATAACTTGGGCCCAGCACGACCCAAGGACGAGAAAAAATCTGAACACCACAATAGCAATAATTACGATCTACGGGAACCCTCAAACAACCTCGGACAAAAAGTTCTTGGGAGACATTGAAAAAGAAATTGGTGACATTTACGCCAAAAAACAAATCACCCTCATCATCATCTGCAGTGATTTAAATGCTAATTTCCCGAGAGAAATTCTGTCCACCCCAAAGAAACGCTTAAATCCACCAGCAGAAAAGAGAGGGGGGCTCTGGCAAGATCTCATGGAGTCCCTTGGTTTTCACAACATAGATCAGGCATTCCCCAAAACAGACCTCATCCTGACTCGAGTGCAAGCATTGACTACATCTTTGTTTCAGAAGAAATGCTAAAGCTAATAACATCCTTCGAGGCTACTTGAACAGCAGCAAGCGATCACAACCTCTTTATGCGACATGGGATTCACTCTCCACCTCCAACATAACAACAATGTTAAACATAGAGTGTAACAGCCAAGGCAATCGGCTCAGGCTAACAGTTCAAAGAATTGAAGAACTGAAATACAAATACCAAAGACACCTGAATCACAAAGGAGGGAGACCTGATGCGGAATTAGTCTATCAGCCTCTTCTTAGCCCTTACAAGATAGAGTCTGGGAAAACGTTCCCGCCATGGCATCCAACATCCCACCAATATGACAAGCAGTTGGTTGAAAAACGCGCTTGTTTAAGACAACAAAAAAGGAAAGCAAATAATTCCAACTCTCACATCCTTCAAGGCAAATTCCTGGAAGAATCCAAGAAATACAAATCTTGTTTGAAAAAACTACCACGCAACCCTCTATCAAAGGGACCCAGAGGAGATGCTGAAGAAAGCCTCGGGAAAGAACGCAAGGGGTTTTTGGGCCCTAATAAAATCCTCAGGTGCCTAGAGGGAACAGTCGATGTTCAACAATGTCAGCGAAGAAAGATGGAAACTCCACTTCAAATCATTATTCCAAGCCCTCAACCAAGACAGCCCAACCTTCATGGGCTTTTCGGAAACGACCTGGGAAGACCTGTCCAACGAAGAAGACATCAAAACAATCATACACAATTTAAAAGCTTTGCGAGCCCCAGGCCCAGATGGGGGTCACAAACATCGACCTCAAGAACTTTCCATCAGAATGGGCGACTTTTATCAGCTTGGTTTTCAGTAAATGCTCGGAGCTAAGATCGATCCCAAGGTCATGGACATTGTCAATGGCTGTGCCAATCTTTAAGACAGGGCACAGGGCCGACCCGCGAAACTACCGGTAGATCGCCCTCCTTGATACCATTGGGAAAATATTCGGGATGCTCTTTCTGCAGAGATTCCAGGACTGGGCAAAGACTGCTCCCAGCACAGACCCATTCCAAGCGGGCTTCCGAAATAATTCTGGCACAACGGTGAACATCATGCTGCTCAGCATCGCTAAGAGCAAAATTCTCAAAGGCTCTACATAAGTATTCTTAGCGTTTATAGACCTCACGCAAGCCTTCGACCAAGTGGACAGATCAATGCTGTGGTCAAAGCTGACGGCCTGGAACTGTCTGGGAAAAGCTCTCCACTGCTCTACAACAATGAGCGTTAAACTTAACAAAAAAGGTCTCCTCATCAGAAATAGCCACGAACAGAGGGGTAAAACAGGGCTGCCCCCTGGCGCCAGCTCTCTTTACAGCCTTCCTAGGAGACTACAAAGACTCGAGTCAGACCATCAGATCTTTCCTGCCTAAAATCGGAGGGTTTCCAGTACCTCGATTACTATATGCAGACGACATCACACTGCTGGACCAAACGCTGATAGGCCTACAACGACAGCTAAAGAATCTGTCCGAATACATAGCCCGGAACAAACTTGAAATGAACAAGAACAAAACAAAGATCATGATTCTGGAAAGAAAGGCAAAAAGGTCAAAAACTCTGCGGTGGAACCTCGACAAAGTGCATATCGAAACTGTCAACCACTTCAAATATCTGGGAGTAATGATGGACAGCTCCAAATCCGAATTGAGCATGCAAAGTTATCTTTGGATAAAAACGTGCTCATTGACAACGCAAGCTTGCGTGTTGGACAAGGAATTTGGGGGCTTTTCATTGATTCCAGTAATCATGTTCTAAAAGCTAAGGTTGTACCTTCCTTGGTCTACGGCGGAGAAGCAATGCCATCAATCCCTGAAGAAATTTGGCAAAGATTAGAAGGACACTTCTGGAGATCGGTGCTGAATCTTCCAAAGTCTACTTTGACACCAGTAATCAGGAGGGAGTTAGGTTTGACCTCCCTAAAGGCCACAGTCGATCTCAGTAGCATGACATTATTCAGAAAAACGCTACTTCCAGACACCCTTACTCTAAACAGTCTGTTCGATAAAGAAGCAAAGAGAGGCAAATGCAAAATGCTGACGAAATTGACAACCCAAAGAAGAACCCAGCTAGACGCAATTGTGTGCACGGAGGACGATCTAGTCTCAAACCCACTACGAATCAGAAAGAAACTTGCGGAGTTAGACTGGATCAGTACAATAGAAAAGGCATTTACCGGCGTCTCAAAGAAACTGAAAAAACAAATGCAATTCTTAAAGAGATTTCCGAACAGACCTTTAAGGCACACCTTCTTGAGAGCGTGTTTAAATTTACTACTTACCAACGAAATCCTTCACATCAGAGGCAATTCAAGGACCAACACCTGCAGGCTTTGTAAAGACACTGAGCAGATTGAATCCGTCTGACATCTAGTAATGTCTTGCCCAGCGATTCGACAGATTAGACAGGTGTTTCTTTCTCCAGTGCTAGCGGCCTGCACCTTACGAGATGACGAAGAATGGTGGTCGCGATTGATGAGCAGGGAAAAGACCTCATGGACAATAGCCTCTGCAAAAATTTTACAAGCGCCACTGGCCGAATGCAACAAACTGAACGCAACAAACTGAAACTGCTAGCGGGAGTCCGCACAGAAACTAGCAACAGAACACAGTGAATTCTAGTCTCCACCCTCAGTTTCCTAAGAAAAGGAAAAAGGAATTAGACAACAAGTCAATGTCTGCTGACCAGTCTTGTAAAATCGAGTAATCTTGATATACACAAGTAAATAAAAAAATTAAAAAAATACATTTTTAAGATTAATTTCATCAGTGTAACCATTATACAAAATTAGGTTAAATCAAAGGATTAAAGAAACTATTGTGCAAACAAAAGAAAAGTCCAAAGTGCTTATTAAACAATGTACTAGGGTCATAACATGAAAACGAACAAAAGGACACCCACTATCCCACAACGAAAACAAATACACACCAGACAAACTTTATAAAAATGAGGTTTTGAAATCCTGAAATATATCTAGACCTCTATGCACATGATAGTGATTAACTATCTGATGGGTCATAATGAATTATTAAACACACATCTCAAAAATATCAAAAGCCATTATCATTCACCCATTTCATGTCTGGGACTCAGCACAGGTTATTTAACTGCAACAAATATCTTTCTTGCCGATTGGTGGCAACCTAGGTTTCAGACAATGCAGCGAGTTGAATTATGGCCAAGCCTTCTTCAGGACAAGACAGAGTAGTTAAAGTGGTATGTGTCTGTCTGTACAATTCTTATAATGTAATGCTTGATATACCTTAATTGTGGATAGGGTGTAAGCTTATGCTATGTCCATAGCCTGAGTTGAGGGTTTTGTGTAAATATGAATCTTGATCTCTTTGCAACAGGGCCCAAGTGACCAGGCCAGTGCAAGTAACTATCGTCAGCACTGCTGTAGTGACCTACATGTAATTTGGGTTAAATTTGAAAAGGTAGTATATGTTTTGTTTTTTCTTACCCCAGCGTGGTTCTGGTTGCCTATTTAGAAAGGCTTTTGTAAGTGTAGGGGAGTTTCTCGTGTGTTGAAGAATCTATTGGAGCAATAAAAGAGTCCTGAGTTTGACTCAGTTTAAGACAGAACTCTTAAAAGTAACACTCTTGCAAAAAAATATCAGTGGGCAGTGCAAATACAGTAGGTTTGCCTTTCCAAGAAAACAGAGATGGCAGCTTTTGCGTGTGGTTTCGTTTAAGGAAGGGTCACTTTCATTGATGAATCTATTGAGACAAAAAGAGTTTGGAAATCCTTCTTTAGGTAAATCAGTTTGAGACTGGGGACTTTACAAACATCACTCTTATGAAAAACGCAATACCTTCAACCATACCATACAATGAGCTTACCTTTCAGAGAAAACATGCTATGGAAAAGGAAGTGAGACTTTGTTCAGAACCCTGGCTTTCACTTGCATGGCAACCATGTTCCTTTTTGTAAGAAACATAATACACATGTTGCAAAGTTGCCCCATTCCATGCTTTCCCTCATTTATCTCACCGTACCACCTTGGGCATTTGCCCCAGGATGCTAACAGACATAATAGACATAATCCCCCTTTCTTTGTTCAGGTAACCTTCTATTGTCTTGGGCTGCAGACCATTACCACCAGGTATTGACCTCAGAATGCTGCATTGTTGCCTACATAGAATATTTTCTTCTCTCCCTGACTCATTTTGTACTCTCTTTTCAGGGCTGTTTCTAGACACAATATAGCACCAAAGCTGAAACTTTGGCAGGTGCCCCATATCACAAATCCTGCACTGCTATCCCTACCCAAAATTACAAAATCAATGTAACATATGAAAACATCACACCTATTTATCATCTTTTGCCCACTATACAGCACTTTCTCCATAGTTTAGGACATGAGTTTTCATATTTTATTGTATATTTAATTACACCAGTCCTAGAATATCTAAAACCCTGCACAGAATCCTCAGATGAAAATGGCCAGCCTTACACAGTGCTCCAACCTGAGCGCAATAGACAAAGTAGATGATAGAATAACCCCAAGATTATTAATGGTCGACACAGGGAGAGAGAAATCACCCAGTGCAGAAGGCCAAAAGATGGAGTCCAGAGAGCCGGGTTAGGGGTTAACCCACCACCAAAACCTTGATTGTGTCCCCATTCAATTTCAGCCAGTTCCTACCCATCCAGTCCCCAACAGCCACCAAGCACTGACTCAGGCACAACGACAGCTCTGCCTGGTTCAGATCTAAATGAACCAGGATCTGGGTGTCATCGGCATACGAGTAGCACCTGAAGCTGAGGGAACGGATGGGGCAGATCAAGGGGTTTATAGAGATGTTAAAAAGTGAAGGGGACCGGGAGGAACCCTGCGGGACACCACAAGATAGAGAGCAAGAAGCAGAATAAAAAGAAGAAAGTGAGAGGATTTAGCCCCTATTAGTCAGGAAGGAGGAAAACCAGGCTAAAACAGACCCAGAGAGGCCAGCTGAGGCGAAGCGAGAAAGCAGGATCTGGTGGTCGACAGCGTCAAAGGCCACTGACAGGTCTAACAATATCAATGCAGCCATTCCACCGCTGTCCACCAGCCTGGCCAGGTTGTCAACAACAGACACCAGGACACTTTCTGTGCCACGCCCTGGGCGAAGACCTGACTGAAAGGGGTCCAAAAACACAGTGTCTTCCAGAAAGGAGGAAAGAATAGGGGAACAAGAGACTCCAAAAGTTTAATTGACAGAGGAAGAAGCGAAATAGTATGGAAGTTAGCAGGAATAGTAGGATCCAGTGAGGGCTTTATAAGAAGGGGGATAACTATGGCCTGTTTTAACTCCACTGCAATAAACCCAGACTGGAAAGAGATATTGACTGCCTGGAAAACCAAGTAGTCATCCGAGGGATAATAACCTTGAAAACTGCCAAGGGTATGGGATCAGAGGGAGAGGCAGATTTAAGCTGAAGAACAGCCTTTCCTATCGCTTCCTCCGAAAATATCGGGAACTCAGACCATACGTGCAGAGGGCCACCAACTACGACCTCAGGTACATTATTAATGGCAGAGCACGAATGCCGCCGGTAAATATCGTCCCGAATGGTGTCAATTTTAGAAATGAAGAATTGAGCCAGAGAGTCACAAAGAGACTGCGTCGGAGTCTCAGTTGGTGAAAGATGTTCCGTAGATGACAAGGATTTCACAATAGCAAATAGCTCCTTAGGTTGATTAAGAGCATTAGTAACTCTCTGAGTGAAGAAGGTCTGTTTATCAACAAAGATAGATTTGTGATAGGTATTAGCTAGAAGTCTATAGATGGTCTTCTCAGCAGCACCATAGGAGTGGCACCATTTGCGTTCAGCCTGTCTAAGCTCGAGACGGGCCGCTCTAAATTGTCCGTAAACCAAAGGTTGGATGGACGATTATGAAGCTGGGCAGGTTTGAGAGGAGCGACTAGATCTGCTGCCTTCTTCATGCAATTGGTCAGAAGAGATAGCTTAGTGGGCCGAAGATTATGGCATTCTTCCAGCAGACTCGTCAATAGAGCAGTCTGATCTACATAGAGCCATTTATGCCGTAGCACGTTAGCGGAGGGTACTCTAAGAGGGGAGGGGGATTTGAAAAGTGAATGACACCAGAAAGTGATCAGACCAAATGAGTGGTTCCACAGGAAAAGAGCTAATATAGGATTCAGTCGAAAACACTGAGTCCAAAGTATTTCCCAAGGCATGGATAGACTCAGTGACAGATTGGCAAAGACCCAGGTCTGATAAAGAGTCAAAGAACTGACTAAAATAGGGGCAGGAAGGTTACATTTAATATTAAATTTGCACAAAATAATGAGTAATGGATATTAAAGCTGAAGCTAATCTACAAGTACAGGAAAAGGTTAGTGAAAAAAACATGGGAACACAGAGGCCTATGGATGAGCAGAAAATGTAGAGTGCGAGTGGGGCAGACAGTCACCCCAACAAGCAGGGATTCCATATCAACCCACTGGAGGCAAGGAATCGTAAATACCTTAGATCTCGTTTTGAAAATAAAAACTACGCCACCCCCAGGGTGAGACGCATTCCTATCCAGATGGACGATTTGGTAGCATTGTGGAAGTGCTCGCAACAGGACGGGAGCAGAAGCAGCCCCTAACCAAGTCTCTGTCAAGCACAGAAAATCAGGGGAACAAGTGTCAAGAATATCATATACGAAATCTGCAGGTGCGACTAATGAGCGCATGTTGCGCAGCATTACTTTAATTGACAAGTCTGTTTCCTAGATAGGATTATTCAAAGATGCTAACTCGTTTTTAGCACGTGTCTTGGGAGCAAAATCTAAAATATAATTCAGAGAGGGAAAAGAGCTTCTTACCTCACTATGCCCAAACTGTGCATGGACGAGCACAGGAAGGCTAGGCACTGGCATAACAGGGGCCCCCGCAGGTCCAGCGGTGCGGGGGGCCCCACCAGCACATGTGGGGGCCCCTCCCAGGACTTGTAGAAAAATATATTTTTTTTGCACAATCTTAGTTTTTTCTTTTTGAATTCACTGCATTTATAAAGAAATTATTTCTGTAACAGAAATTATTTCTTTATGAAGTCAGAGTGACTTCAAAAATAAACGATAGGCCTCATTGCGGGTTTGGCGGCAACCGTGCCATTGCTACCTGCAGGTTGCCGCCGGACCCGTAATGATTTTCCAGCGCCCGACTTCCCGGTAACACCGGGGGATTACAACCCCGGCGGTCTGAGAAGTCAGGCTTCGGCAAATGGTAAGTCCCCAATTCCATAAAGTCCTATCGGACTCTATGGGAATGGGGACCACAGAAGCACCGGCACAGTTAATAAAGGTGCCAGTGCTTCCGTGAAAACTATGCGGGTGGGTGCCGTTCTGCCTGGCAGGTCTGACCTGCCGGGCAGGACGGCAACAGCCCGCAGAGCTGTAATATGCCGGCCCGGAAACAACAGAGCTTACCAGCACCATTGTTTACAGTCCGGCATAGTTGTACTGAGGCCCAATTTCTTTTTTAAGTGTTAGGGCTCCCCTCAACCCCATGATGTGTGCGTGTGTGAGTGTATGTTGAAAGGGTGCACACTTTAATATATGGGTGGCTGCCTGGGTGTGCCTGTATGGTGAAAGGGTGCACACGTAAATGTATCGGTGGCTGCCTGTGCGAGTGTACGGTGAAAGGTTGCACACTTTAATATATGGGTGGCTGCCTGGGTGTGCCTGTATGGTGAAAGGGTGCACACGTAAATGTATGGGTGGCTGCCTGGGTGTGCCTGTATGGTGAAAGGGTCACACATAAATATATGGATGGCTACCTGGGTGTGCCAGTATGGTGAAAGAATTCACACTTAAATGTATGGATGGCTGGGTGTGCGTGTCTGTATATGGTGAATGGTGTGTGTGCTTGCGTTCAGGGGCGCAACAAAACCTACATTTCGGGGGCTAACCCTTCAAATGTTGGGCGGGGTGCCAACTTCATGGGCGGTGGATGAGGGGCAAACTTATTTGTTTGGGTCATCTAATTTCTATATGCATTTTTTAGGAGACTATTCTAGTGCAGCTTCAATGTTACGAGCAGTTAACTCTCTCCTTTAAGGTTTAAAGCACCCACTTATGGACTGCCGTGAGAATGAGTGGTCTCCTGTTCCCTCTCTACCCTTCCAATCACTCCCCTGGCATGCAGGTATTAAACCCACATTACAATTTCAATTGCCTAAAAAGAAAAATGGCATTTGAATGCAGGTACTAACAGTGAATTGCTTTATGTTAGTAATTTGTGGGTTCTTGTTAACAGAGAAACCCATGTGCTGTTTAACATATGTGTCCTTTTCTGTCTGGCAACTGCTCTAAAGGTCAGCCAGTTCTAGTCAACATAGCCCAACATTTCAGGGGGGTTGGGGGGAGTGCTGAATCCCAGGAGGGAGAGGGGATGTGTGGGGGGCAGGATTGTACGACAAATTATAATGGCTGTCCATGTCCAGGCTAAGCAGGCATGATATGTGGTATTAGTGGCTAGAGAGGCATTTTGGTGCAGCCAGGCTAGTCATTCCTCAGTTTGGTATGACTTTTTTTTAATGGGGCATTTATGATAAAGCAGTCCTGCTAAGACAATTGCCTGGCTAGACTGCCATTTGGGTGCTGCCAGTCTAGCCGTTTCTTACTGCAGCATTGTATATTTTTCTGGGCATCTGTGATCAAATGATATGATATAAGTCATTTATAACGCACCTGCACAAAAGTGTTTCTAGGCGTGCCAAGGCAAGGGATGGAAGATAGAGGGAGGACAAGACAAACAATCTTACTAGGCCTTGTGTCATTCAGATCGTGGAAGTGCGATAACGAGAAGCGCAAGGGGAAAGGGACGGAGGAAGTGCAAGGGAGAGGGGAGGGGGAAAACAGGGCAGCAAGGCTGAGTAAGTGCAGTCAGGGCAGCACAGCTCTGGGTAGTGCAAGGAGAACAAGGGACTGTAGAGTTACAGTTAAAGCCCCTAAGTGCATGGTAGGCCCAGAGGCAGTGCAAGTGTGACTGATCAAGAAAGAGTCTGGACCCAGTGAGACTCTGAGGGTAGCCAAGCAACCAGTCGATACAGCAGACAGGTAGGTCAGGTAGGCCAGCAGGGGAGGTAGAGAGAGAACGCAGAGGAGAAGAGGAAAGTTTTGAGCTGCTTCCAGAACTTCAGGTGGTCCGCTAAAGCTTGAGAGGGGAAGGGAGGCTATTCCAGAGGGAGACATCTGCAGAGGAGAGAGATCTACCTCTCACTCCCTTCCTGGAGAAGCGTCTAACCCTTAGAGAGTTATAGGTAGCTGAGCGAAGGGCTCGAGAAGGAAGATATTTTGGAAGAGAGCTTTGGATGTAGTGCGGGCCCCGGGCCCAGAAAGCCTTGTGGACAATGCAAAGGGTCTTGAACTTGATACTTGCAGCAACTGGGAGCCAGTGGAAAGATTTCAGGGCTGGAGAGATACGATCCCTGTGCTTGAGGCCAAGGATAAGTCTCACAGTCCTGTTCTGGATTAGTTGTAGGGGCTGGATAGTAGAGGAAGGCAGATTGAGAAAGAGGCTGTTGCAGTAGTCCAGCACAGAGAGAACCAGGGCTCTGCAGACAGTGAGCTTCTGGAGGAAAGTGAGAAAGTGAAGAGTCCCTTTGAGGAGGAGCAGCTGGTAGTGGGACTTCTTAGCGGCATCCGAGATGTGAGGAGAGAAAGAGAGAGTGGAGTCAAAGATGACACCAGTGTTGTTTGCCTCACAGGAAGGCGAAGGAAGAGGGCCCAATGCGGGCAGCCAGAGTTAGAGAGGGAAAGCAGGGGCAGGAGTCCAAATGAGAAGGATCTCCATCTTACTGACATTAAGGCAGAGATCGTTGGAGGCACACCAATCCTGAATCGCGGATAGACAGTCGCGAATGAGCGAGAGATGAGGGGAGTATGAGGGGAGCCTGAAGGAAAGCAGAGTGTCCTCCGCATAACACTGAAAGTTAGAGGAGAATGTAGAGATCAGGTAGGTCAAAGGGGCCACATAGAGGTTGAAAAACCAGAGTGAGAGGATGGAGCGGGGAGAAAGGGACCAAGTTGGACCTGGGAGGGGCAGTCCAAGAGGAAGGAGGTCAGCCACTCAAGGGCCTGATCCATGATGCCCAGGTTCTCATGGAGTCGATTGATCCGGATTGATCAGGATGGTATGGTTGACCGCGTCGAAAGCACAGGAAAGATCAAGGAGGATGAGGACAGAGGGAATGCTGGAATCAAGGTTAGAGATGCTGGAATCAATGCTGGAATCACAGGTGTTCAGGACAGCAGTTTCCATGTCTCTGGCAGCTCTGAAGCCAGACTGATGGTCATGGAGACAACCAACAGATTCTGTGTGGAGAGTAAGCTGGGAGATTGCCAGCTTTTCCAACAGTTTGCCCAGGAAAGGGGTGATGGAGATTGGGTGATAGTTTGCCGGGCAGGCAGGATCGGCAGAAAGCTTCTTGAGGAGTGGGTGCATAAGGGAGTGCTTAACGGGAGAGGGGAAAGAGTGATTACAGAAATCGGTCAAGGCTGGAGCGAGGGTGTCAATATGGTTCTTGATGGTTCTGGGGGAGCAGGAGAGCACCTGTTTGGAAGACACTTTCATAGATCGGACTTGTCTAGAAACCTTGTCAGGTGTTGTCAGAGAGAAAGTGGAGAAAGGAGGAAGAGAGGTAGAGATGGCCAAAGGGGGGCTGAGAGAGGAAGAGGGAGAGGAAGAGGAGATCGAGGACAGGATGTCCTGAGTTTTAGCGTAGAAGTGAGATGACAGAGCCATACAGAGGGCCTGGGAGGGAACAGGAGATGTAAAGACTGTAACAGGATTGGCCAGTTCTTTTCAGATTTTAAAGAGTTTGGCCGTGTTGTTAGAGGCCACAGAGACACAGGCTTTAATGTGTGTTCTATTCTTCATGAGTGTTATTGCTTCGACTGCCATTTTGGTGCAACCAGTCTAGATATGTCTAAATGTGGCCTGAGAAGCTTTACTATATTGTTATTACATGTCTACACTGGTCTACATTGCGCAGCCAGTTGGACATGTTTTCATTGTGGCATGGCATTTTTAATAGCAAAGCATTAATGTTCCTGTGCACTGTTGGTGAATTGCATCTATTGGATTGGTGTTACCCTACAAAACAATTGCAAACACTGGCTTTTTAGCCAATTTTTCTCAGACAATGTGCTGTATGTTATATTAAAATACATATTTATATCTTTCTCCTAGTGCAGTGTGCGGCATATCCGTCCAGCGGCACGTTTGTACGCATTGTGCAAGTGTGATAATCAGGCCGGCCCAGAGTGTGGCGCGACCCTTGATTTGTTGCTTAGTTGGGGGGCCCCCTCAGCATGGCTCGCAGGGGGGCCCCCACATCTTGTGTTACACCACTGGACGTAGGCACGCAGGACTCTAGCCTGCTGCCCTTCCGGGGATGTTCTGCATTAATACACATGATATCACGGCAGCCGGGTCCCTCCCACTGTGGAAACAGTGAAGGGAGACTCCAGGCTGCTGAGTGACTGGATGTGAGAAAGGAAAGACTACCTCCAACCAGGCTTGACACCCTGGTTGCTAGTGGGGGATGCCAGGTCCTTTATGCTGGCGAGTCCAGTTTACAAGCAAAGTAAAATAATTAAAATAAAAACAGAAAAATAAAAACATGACATGAGCAAGGTTGATCATAAAAAAACACAGCGCCCAGTCAAACGCTCCACTCGCTTTGGCGAGTTGATAGGAAATGATACAACATAAATCATTAGGGGCAAATAAACACTATCACAGGCAGCACATTAGCCAAAACAACAAACCCGACTGGAACGCAGCCGTACATGATGTTTCCAGAAGGAAAGAGCAGCTCTCTGTAAGAGCTGTGAGTGCCGGGTCCCTCCCACTGTGAAAACAGTGAAGAGAGACACCCGGATGCTGTGACTGGATGTGATAGACTACCTCCAACCAGGCACGAGACCCTGGTGGCTAGTGGGGGAAGCCAGGCACCCTAATGCTGACAAGTACCCAACTCCCGGGCCATACTCGTAGTATGGCGGTGTCGGAAAAGTGGCAGTAACTCTGTTACCGCAAATTCTTTCCCACAATGCCATACCTGTAATGAGGCCTAATATCCTAATTTTCTTTTTTCTGAAACTGCTCTCAACTATTAGTAAGAGCAAGATTCGATGGAACTGCACTTTTATATGTAAAATATAGGGTGTTCGATGGTTTGTTATTCGACGGTTTGTAGTTGATGCTTTTGGAAATCGACCCTTTGTTTTCAACGTGATCACTATAAACCATCTGACTTCCCTGCTGCCTTTCATTTATGGATAGAGAAATTAAAGCTATGATCATACTGCTTTTGCTTAACATGTTTCTGTAATGATTTGTGTTTTGTCTCTATTGAGTGAAACAATCGTTTTATGTTAACCAGAAAAGGCCTGGCAAAGTTGGGGCTTGCGAATGGCACAGGTAGGCATATTTCCTCTTTCATCACTGGAACAAGGCAGCAAAATAGCTGCAATCATGATGCTCCCTCTGTAAGCTGTCATGGCAACGAGAATTCCCTTGCACCTTTCAATGTTCGGGGAGAGGGCATCACTCCAGCAAGGGGAGGGTAGGCATAGTGATGGTGTGAGGTGCCTGCTAGAAGGCCCCATGTAATGCAAGGACATTGTGCTGACAAAGGGGAGATCAGTGCCCAGTGCCACGCCGCCAGAATAGGAAAGTCTCTGCTCGAGGAAAATTTGCTTTTGTGACTTTGAATCAGAGGTAACATTCACAGTGTAATGCGGTACACATCCTCATCCTCATTTTTTAAAGTGCTCTACTTCCTCGTTTCTTACCTTCATTTAATCCCCTACTTATTTCTAAAACCAAGGAATCAGTAAAGTCTGTTATAATACCCATGTGATTCAAAACGGAAATTGCCACCACTCTCAAAGATTCCTTCTTTTTTCTTGTGAATAGTTTGGTTTTAGGAATAGCCATACATTGTTACTTTCTGCAATTCCTTACATTGGATAGTATACTTCGTACCAGGATTCCCATGCCTATTTTTCATCATCCCTGCTCCACAAGTTATGTCCATGAAGTATTCCAAGGGAATCAAAATGGCGCAAATAGGGCTTTTTTTTATCAGCAATACAGGTAAACTGCTGCACACTTTTTTCTTAAGAGAAATATGCTGAATTTGAGCTTTTAGGTCCTGTACCGTCAGTGTGTTCTTTCTTCTTTACTGCATGCCATTCCTGTATACTTGTAGTTTTCATTATTATTACATGGTGAGTATGAGTACCAGAATGCAGCCCCTTGCTCTCTACCACCAACTAATTTGTTCCCTGCCTGCTGTTTCATATTCTGTGCCCTTAGCCTGTGTTACCCGGCTTTAGATTCCTAGATTTCAGTCTAGAGCTTCAGTGTTATCTGTCTGCAGTCCTGCCCTTGTTATTCCAGTCCATAGTTACAATTCTTTGTTACCAGTCTGCAGTTCAGTACTTGTTATCCTGGTCCAGAGTTTTGTTCTTGCGTTTTCTTGTTCGTGGTCTATAGTTCAGTCACTGTTCCTTGATTCCGATCCTTAGTTTCTAGTCTGCAGTTCCAGTCTCCTGTACCTTTGCAATTAGATTCTTTTCTTCCTGCCTTTCCTCTTTCATTCCTGGTCACTGTCCTCAACCTTGCTTCCTTTGACTTCCTATTCTTCCCTGAATATTTCTGTTACTGTTCTTGTCCTCACTTGTGCTTGTGTAAATCCTTTGTTCAGCGTTTGGCTGCTGGGTTTCCCAGCATGCAATCTCTGCCCCTTTCATTTGTCGCATTTCAGTATTGTACCTTGTGCCATTTTGGTAACAGTATGCTGATTCCTGCTTCAGGAGACAGTCATTGTTCAGTTACTACTGGACTCATACAGGCTTCAGTCTTGTGAGTACTGTTTCCTTGTTCGTGCGTTGGGGTCCAGACACAGACACACACTCCTGTTGCTCCTTTCCATGAGCATTCAGAGTGGGGCCCTGAAACTGTAACCAGCTCACAAGGCTAGTTTCACCAGACACTGTGCGAAAATGTTCTCCCATTCTCTGTACACCTCAAGTGGGAACCTAAAGTGTTTATCTTACTTGTACTCCCTGACACTTTCTGTTCACTGCCTTTGTTGCCTGTCTGTAGTACTTGCCTATCCTTTCTTGGCTGCAGGATTCCTTTCAAACCTGTCTCTTGCGCACCTTTCTCCCCTTAGCTTTGTAGGCACCTCTCTGCCCTCAAACCCCTGACAGAATGCACGAGCCTCCCTGTTCCGCTTTTCCACTAAGGGAAGGCACACGTAAGCTTAAAGTATCTTTATACCAGAAAAAGAAAACCGTGCCTAAGATTGCAGGTTCACTCACCAATGCCAAGAAAATTGCTAGTTTTAGAGAGACATGTATTAGAGAGAATTGCTTTTTGCGTGTTGCTTACTATACACAGTGGCTCAGTGATCCCAACAATGTTAGATTACAATGACATATGCGATTATGACCCTCAGCTACTATCTAGATGAACTGCAAGATGAGAATCACTTTTTACAAACATTACTAGCACAGTCCATAGAAAACCCCCACATCTTTAGTGCTACCAATAACACGCACATCAATTAAGACCCTCATGCCAATGCTGTACTTTCCTCTCAGAGCCTGAAATCCACTGCGCCTTTCTCAGAGCAAATTACTCCCCATTTAAATGTACTTGGTATCCCTTTTGCAGGCACTTCTCACACCTAAGAAGGCATGCCACAGGAATACATAAATGGGATTCCTGTTGCCAACGTTATTTGCTTTAGATCAGCTTGGTTAGCTGCTTAACCTCCCCACACTGCTAACAACACTCATTTAACAGGACAGTTAATTCAGTGTCCTGAGGTTACTGTATCTAGTCCTGAGCACAAAAGACCCATACAGACCATAGGATTCCTTAACGCTTCATGTTAGGTAAGAGTTTGTAGAGTCCAACTGGTGTGGGACTTTACAAGACTTATCTGCTTGGTATTAGTGACCCAACATTTTTTATTTTTTTTTATTTTTGCAATATATCTTTTTATTGAGATTTCAATGAACAATGCCAACTGTAATGCCAACGGAAATTCCTCCAAGCATCATCAGAATCTCACTTTACACCTCATGAAACTTAAACCCCCCGACAAACATAGTATCAACATTCGGTTAACTAAAGACTTAAACAATACAAATTAAAAGTTTGGTTTGTGCCATAAAGTTTGAGCAAGATTTCAACATTCCCCACTCCACCCTGCGCCCCGCCTCACCCACCTCGATGCACTCTGTTCCCTTAAAATGGTCAGCCCTGTCACAAGTGTCTCAGAGTTTGTGGGTGGAAGAACAAGTGTTCCCGGTCGTGCACAAAGTCAAAGAATGGGGCCCAGGTGCGAGCAAACCGTGTCAACCTTCCTGTTACATGTGATGTTAATTTTTCCATAGCAATGATGTCCCAGACTTTGATCCAACAGTATGATGTCAGCGGCCCCTCTCGGGTTTTCCAATATCGTGGCCGGTTAAGTTTTGCTGCCAGTAGCAGTTGGGTTTTTAGCTCAGCCCTCGGGCCTGAGGCTGGGTATGCCCCGTCTTCTGGTACTTCCCCGAAGAGCATGACACTGGGGCACATTGGGAGAGTCGCTCCAGTAATGTTCTTAATTCTCAACTTAATTCCCTCCCATTATGTTTTTATTACTGGACACTGCCACCACATGTGGAAAAAGCTCCCCAGTTGGCCGCATCCGTGCCAACAGCGGTCCAAATGGTCTTGCTATAGCATTTAAGTGCTGAGGCGTCATGTACCACCTAAAATAGAGTTTAACTGCACATACTTTATACCCCATGGACCTGGAACTCTTGTTGGTTCAGGCCCATATGTGTTGCCAAAAGTCCAATGGGATCTCTGCCCCCACGTCGCCCTCCAATTGTTTCATGTGGGAAAGCTTGTCCTCCACCTGGCCTCCCTTCGATTCCCAATCGTGCCCGGGCCCTGTCCCAGGTGCCCAATGAGATGCGTGTGGATTCGAGCAAGCCTACTCTGACCCGTCTAGTTACGAAGGGTAAATTGGCTAGTGGAGTGTCGGTCGCACCCTGCTCTATCCTTTCACATTTCAGCTTGATTTCGTCTGAGCCCCAGATGAACATAGGAGCCAGCTGGGCTGCCTGGTAGTACCTATGCACAGAGGGAACCCCCCATCCTGTTAGCTCCTTTGCTCTAAGCAACGTTTGTCGCAGGACTCTCAAGCGTTTCCCTTTCCAGATATATTGCCCCATAGACCCCTGTAGGTCTGTCAGCTGTTTGCTGGAAAATGCTGATTGATAATGCTTGGAATGTATATAAGAGTCTGGGCAAGATTGTAATTTTTACTGCTGTCACACTACCAAGCCACAATACTTCAGGGAGGCTTTTATTTCTTTCCATAGTTGCGAGATATTGGCCCTGTGAAGGGCTCTGTATGTGTTAGTGATGTTTACCCCCAGGTATGTAAACTCCTTGTCCACCCACCTGAAGGGGAAGGCTGATTGTAGCTCCGACTGACCGTCTTGCAGAACCCCTATGGACAAACCCACTGATTTATTTTTTTACAACTTTGTTTATTTTGGTTTTTCAAAGTATAAATACAAACATTCATGATATTCCCCCCCCCCCCTAACATCCCCAACATTGGATACGGTGTAGCATATTTCAACAATTTGAGACTCCTGGGTCGGACATTCTTCCAGTTCAGAGTGTGTATTTTAAATAACAGAAATGCTGCACAATAGTCTCGGCTTAAAGTACATTTGTTCTCTATCATTTGTAAATTCGTGTAGTGGCATCCAGGTGTTCAAATATTTTGTATAGGAGCCGTGGGATAAAGCGGTAATCTTTTCAATGGCCATTACCCCCCATAGTCTCACCCACCACATGACCACTATCGGTCCTTGTTTATTCTTCCAGGTGTGAGCCAGGGTTATTCTAGCAGCACTTAGCATATGGGTAATGAGATGGGCTTTTGGTCCAGATTTAGCGTAGCATCCCTCCACCGCCTCCCCCATTAACACCACCATCGGCTCGAATGGTAATTGTGTCCCTGTTATCTCCTTGATGTGATTTAGGATTTCCTTCCAGTATATTTCAGCAAGCGGGCAAGACCACCACATGTGTAGTAAATCACCTGGTTGTCCGCAACATCTCCAGCAGGACATGGGGTAGTCTGGGTTAATGGAATGCATGCGTACAGGCGTCATGTACCATCTTAAGCACATTGTGTATGCTGCTTCTTTAATGGAGGTACATTTGGAGCTTTTAGAGGCTCTTTGCCAGATTTGGCTCCAGGTTTCACTAGAGATTGGTTTCCCCATATCCGCCTCCCACCGATGCATATAGAGGAGTGATTCTTCAGGATCTACTGCTCCCATTAAGCTATCCAGTTTCGACACCCCTTTCTTGGGCTGGCCCTCTTTTATCGTAAATTCTAGTCCCACCGTTTCTCGGGTTGCCTCTTCTGCCCACTGAGTTTTTATGATTGATTTGGAATCCGAGACCTCGTGGAATTCGGCCAACAGGTCCATCGGAGGGCATTGACTACTTGGGGGTCCCATAGGAAGCAGATGACATCATCCATGTAAAGGGCTACTTTGTGTGTGAGCCCCGCCCACTGCAGGCCCTGAATGTGGGGACTATCTCGGATCCTCTGTGCCAATGGCTCCATGGCCATTGCGAAGACCAGGGCTGACAACGGGCATCCCTGCCTTGTTCCCCTGTAAGGAGGAATCAGGGAAGAGTTACTCCAATTAACCATGACCACAGTAGAGTGGATTTGAAAGTTTGTTAGGATTAGCCTACACATATTTGGCCAAAACCCTTATAATGGTAATAAAGCGTGCAGGAAATCCCAGCTCATGCTGTCAAATGCACAATGTGCGTCCAGGGAAATAAGTGAGATTCCTCTTGAAAGTTTTGGGGCCAAGGATATTAGATTAATCACCCGCCTATTATTATCGTGAGCCCCTCTATTCTTAATGAACCCCGTTTGGTTTGCATCTATGATGTATGGGAGAACCTCCTTCAACCTCACAGCAATAATCTTACCATACAACTTTGTGTCTGTTTTCAACAGAGCTATTGGGCAGTAGGAGGTGCATTCCTCCGGATCCTTCCTTGGCTTCAGTAGCAAAATGGTTGTAGATTCAGATATAGAGTCAGTCACTTTACCCGAGGTGGAAAATGAGTTGAAAGGTGTCGTGAGATGTGGGGCCAGATGAGCCGCAAATGTTTTGTAAAATTAGTTTGTGAACCCATCCCGCCCCGAGGCTTTCCCCCAGGGAAGATATGGAATCACCTGAATGAATTCTTGGCCTGAGATGGGGTGTTCTAATACCTCTCTCATCTCCTGCGAGATCCTGTGGAGCTGGATTTGTCTAATAAAATCCCTAATATTGATGGGATCTCCCTCGTCTGGAGTGGAGGCGTTCGTGAAGAAGTCCTCCATGACCTGCATCTTCCCAGTTTCTGTGATGACCCACTGGCCATCCATATCTTTCAGGGCGACGCAATGGTTATGAGTAGACTTTTTTATTAGCTTTGCCATCAATAGCATATTCGCCTTATTACCCCTAGAGTAATAGAATTGCATTGTCATAAGTAATGAATGTGCTGCTTTCCCTGTCAGGTGGGGTTCTAACACCTGCCTGGCTATTCTAAGATCCCTTAGCGCCCGCCTGCTGCCCCCACTGGTATGCGCCTCTTCCTCCTACCGAACTGTTTTTTCCAATTTCTTGCAGATTTGCAGCTGGGACCTATTCCAGGCTATTGTATGACCTATTGTGACCCCCCTGAATACTGCCTACCCTGCGTCCCATACGGTGCAGTGGCTATCCCCTCGGTCTCATTTTCTTGAAAGTATAGGGTTATTGCATTCTCTATCGCAGTTCTTGCTACCACGCCCCCCAGGATACATTAATTAAGTCTCCACGTGGGTTTTTGCCGTGGGACCCCTAAATCCAGGTCCAACTCCAGAACCACCAGGGAGTGATCTGGAAGGGCCTTTGGCAGGATCTCTATGGTGGTAACTAAGGGTATGAGGGTAGGCAAAACCGAAACCAATCTAACCTAGAGAAGCCCCAGTGTACTGGCGAGAAGAAAGTGTAACCCTTTTCCCTTTGATGGGCGAAGCGCCACACCTCGTTCAATGCTAGTTCCCTCAGCAAGGTGGTCATGATGTAAAAGTGACCATTGTCATTGTTAGTCAGGCCCAGGATTTTATCTATCGTTGGGTCCACCACACAATTCAAGTCCCCACCCAGTATTACCTCGCCCTCCATTAAGCTCCCAAGAATCCCCTTGAGTCCTTCCAGAAACTCCCCCTGTTTCTCATTCGGGCCATAAATTGTCCCAATCATGACTTTCCGATTCCCTAGGTCCCCCTTAACCAGCAGGTACCTCCCCTGTGTGTCCTTCAACACATCCCGTACATGTTACAGACCATAATGGCCACCCCACGCTTCTTCTGCCCACCAGTCGTGAAGTATGTCCATGAGTATCCCCTCCAGATCAGGCGTTTTTCATCTTCACTAATTAAGTGGGTCCCCTGAATGAATGCAATATCTATCTCCATGGAGGTGAGCCTCTGAATGATGGCTTTTCACTTTACAAGCGAGTTTAAGACCTTCACGTTCAGGGTCAGAAATTTAATGCAAGGATTAGCCATTGTGTATTAAGTCATTGTCCTAGCCATACCCACACGTGGTGAGGTGGTGTTGCGCCTGCCGGGGCGTCAAGTAGGGAACCTCTTACTCAGTGTGTGTGCATCATAAGAAGGGCTGTGAACCGTGAACCAAAAACAATAACCCAGTAACCAATAAACCCGAAGTTGTATTTCCAACAAACCCCCATCCCCAAATTGCACAGGTCCTTACACCTACACACTAACTTGACTGTCATCCGTAAATTAAGATCACAGTAGAGTAGACCCCTGTCTACATGACGCCATCCCCCCGTTCACAATATTGTTCGACAACTAGATTATGCAACAATAGCCCAGTAACGAATAAACCCGAAGTTGTATTTCCAACAAACCCCCATCCCCAAATTGCACAGGTCCTTACACCTGCACACTAACTTGACTGTCATCCGTAAATTAAGATCACAGTAGAGTAGACACCTGCCTACATGACGCCATCCCCCCGTTCACAATATTGTTCGACAACTGGATTATGCACTTGCCCACTTGACATGAGAAAAATTGTCCCTATCTTTTAAACGGCCCGGACCCATGACCTTCAATTCTGTCCCGCACCCAGGATAAGTGAATCCCGTTGTTATCTGGGACACCTCAGTCTTTGCCCATGCTGACTGCCTCCTCCGAGAACTTCCTCCATCTCTGTCCTCTCAATTTGTCCCAGTTAGTTCCTTCTTGGCATTTGGACCCTCCTTCTGGGGCTGGATCCTCTTGTGGCCCGTTCATCAATGTTCCTGCTTCCTCTTCAGAGCTGATCGCATATTTCTGGTTCTTATATTGAAATAATAACTTGCAGGGGAACCCTCATCGAGATATGATCCGCTGCGCCTGCAGCCAGGCTGTCACAACGTGCAGTTGCTGCCTATTTGCCAAGGCTCGTGGTGCCAGATCTTGGAATAGCGCTATTTGCTGCTTCCCACAAAACGGAACCAATTCTTTCTTTTTCGCCGCCACCATGATCTGTTCTTTTTGTTGGAAGAAGTGAATACGGGAGAGCACATCCGGTGCAAGGTTGCGATACTGTTGTTGCGCGGTGTAAACCCTGTGCATTCTATTTATTTCCACCACCGCAGTTTCTGGGAGGACCGTTAGTGACTGAAACAGCTTCTTCGCATAGCCCCCCCAAGTCCTGGTTTCGCCGAGAGCGGTTCTTGAGGTCCTCCTTTTTGGCCCACATCATTTCGATGTGTTCCTCTAGACTAATGATTCTGATAGTGAGTTCCTCCTGCTCGTGAGCCTGCTCGCACAGTGTGTCTTCGACTCTGTTTACCTTTGTCTCCAGCCCACCCATGTGTGCGTTTAGGTCTGCCACTGTCCTCAGCATCGACTCTTTAGTGTCCTTGATCGCCCTCGTGAGATCTTGCCGCAGTAGCGAGAGCATTTCCACCAGGTCTTCCTTCGTGAAGGCTGTTTGCGTCGCCTTTCCTGTTGGACGTGGGTGAACCTCAGCCAGTATTTCTTTGGGGTTAGCCTCCTTCTCTCTTTCCTGGATCCCCTGAAGCATCTTGATGTCGTCCGGCCCCGTCTTAGGCCTCACCCCTCCCTTTGACATCTTGCTTGCTGCTGGGATGCCTGACCGCAACAAAGTAGTTGCTCCCCCAAATCCAGACCACTGCACGGGCCGGGCAGAGTGGACAAGGCTCAACCTTCAGGAGTTGCTGTGGAATTGACAGCGTGGCTCTGGGAAGAGGAGACGACGGTATAACGAGGTGTCACCATCCTGTGGGTTCCAAGGGGTGCGCCCCTCTATGGATCACACCCGCCCCTGTTCCCTCTTCTGGAGCTGCTTTGATTGGAACATCCACAGCTGTTTATCCTCTGCTCCTAGACTCTTGGGCAGTATGAGTGACTCTGCCCATCAAATGTGCCTTTCATATGCTGGCTGCACTTTTATTTGGACGACTCCTGCACCTGGCTTCCATCCCAGCCGCCTGCCTCAAGAGGCCGTTGATACTGACTCCATTGCATGTGTTAGGGGTCATTCACCCAGGTGGCCCCTTTCCTGGGGGTGGTATAACTTTTGTGGATGCCGCTGTCACACCCGCTTGCCTCTGCTCATTTCACCCAGGCAGCACACTTCGTTAGATAACACGCTCCACCATGCTTGCACCTCTCAGGTGGTTCCCCCCGGCTGCCTGCATCAGTATGGACCAGTCAATGCTGTGGCCACGCTGTGTGCTCCTCCTCCTCCGCAGTGGGTCCGGCCAGCGGCCAAGCTAGGAAGGCGCCTCCCCGCTCGGCGAACAATGCTTCATTCCAGCCCAGACTCTGTCCCTCGCAGACCAGGGCTGCAGCAGGCTACAGGGCCCTCACACCTCCCCTTGCTTCTTATATGGGGGGCTGGAGGTGCCTTCCTGTTCAGGCTCTTCGGTGCCTCATCTCCGCTGCATCACAGCCCAGTGCAGGATCTATCAGGGCTGTCGTCACCAGATTTCCAACGCCTACAGCTCCCCGTCCCAGCAGCCTCAAGCTCCCAGCCCCTCAGACCCACACCCTCTACCACTCCTGCAGCTTTGAATCAGGCGAGTCTGGCATGGGGCACCGGCATACTCCGACGTTATCTCGTGGGGGATGGCGGAGCTGACGGCTTAGGCGGCCGTTACTGCGCGCATCCTAGCAGTCTCCCATGACCCAGCTTTTAGCATAGGCTTGTACTACACAAGTCGGTATAGTGGCTGCGGTAGAGTGGCTGAGCAGCCAGGCTTATTTTAGAAGGGGAACTGTGAGCTGTAGAATGAAATCAGTAAACACAAGTATTTAAGTATTTAGGTAAACACTTACACCCTTAAAGGTTATATTCAAATTATGTATTTATATATACACAAAGAAAAAGAATCACCCTAGATATGCAGCAACATAAAAGTAATATCAAGTAGAATTTCAGAATCAAGTTATTCAAGCAGCAATAATGCAGGCGAGTACATTGTTTTGTACTCAAGCATTTCCAGCACACGGAGTGACATCAATGAAGGTCAGTAGTAGCAGTTATGGGTCACCATACAATATTAAGTTTGGAGGGGGGAAAGTGTGCAAAGTAGAAGAGAACACTGTAGCACTGTAACAATAGTATTTTCTCCCAGAGGGAGGTAGTAAGTCTTTTCCCCAGCAATAAGAGTGTAAAACAATAAAAACCTTTATAGAGGACAAGCCCAGCTAAAGCCAATAGGGTTCAGAAAGGATGCTCTCAGGATCCAGGATAGCCAAAGGCAATATGACGGTTCTAGTTCTGATGCAATCATCTTAGAAAAAGTAAATTGAACAGTCAGTAGTTCATTGAAGAAAAATCCAGCAGCTCAATTGAGCCTACCTGATGTGCACAAGCTGTTAGGCCTGAATAGCTGAATTGCAGTAATTCAAAAGGATAGAAAGGAGCACTCCCCAAGCTATGAAGCACTAGATGTGGCTAAAGGTGGTTAAACACAAAGCCCCACTCTACCTTAGAATTAAAGCAGATGTTCCAGCTGACTTCCTTCTTGATGCAGCGATGCAGACCCTTGTTCCTGGACCTTGGTCACAGTCACTAAAGGAAGGACGTCTGGCGGGATTCTGCAGCAGCACTCTCTATAGGGACTATGCAGAAATGGAGTCCACTTGTTTCAGCAGCTCTTTGTTGTTTTGGCGCCTTTTTCTCAGCACCAAAGAGGAACTAATAACCCTGGTTAGAATTTCCTCAGCCCTGCGGTCCTGGTGAGGGGAACTGGACAAAGATGTCCTGCTTCTGTAGACTCACATGGATGCTTGCAAGGTTTCAGCTGGATTCGCCTTTCGGAAGACGGTTCACTCGTCGATGGTCCAGCTACCCCGGTTATTGGAAATTGCAGCCCAGGAAGGTCGCAATGACACAGAGGTTGGTCCAGAACAAAGCAGGTCTTGAGGCTAGCTGGTCCCACCAGCCTAATGGAGGAAGTGCTGAGGCGTCATGTATCACCTAAAATAGAGTTTAACTGCACATACTTTATACCCCATGGACCTGGAACTCTTGTTGGTTCAGGCCCATATGTGTTGCCAAAAGTCCAATGGGATCTCTGCCCCCACGTCGCCCTCCAATTGTTTCATGTGGGAAAGCTTGTCCTCCACCTGGCCTCCCTTCGATTCCCAATCGTGCCCGGGCCCTGTCCCAGGTGCCCAATGAGATGCGTGTGGATTCGAGCAAGCCTACTCTGACCCGTCTAGTTACGAAGGGTAAATTGGCTAGTGGAGTGTCGGTCGCACCCTGCTCTATCCTTTCACATTTCAGCTTGATTTCGTCTGAGCCCCAGATGAACATAGGAGCCAGCTGGGCTGCCTGGTAGTACCTATGCACAGAGGGAACCCCCCATCCTGTTAGCTCCTTTGCTCTAAGCAACGTTTGTCGCAGGACTCTCAAGCGTTTCCCTTTCCAGATATATTGCCCCATAGACCCCTGTAGGTCTGTCAGCTGTTTGCTGGAAAATGCTGATTGATAATGCTTGGAATGTATATAAGAGTCTGGGCAAGATTGTAATTTTTACTGCTGTCACACTACCAAGCCACGATACTTCAGGGAGGCTTTTATTTCTTTCCATAGTTGCGAGATATTGGCCCTGTGAAGGGCTCTGTATGTGTTAGTGATGTTTACCCCCAGGTATGTAAACTCCTTGTCCACCCACCTGAAGGGGAAGGCTGATTGTAGCTCCGACTGACCGTCTTGCAGAACCCCTATGGACAAACCCACTGATTTATTTTTTTACAACTTTGTTTATTTTGGTTTTTCAAAGTATAAATACAAACATTCATGATATTCCCCCCCCCCCTAACATCCCCAACATTGGATACGGTGTAGCATATTTCAACAATTTGAGACTCCTGGGTCGGACATTCTTCCAGTTCAGAGTGTGTATTTTAAATAACAGAAATGCTGCACAATAGTCTCGGCTTAAAGTACATTTGTTCTCTATCATTTGTAAATTCGTGTAGTGGCATCCAGGTGTTCAAATATTTTGTATAGGAGCCGTGGGATAAAGCGGTAATCTTTTCAATGGCCATTACCCCCCATAGTCTCACCCACCACATGACCACTATCGGTCCTTGTTTATTCTTCCAGGTGTGAGCCAGGGTTATTCTAGCAGCACTTAGCATATGGGTAATGAGATGGGCTTTTGGTCCAGATTTAGCGTAGCATCCCTCCACCGCCTCCCCCATTAACACCACCATCGGCTCGAATGGTAATTGTGTCCCTGTTATCTCCTTGATGTGATTTAGGATTTCCTTCCAGTATATTTCAGCAAGCGGGCAAGACCACCACATGTGTAGTAAATCACCTGGTTGTCCGCAACATCTCCAGCAGGACATGGGGTAGTCTGGGTTAATGGAATGCATGCGTACAGGCGTCATGTACCATCTTAAGCACATTGTGTATGCTGCTTCTTTAATGGAGGTACATTTGGAGCTTTTAGAGGCTCTTTGCCAGATTTGGCTCCAGGTTTCACTAGAGATTGGTTTCCCCATATCCGCCTCCCACCGATGCATATAGAGGAGTGATTCTTCAGGATCTACTGCTCCCATTAAGCTATCCAGTTTCGACACCCCTTTCTTGGGCTGGCCCTCTTTTATCGTAAATTCTAGTCCCACCGTTTCTCGGGTTGCCTCTTCTGCCCACTGAGTTTTTATGATTGATTTGGAATCCGAGACCTCGTGGAATTCGGCCAACAGGTCCATCGGAGGGCATTGACTACTTGGGGGTCCCATAGGAAGCAGATGACATCATCCATGTAAAGGGCTACTTTGTGTGTGAGCCCCGCCCACTGCAGGCCCTGAATGTGGGGACTATCTCGGATCCTCTGTGCCAATGGCTCCATGGCCATTGCGAAGACCAGGGCTGACAACGGGCATCCCTGCCTTGTTCCCCTGTAAGGAGGAATCAGGGAAGAGTTACTCCAATTAACCATGACCACAGTAGAGTGGATTTGAAAGTTTGTTAGGATTAGCCTACACATATTTGGCCAAAACCCTTATAATGGTAATAAAGCGTGCAGGAAATCCCAGCTCATGCTGTCAAATGCACAATGTGCGTCCAGGGAAATAAGTGAGATTCCTCTTGAAAGTTTTGGGGCCAAGGATATTAGATTAATCACCCGCCTATTATTATCGTGAGCCCCTCTATTCTTAATGAACCCCGTTTGGTTTGCATCTATGATGTATGGGAGAACCTCCTTCAACCTCACAGCAATACTTTTACCATACAACTTTGTGTCTGTTTTCAACAGAGCTATTGGGCAGTAGGAGGTGCATTCCTCCGGATCCTTCCTTGGCTTCAGTAGCAAAATGGTTGTAGATTCAGATATAGAGTCAGTCACTTTACCCGAGGTGGAAAATGAGTTGAAAGGTGTCGTGAGATGTGGGGCCAGATGAGCCGCAAATGTTTTGTAAAATTAGTTTGTGAACCCATCCCGCCCCGAGGCTTTCCCCCAGGGAAGATATGGAATCACCTGAATGAATTCTTGGCCTGAGATGGGGTGTTCTAATACCTCTCTCATCTCCTGCGAGATCCTGTGGAGCTGGATTTGTCTAATAAAATCCCTAATATTGATGGGATCTCCCTCGTCTGGAGTGGAGGCGTTCGTGAAGAAGTCCTCCATGACCTGCATCTTCCCAGTTTCTGTGATGACCCACTGGCCATCCATATCTTTCAGGGCGACGCAATGGTTATGAGTAGACTTTTTTATTAGTTTTGCCATCAATAGCATATTCGCCTTATTACCCCTAGAGTAATAGAATTGCATTGTCATAAGTAATGAATGTGCTGCTTTCCCCGTCAGGTGGGTTTCTAACACCTGCCTGGCTATTCTAAGATCCCTTAGCGCCCGCCTGCTGCCCCCACTGGTATGCGCCTCTTCCTCCTACCGAACTGTTTTTTCCAATTTCTTGCAGATTTGCCGCTGGGACCTATTCCAGGCTATTGTATGACCTATTGTGACCCCCCCGAATACTGCCTACCCTGCGTCCCATACGGTGCAGTGGCTATCCCCTCGGTCTCATTTTCTTGAAAGTATAGGGTTATTGCATTCTCTATCGCAGTTCTTGCTACCACGCCCCCCAGGATACATTAATTAAGTCTCCACGTGGGTTTTTGCCGTGGGACCCCTAAATCCAGGTCCAACTCCAGAACCACCAGGGAGTGATCTGGAAGGGCCTTTGGCAGGATCTCTATGGTGGTAACTAAGGGTATGAGGGTAGGCAAAACCGAAACCAATCTAACCTAGAGAAGCCCCAGTGTACTGGCGAGAAGAAAGTGTAACCCTTTTCCCTTTGATGGGCGAAGCGCCACACCTCGTTCAATGCTAGTTCCCTCAGTAAGGTGGTCATGATGTAAAAGTGACCATTGTCATTGTTAGTCAGGCCCAGGATTTTATCTATCGTTGGGTCCACCACACAATTCAAGTCCCCACCCAGTATTACCTCGCCCTCCATTAAGCTCCCAAGAATCCCC